>NW_021319443.1:507923-648062 GCF_001605985.2 Dendrobium catenatum
TTCGTATTTCCGAGACGCTCAGTTTGACTATAAGTTCGCTGAAATCGGAGTTCGGGTGCTCCCGGAATTAATTTTTGAAGTTTCCAACTAGCTTTTGCCTCGAGATTCGTGCCCGATCAAGCTAATTTTGTGATGTCTTATCAATACTATTTTTAAATAGTAGTGAAACAAAAATTAGATATATAAATTAAAAAAATAACTATATATATAACATTATTAAATCATATATATAAAAAACTAAAATATTTTAGAATTATGTATTAATAAATTCAATTCATAATTAATTTTATAAATTGAATAAAAATGATGTAAAATCAGATACAATAATATAAAATGTTAGATTATTAAAATGAAGATAACGGAATTTTTTTTACGTATTCAATGAATATAGAAAATTATTTTCCTGTTTTGCTCCTTTTACTAATTTAAGTTATCATAAGCTCCTTTTACTAAATTAATAAATGGATAAATTCCGTTTAGAAAATTTGTTTTTGTTCTTAGGATGATACTTGAGTAATACGATGAATCTGACGGTGGACGATGCCAAGAATCGGTTGGCTTTGAGTGTTGAAAGAGAGTTTAAAATCCTTGATTCAAATTTTATCATTGTTGTAGAGGAGAAATTTAATTTACGTGGCTTTATGATTGAAAATCAAATGTAAATTAATAAACATGGATTATGATTTATAGAAAAGTAAAAGAGTTTTATTATGAGATGGTTCTAAATTTCTTAGGTGAAATTTGGGTCATCTATTCTAAAAGTGTATCATTGAACATAAATAATTGATTATTTAGAGGAAGTACGATTTGGATACATATGAGAGAGGGTTTAAATGATATAGATATAAGGTTGTGGGAAAGGTTTACAAGTTTAAAGATCAATTAGGAACAAGAATTAAACCATATGATAAGTTTTGAAAACAAATTTGTTAGGCGGATGATGCTCGACTTTACCAACAAATTGGTTTGGTGAGCTGAGCATCTATTAGTGAGGATGGAGAGTAAAGAGAGTAGAGGGAGTAGAGAGGGAAAGAGTTCTAACAGAATCTCCATTATCTTAATCATAAAATACATAGAAAAGGCCAAAGATCCAAAGTCTCGAGCAAAAGGTGAGGAAAAGATTTTTTAAAAAGGGGTTCTAAACTATTTCTCATTGCCTCTTATTTATAATGTTTTGAGAAGAATGAAATACAAGGTACACAACAGTACATGTATAATGCTACAAGCTTATCTAGGACTTGTGCCACCTCCTAACTAGATATAGGAGGGCGAAGCCGGTGGTCATGCGAGCTAACTGTCATTAGGTGATCTAAAGAGGAGCATGTAGGCATAAGGTGAGTCTGAGGAGAGATGGACCCGTAGTTGGTGAATCGTCTTGTTGGGTTGAAAACCATTTTATGAGGCTTGAGATCATCATGAATGGCCAACGGAAGTTTTTGTGGGGATGAAAGTCTTTAAGATTGATAGTGGTAGGAGCCAAACAGAGTGTGAGGTAGGCACTTTCTATTTATTGACTCTCATGAGCTCAAATGGAGGATCTAATTGAGATAAGTGATGCTCTAATTACTGAATTAAGAACTTTTTAATAACCTAGCATAAGCTGAGCTCCCTACCAAATATAGACGAGTGACACTTGTCAGTATCCTTGGGTATGTTCCACTTTGGTTCATGATAAGTCCTTTAAGGGATCTGTTCCTGGGATGGATGACTCTCATCATCACCCGATGCTACCTATCAAAACACCCAAGAAGGTGATTATATGTAAATACAAGGTTTTGAGATTGGGGGTGCTAGGTTAGTAATCTTTTCTTGGGTTAATGGTGCATTGTTGAGAGTTGAATGGAGGGGAAGAGTAAGGTGATGTGTGTTAAGGGTTGGGAGGTTTGGATTGGTTGAGACAAATGATCATTAACATGCTTTCACCTTGTAATTTATACTTCTATTTCTAAAAATATGAGTGATGTATTGGTTGGATCTATTTATGAGCTAAGGGATTTTATACATAATAGTGGGGGATAGAGCTATATACTTCAAATAAAAAAGGTCACTTGTCATAAGTGACTTTTAAAACATGGGTATTTCCATACAAGTTAATTGGAATTTCATCTAAGAGGGATGAGAAGTTTGACACTTGAACACAAACACAAATTAATTTAATCTAAACATTTGGTTTGTTAGTAAATAAATGGCCAAAGAAATGCTAATTTTTCCAACAATTTTGGTGTGATTGTAAGAATTCCAACAAAAAAATACAAAATCATAGAATTTCACCAAAAAGAGATGAAAAGAAATATTCTCACATTAGTTTGAAGTTAATTTGCCACTTCTATAAATATAAGTGTCTATAAAGAATTGTTGGACACCCTTCTAAGCAGTGTCTTAGCTCTCCCATCAAGTGATTTTAAATAGTCAAATCATTTTCGAAAGAAAAGTGCTTCATGTTGGAGGGATATGTAGATTGAAGTGGATTGGAGGTAGTGGGCTGCAAAGGTTGGATTCTGTTATGCCAGAGCTAGTGGGATACTGAGGTGGAATTTTGATATGATATGTGATGTTATTTCAAAGCCAGTATGCTATCATGGTGGGATTCTGATATGAGATATGTTTTGATGTTAGAGTTTAAGGACTTTTTTGAAAATTTTTATAAGACATTTATTTATATTTCAATTTTAGTATTGTTGCGGATCTATGGCTTATGATTTTAATGATAGCTAACATTCTTTTTTCTCTACAACTGCCTTATCTACTGATATTTCAGGTTCACACGATCAGACTGCAATTTGAAATCAACTCAAGATTGGGTAGACTAGGTCTGAGTCAGTTTGTACACTTTTTCCTTTCTTGAGTCTATTGTATTTGGTGTGGCTCCTAATGCTTTGTAACTTGGAAGATTTTCTGACTGTTCCCTAGAGTTTACTATTATTGGTAACATCGTCCGGGATGATTTTATATCATCCTGAACGATCGGTTCAAAAGTAGAAACCCTAATTAGGGCATCCTCATTAAAGTAGTCATCATTATTCAAAGCACATCACGTGGATGATTTTGTATCGGCCAGGATGATAGGCTCAATTTAGAAAGAATCTACCGCTAGATCTACTTAGGAAATACTTATTTTTGGACATCGTCCCAGTGGATAGCCTGGCCTATCAGGATCGGCCTGGCCGATCCAGAGCAATTTTTCTTAAATAAATCTGGCGATTAAGGAAAGCAATTAATGATGATTTGCATGATCACATCGGCCGGGCCGATTGGACATCGTCCAGCTTCATTTCAGGGTGATGTTCAGGACAATTTTCTTCATATTTGAACTAATCGGCCAGGACAATATGCTTATCGGCCTGGACAATAATGTCGACGACTTACATTAATGAGCTCGTTTTGCGATCTTCTATTTAAGCTATGACATGACACTTTGTAAGTGTCTCTGGCAGCCATTGTAGCTTCGTTCTTTTGGGGAAAACTTGAAGAGATTGCTTGAAAGGGAGTGAGGAAAGGGTGGAGTTTGAGAGAGGGAGAAGATCCTGTGAGGGGGGACTCAAGGGAGTGTGGAGGGGGTTCCACACGGTTGCTCCGGCAAGTTCGCACCTGAATACCATCGGATTCAAGGCTTGTCTCGAGGGAAGTTCACCAAAGAAGAAGATCTCTTTGGTGTCAAAGGACCCGACGACTCTGCCGCACCGGGGAAGGTGGATGTAATTTTGTAAGGGCTTCTCCGCCTAGCTGTGGGGGCTAAAGGAGAGACACTTAGTTTAGTGCAATACTTGGAGGGTGCCTCCAAGGAGTGGACGTAGGTCATGGTTTGACCGAACCATTATAAATCTGATGTGTTCTTTCCACGTAGGTCAAGGTTTGACCGAACCACTATAAATCTGGTGTGTTCTTTCCTTTATTACTTTCGCATTTAATTTTCGCATCGTTGATTTCTTCGTGGTGATTTTGGTTAGTAGTTTTATTTTAAAAGATCTTTAACAATCAATTCATCTCTCTCTTTTTAGCAATGGGCCAGTTCATAAGGGCCTAACATCCCTAATGAACTTTTAAGTGGTATTAGAGCACTTTTTAGTGTCATCTGAGCACTTTCAAGTGGTATTAGAGTAGGTTTCAAAAAATGAGTTTTTAAAAGCTTTTGAATTTCGATTCATGACTAATTTTTCAAATCATACTATTGCGGAAGGTTATTCAACCATCAGACCACCTTTGTTTGTCAACATTACTTTTGATTTTTGGAAAAACCGTCATTATACTACTTTCTTGAAATTGATTGATTTTTGCATGTGGCATATGATTTTAACTGGTTATTCATCACCGTCACGTATTGTTAATGGAGTTAAAATTGATATTTCTTTTAATCAATGGAACAGGGAAGAACAACTCAATACTCAATTGAATGCAAAATCATTAAATTGCTTTTTCTATGCTTTAAATTCTGAAGATTTTAATGCATGATTTTGAACTGTTTTCCATGAAACCTTATGAGACAATTTTAGACATGTATACCAGGTTCATTTAAATTGTAACATCATTATATGCCTTAGGAAAAGAATTTTCAAATTTTGAAAAAGTTAACAAAATTCTTCGTTGTCTACTGGATAAGTTTGATGCTAAAGTAATTGTTATTATGAATTAAAAGATTTGAATGAATATTCTATTGATAATTTAATTGGATCATTCATTGCCTACGAGCAAAGTTTGGGTCAAAGACTTTTGGATGCAGGTGAAACGATTGTTCTAAAAATTGAAGATACGGAAAAAGATAGCTTAGTTGGTGACGAAAGCAATGACTGACAAGCAAATTAAAAAGCTCACCAAAGCATAAGCATCAAAAAAATAGAAGAAAGGTAAAAATGGTAAGAATGTTAATATTTATTCTGATGTTATTTGCTTTCGATGTAGGAAGCTTGGACATATAAAAAATCAGTGCCCTAATTTAAAAATTCTTCCTGCGAAAGAAAAGGGTAAAGCGAAGCAAATTTTAAACTGGGGAAATAATGAAAAACAAAAAATCTCTTGGGCAGACCTGGTCTCTGAAGCATCGGACCAGGCGCAAGATGGTGCTTAAACCTTTGTTTGTTTTTATGTTTACATGTTTTGTTTGTCCTTTTGTTTTTATGATTTTCTATTTTTTTATTCTATTTTTCTTACTTTTTTTTTTCGTTAAAATTTTGTGTCTTTTCTCTGATCAACACACACATCACCTTTCTAAAAATAAAAAACCTACCTCTTGTTTTTTCTTGAATTCTTATAAAAATTGTGTTTGACTTCTCTAAAACAGTCAAAGGAAGGAAACTCATGATTTTGACTCTCAATCTCTGTTTCTTTAAAGATGTTATTCTACTTTTGATTTAAAATCTTCATCATATTTTAAATTAGATTTTAAAACTGATTTTTTTTTCATCTCCCTATATTTTATCTATCGCATAGGAATCTTTTGCAAGATTGTTGAATCTACCTTATAATTTTCCTAATCAAGTAGTTCGTAGTGTCAATAGAATGGGTTTACTTTTATTTTTAAAATTTCAGAAAGGTAGCATATTAAAAAAATAGCCAATGACGCCAAATAAAAAAAAAGTGGTCAATGACGCCAAATCAAAAGATGCGTAATGACGCCAAATTAAGAAAGATACACAAAGTGTATTAAAAGAAAAAGATGCGCAAAGTGCGCCAAAAACTTGACAAGAGGCATAAAATGAGCCCATAAAGAGTATGCTCACTTTTTCTATTTTATTCAAAGCTTAATAAAACCCTTGATATTTTTGATACTTGATTTTTAAATCTTGATTTCTAATTTAATAATTCTTGCATTAATCTTCTATTAGATATATTTTATGAAAGGAGTTTTGAAAAATTAGTATTTCTTTTTCTAATTTATTCCTTAATTTAGATATTGAATTAAAAAGTTTTTGAGCATTTTTAAAGAACTTGAGTTTGGATTATCAAATTCTAAATTTTTAACCTTTTCTGGGCTATGCGTTGTCAATCCAATTCTATTAAGTTTTTGATTAAAACTAAGAGGTAACTTTCTCATTTTAAAAATATTTGTTTTTTTTCACTAGATCGGTTAACATTTTTATTTTTTGTTCATTTTTTTTTGTTTGTGCCTCCTCTCTTTTTGATAATGTCAAAGGGGTAGAATTGACATAATAAAATCCCATCTCAATAATCCACTAGTATTTATATAATGAAATCCCACCTCTGTTGTCCACTAGCACAGACATAACAGAATCCCACCTCAATTGCTCATTGGCTCCGACATAAAATAATCCCACTCTAGTCACTCATTAGCGTCGGAACAACACTACATCACATCATGTTGTCTCACACCTCTTTCATAATTATACACATTTTTTGATGCATTTCACTAATTAAAATATAATTGGACTCAATTCAAAAACTATTAAAATACCTTAACGATAGGAAACAAAAATACTACTGAGTAAAAAATACATAATTTCTAAACATAATCAAATTACCAGTGATTAAGTAAAAAATTATTATAAGACTTAATCATATTATGATACTTATTTTTAAAGTCTTGATAATTTTCTTTTCACTAAAAGCTATACAAATTCCAAAACACATGGTGGAAAACTTTTAGAAATTACTCAAAATATTTGTAATCACAATCTCTATGACAAATAAAAAGTTACATAGTAAAAGTTCTGCTAATATTAATTTATCCTCATTTATAAGTAATGAAAATAGAAATTTCATCAAAAAAATTTCAAACCAGGAGGGGGTGGGGGGTGAATTGGTAAAAATTATCTTTGATTTTTAATAAAAAAACTATTTTAAGTTTTTAGCAATTTGATTTTAGATTTAAAATGAGCTTTTCAACCATAGTAAACAAATTATAGAAAATAAATACAGAAAATAAAAAGACACAAAAATTTATAGTGGTTTGGTCAAACACGACCTACATCCACTCCTTGAAGACTCTCTCTTTAGGTATTGCACTATTGCCAAAGTGAATCTCCTTTTATTCCCACAACAAGGCGGATAAGCCTTTATAAAACCTCTCTTCCACCAATCTCCGGTGCGGTAGAGAACCATCATCTGTTCACACTCTCCAAGTGTCAGTAGAGAACATTCGTCTGTTTATACTCTCCAAGTGTCGGCAGAGAACCATCATCTGTTCACACTCTCTAAGTGTCAGCAGAGAACCGTCATATTTTCACACCCTCCAAGTGTTGGAAGAGTACTAGTTCTTCTTCAAAGATATTCTCTCGAGAAACTAGAAAGAAGAAAAGGAAGAGTAATAACCAAAAAACTAAAAGATAATCTTACCTTTGAGCAACCTTGTGAACCCTTCACACTCCACTTACAATAACTCTCTCTCAAACACTCTCCCAAACTCACTCTTTCACTTGCTCTTGAAAAAATCATGAAGAACAACACTTATTCACATCAGTTTTTAAGGACCTTTTTTATGAAAGACATGAAAAATTGTCTAGAAAACTAAAATTTTTCATTTTGCGTATGTACAATCGTAAGTTCGTACGTACGAATAGTTAAAAAATTATTGCATACGAACCTTTTGTGAATATATACGAAATGACTTCGTACACGACGATCGTCTAATATGAACAGTTAGAAAATTTTTCATCTTCGATGGGATGAAAAGGGATCCCACATTTTTGTACTATGGATGGCGTATGTATAAAGATGACATCGTACAGTATGATCCATTTAGAAAATTTTCAAGTTCGTCGGGATGAAAAGAGATCTGTCAAATTCATACTTTGGACGGCGTCTGTATGAATACGACATCGTAGAGTATGATTTGTTTAGAAAAAATAATGAATTTATCAGGACAAAAGAGGACCCATCCAATTCATTTGACTGCTCGTAAGGGAAAATAATTAAACAAATCATCCCGTATAAAATGGGTTCGTACATTACAATTAGTTTAAAAAAATCATAATTTTAAACACTCCCCCATTGTGTGTGTGCACAATTACTTAATTACAATCACACTCTCTCAAACTCAATAAAATAAAAATTATAGATTTCATTTATAATGAACCATAATCTAATCTGATTTAAAGTCTTCAATAATCTAGAGTATGATTTCCTTAAAATATTAGTACATACAAACATTAAAATAATACATCCAAAATAGGTTAGTAGAAATTGTAATTAAAAATAATAATATTTGGGATCATCAAAAACATACATGTTGCATGAATCCCAACAATCGAAAACTAAGTTACGATAATCTCAACAATCTCCTCCTTTTTGATGATGGTAAAATAATTATTGTTTGATTTAATCATGTATAACTTAAATTTTTCCTTAGCTCCCCCTAAAAGAATAAAACATGTGAATATAGGTAAATTCCATGAAGAGTTCACAAATTTTTTTTAAATATATAAAACACAAACACATGGTACAAAAATATAAACACATGAATACAAACACAAAAAAAAAAAAAAAATACCAACATAAAACACAAAATAATATTACTACCCCTTTTGACAATAATAAAAAAGGAATACGAATGTTGAAATGAAAGATGTCAAATGAGAAACCATAATAATTGATGTTGAAAGAGATTGAAATATAATTGCAATAACAAAGTTAATTACAAAAGATGAAAAAGAAAAATGCAAAAAAGTTTAAATTAAGGAACAACTTAGATAAGAAAAAATTATCAAGGTTATGAAGCATTCTAGATAATTGGATAAGAAGGATTATTGTAAAAGTAATGAAATGAAAATTAGTTAATTTTAATTTTTCAATATAAAATATAATTGAAAATTAAATTGATTTGAATTAAAGATTAAACGATAGAGGAAAAAATATATTCAATTGGTGACATTACGCATCTTTTCAAATATTTGGCTAATTTTGTGCCTCTTTTTATTTGCGAATAATTACGTATTCTTTTGATTTTTATATACATTATACATATCTTTTTTATATACTCCCCTTTTTCTCTTTTTTATTTGATCTTTTCAAAATCAATAATCTAAAAAATCAAATTTCTCTAATTAAAAAAAGAAATAAAAAATAATAAGATATCAAAATTACAATAATGATATTCAAATTATGTTTTCCTAAAAAGGACATGAGATTGATATGCTTAACTTGATCGAGTTATAAGTTAAGTTAAAATTTTTTAAAAATTTGATTTCATAATGAAATTAATTTTGTAATGCAGGTTAATTTATAACACTTTTTAGATCAATTAAAATGAGCTTTTCATATAAGCAAACTCACATTTCAAACGAAAAACAAAAGCAACTAAATAAAACGTGATAATTTTATTGATATAAAAAATATCAGATATATTAAATCCATTGATATTAATTGACATAACTTCTAAACAACATAACATCAACACAAATCTAAAAACAGAAATGAGCATTACAAAAAGAAATAAACATAGACATCATCACATCATTAGGAAAGGACTGGTAAAAGCAACTACAAAGAAATACAACTAAAACTCTAAATGACCTTGATCTAAAAGAGGAGGCTGGTTGAAGACTGAGAAATAGATATTTATCATAGCTACATTATTCATGTTTACCGAGTCAAACTGACCTCAAATCCACCCCATATCTTGTTGGTACTGTGCATCTTGCTAATTTAAATGAGTCTGAATTTGATTAAAATGACTCTCCATCAGATCAAATTATTAGACAATCTCCTGAAAATAGTTCTTATAAGGTCCCTAAGCAGGTGCAGGTGTAGGTGCTCCCCCTTCTCCCTCAGTATCGTCACTTGAACTCTCATTCCTCCCAAAAAATGATTGAAAAGAGGCATCAGTGAAGAATATTGGTATTTTAGTGAAAGGATCAGGATAAATAATATTGCATTTCTTTTCCAAAATGTAGGTCACTAAATGTCCCAAAGAATATTTTTCTTCCTCTTATGAGAAGGAAAACTAATTTCAGAAATTTTATGAATATAATCCAAAATGAGTCGGGCCTAATCAATAGGTTGTCCAGTCATGATTAAATAGGTAACTGTGGATAGAAAAGGAGTAATGTTTATGCGATCACCAACCTCAGGAATGATTGAAGTTCTTAAGACATGCTGGATGATCCAGACATTTTGATTCAAAGTTTATACTCTAGCCAAGTGAAAAACTTGAGTAACCCCTCTAAGATTTTAGTTTATTTTAGACCACTAATAGTCAGATTTAGAGTTCATAGTGTGTGCTTTAGTCCCACGAGTCCTTAAGTGAAGAAAGGTTCCTAAATCTTTCATAGGGATTTCAATATGTTATTTCTTGACAAATGAAGTTATCCTACTCTAATCACTAAATCTCATAATTACTAGGAAATAGTAAAAAGTTTCTCTATGGTAAGCATAAATCACAGTTAAAATGAAAGAGAACTAGGTTGAGGTGAAGAGAGGCATAACAAAAAAGTGAATTTCATCTTGAATCAAAAGTTTTAAAGGAGTGATTTTAGAGGCTATATACCTATAGTAGGAATCCTCATTATCTCTAGACAGAAAGTTATCATCCCCACCCCTGGATGATGAACCCTTAGTAACTCTAGAGCGCTTGTTAGAACTTGCCATACCTAGGTTGGTGCCTCTAGAAGGATTCAAGAAGGGTTTGGAAGTGAATGGAAATGAATTCTATAGCCTTCCTATTTAAAGAAAAATGATCCTTCATATAGTATAAATATTTATTCATACATACGATCTTGAGATCTTTCGGGACAAAAATATTTTCATATAGATGAACGATACCGTCCAAAATGAAACAACTTTTCGTAAATATACCATTTACGAGGCATACTTTCATACAACATTTTTGACCATACGATCATACAGACGAATAAGTGTTCATTCAGGATGATCATTTATTTAAGATCATTTTAATGACGGTTAAGTTTGTACCCCACAGGAAATGACATGTGGATAATACAGATGAAATTTTCATTCGTACATACGATCAGTTATAATAACTGATTCTTCTTACATAACTGTCAACATGCATAAAGACGAATGTATGCAGATTGTACAGGATGATGATGGAATCATACAGTACAATATATATGAGGAAATCTAAATTTTACGCATTTAACTCCAAAACAATCACAAACATGCTACAAAATTTGTATAGTATGAAACTAATTTCATAAAGTATGAAAGAACTCTTAGAATATTCAGCATGTAAACTAGAAACAAAAATTTTTGATATGTGATACATGTCCAAATAAAATAAAGCACAAAAATAAAACTAAAATAAAAAAAACACACAAAAACAAAAACATTAACAAACAAAAATAGTAAAATTAAATTAAAACACACATAACATTCATATCAATTTTTTGAAACATTCTATTTAAGCATTAAGATCAATCACACTTAACCTTATTCTTAATGTGTTAAAAATATCAAAGGCTAGTGATTTTATAAAAATATATGTAAGTTGATTTTCAGTAGAAATATGATTCAATTCAATTTCTCCTTTGCCTATATGATACCTAATGAAATAATGCCTTATATCTAAATATTTGGTTCTACAATGTTGAATAAGATTATTTGAAATACAAATGACACTAGTGTTATCACAATAAATTGGGATTATGCCTATTATAAATCCTAAATTAATCAACTATTATTTCAACCAAAGAACTTATACCACATAACTTCCTAAGATAATATATTCAGCTTCAGTAGAAGATAGGACTACAGAATTCTATTTTTTATTGGATCATAAAAAATAAAGAATTTCCTATAAATTTACAAGTTCTAAATATACTATTTCAATCAATCCTACAACCTACAAAGTCTGAATCTGAATATTCAACAATTTCAAATGAAGTGCTATACTTAGGATACCAAATCCCTAAGTATTGAGTTCCCAAAAGATATCTTAAAATCCTTTTTACTGCAGTCAAATATGATTCTTTTATGTTTGATTGAAATCTAGCAGACAAATAAATACTAAACATAATATCTGGTCTGGTAGCTATCAAATAAAGCAAAGATACAAGAATTTATCTAAATTTCTTTTTATCAATAGATTATCCCTTTGAGTCCTTATCCAACTGAACTGAGGAACTCATTAGAGTACTTACTAATTTAGCATTGTCCATTTCATACTTCTTGAGGATGTCCTTAACATACTTCGACTGATTAAGAAATATTATATCCTTAATTTGCTTAATGCTAAAACTAATAAAATAACTTAAATCGCCCATTAAGCTCATCTCAAATTCACTACTCATTATTTTTGAAAAATAATCACAAAGATTTTTATTTGTATATCCAGAAATGATATCATCTATATAAATTTGAATAATGAGTATATCATCCCCTAATTTCTTCAAAAAAAGAGTGGTGTCCACACTTCTTTTTATAAAAGATCTCTCTAATGGAAAAGTGCTTAACCTCTCATACCAAGCCCTAGGTTCCTATTTTAATCCATAAAATGCCTTTTTCAATTTATACACATGATTAAGAAATTTAGAACTTTCAAAACCTAAAGGTTGTTCAACATAAACATTCTCTTGAATCACCCCATTAAAAAATGCACTCTTAATATCTATTTGAAACAATTTAAATCCTCCAAAACAGACAAAGACTAATAAAATTCTAATTGCTTCAAGTATTTCTATAGGGGCAAAAGTCTCCTCAAAATTAAATCCTTCAATTTGATTATACCTCTTAGCCACTAATCTAGCCTTATTTCTAACAACTCCTGAGTCATTTATTTTTTTTAAATATCCACTTAGTTCTAATTACACTTTGATCCTTTGGCCTTACAATTAATTCTCGAACATTATTTCTTACAAATTGATTTAATTTTTTCTTGCATGGCCAAAATCCAAAATTCATTCTAAAGTGCTTTATTTACATTTGTGAGTTCTATTATTGAAATAAAGGCATAATGATTGACTTTTTTGCTAAGTCCGTGCCTAGTCCTAATACTCTCACTAAGTTCACCTAAAATTAGTTCTTTATGATAGTTTTTTGAAAATTTCAAATCTCTAGGCATATGATTTTCTTGTTCCAAATTTTTATCCAAATTAATCTTCTCAATTCTTTAGGACTTATTTTTTATATCATCCTCTTCTAATCTTAGCTCTTTCAAAATATCAGATTCATCAAATATAATATGTGTGGTCACCTCAACTACCAAAGTTCTTTTGTTAAATACTTTATATGATTTTCCACATTAGAGTATCCAAGAAAATTTCCTTCATCTAATTTTGGATCAAATTTTCCTAGAGAAGATTTTTCATTATTATGAATGAACACCTTACGGCTAAAAGCATGCAAATGTGATAAATTAGGTGTTATCTTTTTAAGAAGCTCATAGTTTTTCTATGTAAAGTACAACTGTGTGAAATATGTCCAATCATCCCATAAGTAAAATACTTAACTCTAGGAAAAGGGTTTTTGAATTTCCGATAATAAATCTATATCTTCCTAGGTTTTAAAAATTTCACCTTTAAAATAAGATTAGTAAAATCTTCAAGTATAGGGGGTATCATATTTTCCTCAAGAGCTTTCACTATCACTTTAAGATATGAGTTTGCATCTTCTAACATAGTGTTATCATATTTTACATAGTGCTCTCTATTCTCACATTCATCCCTAAAATCTTTAAATTCTTTATCCAATTTAGTATAGGATGATGTCAGTAATTCATTTTACTTATTCAATTAATCGAATTCATCAAGTCAGTGGTGGGAAAAATTGTGTCACCACGCAAATTTTGATTTCTCCTATTTTGTAATCGAATACTGCATTGAGAATAAAGTACGGTCTCGAGAGGCCAACACATATTCTACAATGGATTCAATATAAAAATAGGGTTTTAAAAAGATATATTTCTATGATAGAACATAGTTCAAAGAATAACATATCATCACGAAAGATGAATATAAAATTCTATAGAATATGTTTAAAAATAGAAATAAATTTTTTTGAAAAAGTTTATCCATTCTTTTGTTTAGATATAAGAGAATATTATATCATCTTGAAAGACGAACATAACATTCTTCAAGACATCCAAAATAAGAATAGATTTTATAAAATTCATCATTTTCAAAATTGAATATAATAAGCATGATATTATATTATCTAAAAAGATAATAATAACATCCTACAAATATATTTAAAATTAGAAATGAAGTTTTAAAGACATCTGCATTACCAAAGATTCTTCCCTTATTTTATATAAATAAAATAAGGTTTATTTTAGTCTGGGGTTCTCAAATCCCTATAGTTGCAAGATCCTATAGTTAATTACATCCTAGGAGGAGTACTCCTAAGAAAACTCTCGATTAAAGCAGTGATTTCATACCCTTTTGACTACAAAGTAGAAGACAAGAAAATATAAGTAGGAATTTTTTTAAGGTGAAAGCTCAATGTTGAACATTTATTAATGGGTCAAAGGAGGAAAAGTAGGAGGAATTGGAATATGAGAAACTCAGAGGCAACCTCAGTCTATCCTATATTGGGCTTTACATTTTAAGAGAAAATTTTATGTTTAAGTTGACATTTTATTAGAAATTTGGGATTATATTCCCGAAGGGTGAGGACTTAAGATCTAAAAAGAATCTGTCTCAGAACCTAAATCTAATTTGGGTACTATAAAGTAGTGTCCAGAACCTAATTAATGAAGTGCAAATCTGGACTTACCCCGGCCTGGATTGGGGAGCCAGCTAACCACCTAGGCGCTTTAAAACCATGTGTCTGGTCTCTTATGAAAGATGGGTAGGGACGTTGCTTAAGTTTTAAGGAATTGGGGGCCGACATCTAAGACAGTTCCTAATTGGCCCCTTTACTTATGTAGGGTGAAAAATATCTAGAAATGCAATTAATATTTTAGACTCTTTTTAATTTGTATCTAATGCAATGCATGCTATTTGACTCGAATGCATAAAATAATAATGAAGCAGTTTAAAATTAGGCTTAGAAAATAGGTTTTTTCATAGAGATTGCACAACTTTCCCTTGACAGAACTGCACCCTCATAGGTCAAGTGGTCTACCAGAACCTGCAGGCCATTAGCTCCTTGTACTTTTGTTCCCTCGATCGGTACCGTTCATCGTAGTTCATGCAAATTTAGAGAAGAAAATAAGGATTAGAAAGTTCATTTAATAAATAATAATGATATAATTGAAATTTATTGAAAATAAAGACGTACCTTTATTCAGGCTTGATCACCGGTTCTGTTGCTTTGCTTTTGGAACCTTTACCTTTGGAAGTATACTTGAACTCCATTTTTCAAAAATACTTACAAGTTTCACTTTTCAACCTTTCTTACATAACATCTTGCCATTCCAAGACTTTCACTACTTTTTTCACAATCCATATACTTCGCTAATTAAAGCTCACATACATACATTCCATTTTTTTTTAACAATCTATACCTTTCACTTTCACTTCACTTTTTAGAAAACATTTGATGCAATTCTCAATGCACATATACCTTTTGCCTTTCAAAAATAACATACATTTTACCCTTCCAAACCTACTTTTTCAAAGTTCGTACATTTTATATACACACACTTCCAAAATTCACACTCCACATTTTCCACTACAAAATACCTTTCTACACATTTAAAAATTCAACACATACACTTCACCACTTTTCACTATTCTCACACAAATACTTTTCTCAAAATCAAACATTTACCTTTCTATACTTGCACACTTTATCTTTACTTTTCACATATACAATTTCCACCTTTCCAAATCACACAAATTCCACTTTTACCTTTTCAAAACTCAAACACTTCCTTTTTCAAGATATACACTTTTTGTTTTTTCAACATCACACACTCGATTCACTTTTCTACACACACACACTTTCCATTTTCCAAAAACACATACAACTCCCTTTCAAAACACATATTTTATACATTAGCAAAAACACTAGTAAGCACATACTCTTCAAATGTGTCATTCATGATAAAATATTGGAGTATAATTGAACCCTATAAACTTTCCAAAAGAAAATTTCATCATGATATAATTTATCACAAAAGTAGTTCAACAATATGCGTATTGAGTTCATAAACATAAAACTGAGATAGAACAATAAATGTAATATCCTTGGCTAAAAAAAGATGTTAATATTACATTTCAAAGCATGCACACGTTAACTTCCAAAGATATATACTTTTCATTTTCAAAAACTCCCCAAAAGATATACATTTTTTTACTTTAAAGAAAAACACACTTTTCCAACATCACACACTTTTACCTTTAAAACAATCTAACTTTCAATTTTTACTTTTTCACACACTTTGTTCTTCAACACAAACACTTTTATACTCATCCACACTTTGTTCTCACAATTCAATCTTTCTCTCAATCTTTTCCACTTTTCACCTTTCAAGACACACACACACACACAAATTTCACCACATCACCCCTTCCAAAACACACACAAGTTGCACTAGATCAATCTTACACTTTATTATCATATATTTATACATTTCATTTTCTCAAAACATACACATTTCATCTTCAAAGGACCACACAATCATCTCTCAAAGTACACACATGCTACTTTTCAAAATCACTTAATCAACTTTTCAAAGTGCACATATCTTTCTTTTTTACCAAATCATACACTTTTCTACCTTTCAAAAACATACACTTGGAATGTTACCAATCACTTTACAAAAACCAAAATACCCTTCTATTCTCCACATAGTCATTCTTATAAGGCAATTATAATCATGAAAACCCAAATCAATGAAACTAAAATATGTAATGCTCATCATACACTGAGTGCACTGTAAAAAAAAAACTTTAAAATTCTCCAAACAAATTTTCAATTTTCATACCATAAGCCATCAAATGCCCAAAAGAAACAAAATGTAGATCGAACATGTTACAATTTTGATCATAATCAATTAAATATTTTCAATCTAATTTATTCTAAAGGAAGAATAAATATGAAATCTAGTTGACGATATTTTGCTAGAAATTGGTTTAATAAGCATTCGTGATTCCAACTAATGGCTGGTCATAAGATTTGGCATGAGAGCCATGAACTGCATCCAAATAGTGTAAGAGAAGATAGAAGATATGTTACAAATGGAGGGAGTATCAACAGTAAAAAATTTATATCCACATGAGCAAGAGAGGCGGAGACTTCTATTTTGGTTTCCCTGGGTTTGATCGGACAGTGGCTGGGCTTGAGATCATGCGAAACAGAGGAAAATGGCGGGCTGGAGCCGTGGAGACTTGGGCTTCTTGCGGCAGAGGGAGGAGGTCGTTCGCGAACTGCAGGGGAGATGAGCTGAGCGTGCTGTGCGAACTGCAGGCCAGTGGGGCAGTGGGCTTCTCACGCAAAATGGAGAAGAAAGACCAAGCGGGAGGAAGAGATCCGGGGGCCCTTGCGAATGAAGATGGGAGGTTTTGTGCGAACTGGAATAGAAGAGGAGGAGCAGTTCGCAAAATGCAGGAGTGAGGGGAGGGGCGACGATTTTCTGTGACTTGGAGTAGGAGATGAGGGAGTTCGTTCGGATCTGGGAAGGAGAGCGACAAGGCCTCTTGCGAACTAAGAGGGGAGCCAGGCTTGAGGGATGTTTCGCTAATCAGAATGAGGGAGAGGGAGCGGTTCTGCTCTGTGTACTGAGAGCATGGGTCGGTAGTTTCATTCTGTGTGAATAGGAGAGGGAGTTAGAGATCGTGAGGAAGAGGGATTTAACCGGTCTAACTCCTTATTTAATTAATTTAAGGTGTTAAGATTATTTAGTTTAGGTTTTTAATTAGAGATTTGATTTAAGAGTAAATTTACTAGATAAAAATTTATTGATTAAAGATATATTTATTTGAAATTTATTTAAATGATATTAGTATTTCATTATTAATGAAGAATTTAGAGCCGATTTGATTTTGAATTAGATTTAGATCGAATCAATTTTAGATTTGGGTTGAATTAAAAGGGCAAGTCAATGCTACGTCAGTGGGTATCCACCTAAGAGAAATCCTATGGGCGATGTCTACACTATGCTTACGAAGACCTAGGTGCTAGAGTCGATTCCAGGGAAATTGACCTCGAATAATGAGGTCAACAGTAAGCTCATATGGTTGTTGTCTATCTATGCGTGATCTTTCCTAAAGTTGTCATGCCCTTTTGTAACTCTTGTAATTCTTAGTTCAATCTAGCATGCATTTTCTTCAATTTTATATATTCAATATGCATTCTTTTAGAAACTTCAAATAATTCATCATAGGTTAAGTCACATACCTCTTCTTGATCTGACTAATCAAGATTATTGGTCATTAAATATAGGTTGGTATTTCCTCTTTCTTTTTTGTTACTAACGAATTCGAAGCTGAGTCTGCCCAAAAAGTTATCTGAATTCTCTTCTTGCCCTTTCTTCCATTTGCTTTCTCCTCTACCTTCTCTTTTCTAGGAGTGGCTTTAAGATTAGACAGTCCATTTTTATATGTCTAGGTTTCCAGAATTCATAACAAATCACATCATTATAAACCTTAACATTTTTATGAAACTTACCTTTTTCCACTACTGGCGTCTCCTCTACTTCTGTTTAAGAAAACTCTTGAATTGCCTTGTTATTGAGGCAATGTCATCCTCATCCTCAGGTTATGACTGATCACTCTTCGAGTTATCCACTTTCAGTATAATGTTCTTATCCTTTCACAGTTCTCTTGCATCAATCTTCCTTTGAGTCACTCCTTGCTCGTAAGTAATTAGTGATGCAAGGAAATTATCAATAGAATAAACATTTAAATCTTTCGACATTATAATAGCAGTAATTTTAGCATCATATGTTGTAGGAAAGCAACAGAGAATTTTATTAACCATTTTAGCCTTCATTAGTAATGCATACAAAGAAGTGGCTATTTGAGTGAATCTTGTGTACATGTCAGATATTGATTCATTTAGTTTCATGCAAAATAATTCATAATCATGTAAAAAGATATTTAATCCATATTAGTTTACTTCATTAGTCCATTTATGTGTAATACAAAGTTTATCACAAATGTCCTTTCCACTTTTAAAAGTAAAAACCAACATGTTATCTTCAGACTTAAGTGCACAGAAAAATTATTTAAACATTTTTGCTTTAATTGTGCTAAGTCACATTCTTTTATAGTCCAGTTAGTAAAAGATGTTTTAACTCTAAGGCGATCTAGTAGTCTAGTTGGCCTAATATACCCTTCATGAACTAAAATCTATATGCGATAATCAAGTGATTGAAGAAAAGTTGACATGCGTATTTTTCAAAAATCGAAAGGGATATTATCAAATAATGGAAGTCTAGTGATTGAATACCCTTCAAGTGTGTTTTGATTTGCAAAAATAGCCATTGTCATTTTTTAAAAAGTATTTAAAACTTATAGTTTTGAAATAAAGCTCTGATACCACTTGTTGATTTCGTATAGGTTATTTAACCTATGCAATTGTCCCAAGCCTAACCAATAGAGGACGACTGGGGGGGGGGGGGGGGGAGTGAATTAGTAATTTAAAAATTCTCTTGGATTTTTAATTGAAAACTATTTTAAGTTTTTAGCAATTTGATTTTCGATTTAAAAAAAGCTTTTCAACCACATTAAATAAATTATAGAAAATAAATAGGAAAATGAAAGTCATAAAAATTTATAGTGGTTATGTTAAACACGACATACATCCACTCCCTGAATACTCCCTTTTCAGGTATTGCATTATTACCAAAGTGACTCTGCTTTTGCTCTCATAGTAAGGTGGAGAAGCCTTTACAAAACCTCTCTTCCACTAATACATGGTGTGACAGAGAAATGTTATCTATTTACAATCCCTAAGTGTAGGAAAAGAACCGTCATCTGTTCATGCTCTCTAAGTGTCGGCAGAGAATCATTATCTGTTCACACTCTCCAAGTATCAGCAGAGATCCGTCATCTTTTCACACCCTCCAAGTGTCGGCAGAGTACCAGATCTTCTTCAAATATTTTTTCTCGAGCAACTAGAAAGAAGAAAAGGAAGAGTAATAACCAGAAAATCAAAAGAAATTCTTACCTTTGAGTAACCTTGTGAACTGGTGCTAAAGCATTACTTCCAGTAATTCGATGGAGCATTGGGACTAGTTTAAACATCAGAATTATGAAGGATATTTGGATCCTAGATAAGAGGATTGAAAGCTGACCAATGTATGTGGATTGCTCTTTTTTGGAGGATGATAAAGTATCTGATCTTATCAAGGAGGGAGCTTGTGATGAAGAATCACTGAAATGTAAATTTGTTGATATGCTGGTTGATCTTATCCTTCAAATTCCTATTAATGACGAAATGAATGGAGACCATGCAGAACTGTTGTATAGTTTTTTCGGTAAAACTATAACTGCTCTGGCTATAGAAAAATTATATGTGGAGGCGATAGATGATGACTATCTAAGTTGGTTGAAAAAGGTAAAACTAAGGCCTAGAGTTGAATTTTTCTAGTGGAGGCTGAAAATTGATGTCATTCCTTCCAATACATTTTTATTTTACAGAAGATTGGTAAATTCTGAGAACTGCCCAAGTGGATGTCCAACTATTGAAGATGGTTATCATGTGGCTGTTAAATGTGAGAAATTGATTCAGATTTTTGTTGTACTGGCTAAGTGGGGTTATTTCTTCCCTGAGATTAATTCTTTTGAGAATTGTTTATTATTTATACAACACTGTTCTCATCATAATCCATTCTTGGGAAATCTGTATTGTTCAGTTGTTTTCTTATGTTGGCAGAGCAGGAATAAGGCAATTCATGGTAGTGTGGAGGATTGTGATGCTTTTATGGCTACGTCTGCAGTTAATTTTGCTTATGCATCTTTTTACTTTGATCACATCAAGGAGAGATGGGATACTAATCAGTTTCTAAAGTTGTCTCATAAATCTTGGTATCCCCCTTCTCCAGGATGGCTCAAAGTAAACTTGGATGCCTCTTTAGCTAATTCTAATTGGCAGGAGTTGGTGGTGTTCTACGTGACAGCAAAGGGAGGTTTATAAGTGCTTTTAGGATCAGTTTGGTTCATTGGGACTGCTCTCATTTGGATATTCTTACTATTTTGTATCTAGGCAAGTTCATACAGAATTGGATGTATGATTGGAAAGGCATTTTAATTGAGGGTGATAACTTAAAATGTTATCAAAGTTTTTCAGAATTCAGTGAATAAGGTGGATGTTAAGGTGGGGAGCTTGAATCCAAAGGATTTCCTCTATCTTAAAGATTTCAGCCAGGTTATTTTTCACCATGTGCATAGAGAAGGTAATAAAGTTGCCGACTTGTGTGCTAAGATAGCAATTTCTGGTGATTTTTTTTTGGGATTCCTTCATTTGTAATAATATTCCTCCTTCCATTTTTACTTTTTTGAAGGAGGATATTAGTTGTTTGTAATGTGTTTCTAATAAATTGCTTTGGCATATTCTCAAAAAAAAAGAAAAAAAAAAAGAAAAAAAAAGGAGTTACCTTGTGAACCATTCACACTCCACTTGCAAGAACTCTCTCTCAAACACTCTCCCTAACTCACTCTTTCACTTGCTCTTAAAAAATCAAGAATAACAACACTTTTTAACGTCAATTTTTAAGGACCTTTTATATAAAAGACACAAAAAATCATCCAGAAAACTAAAATTTTCCATTTTGAGCATGTACGATCGTAAGTTCGTACATACGAATAGTTCAAAAACTATTATGTACGAACCATTTATGAATCCGTATGAAATAACTTCATACACGATGATCGTCTAGTATGAACATAGTTTGTAATATATAAATAGTTAGAAAATTTTTCATCTTCGTTGGGATGAAGAGGGACCCTATATTTTCATACTCTGGATGGTGTCTGTACGAAGATGACATCATATAGTATGATCTATTCAAAAAATTTTCAAGTTCATCGAAACAAAAAGGCACCAGTCTAATTCATACTCTAGACGACTTCTATACGAAGACAACATCGTACAATACGATCCATTTAGAAAATTTTCAAATTCATCAGGACGAAAAGGTACCCATCCAATTCATACTCTGGATGGTGTCTGTACGAAGATGACATCGTACATTACGGTTAGTTCAGAAAAATAATGAATTTATTGGGAAGAAAAGGAACCCGTCCAATTCATTTGACTGCTCTTAGGGGAAAATAACTAAACAAATCTTCCAGTATGAAATGGGTTCAAACAGTATGATTAGTTTTAAAAAATTATAATTTTAAACACTCCCCCAGTGTGTGTGTGCACAGAGAATCAATTATAATCATACTTTCTCAGACTCAATAAAATAAAAAATATAGACTTCATTTATAATGAACCCTAATCTAATCTGATTTGAAGTATTCAACATTCTGGAGTATGATTTTCCTGAAATGTTAGTACACATAAACAACAAAACAATACATCCAAAATAGGTTAGGAGAAATTGTAATAAAAAACAATAATATTTGGGATTATAAAAAACATACATATTGCATGAATCTCAATAATAAAAAAACTAAGTTGCAACAATCTAAACAATTTATTAATCTAGAAGTGATGGAGTCAACTGGTGAGGTTAGGATAATTAATTTTGCCTTAGATTTAATCTATGTCAAATCTATCCAGGAATGCTCAGCTGTGGGAAAATAATTTTATAACTCAAAACACTAGGTTGTATTTAAAAATTCCACTTAAAGATGAAAGAAGACATCTTCATTGAGATTTTTCTAGTTTTGATTAATTTTGAAAATTTTTAAGTTTTTTTTTTAGAATTGTTAAGTGATTGGAAAGAGTAAAAATACTAAAATAAAAATTAGGATTTTAGATTTTTGAATTTTGGGCCAACACAAAATAGTGGAACTAAAGGGGTAAACTATGGAGAAATTGATTTGTGAAGTGTTTAGATGAATCTCTAGAAATCTTAGAAGGTTTTGGGTTAGATTTGATGCTCCAAATGGTCACAACTAGGTCAAGAACTCCACACCACTTGTAGACCACTTATGATATAGATTTAGAGAGGGATAATATTTGGAAAAATCATGGAAAGTTTACAAACCCAAAATTAAAAATCACTTAAGTATTTCATAAAACATTTACAAAAATTTTAGGAAAGATACTTATACAATGGTAAGTACCAAATTCACTCAAGTCAAGGGAAAGTGAAGCATGATTGCTAAACCATATCTTTGGATCAAGACATTAAGCTTTCTTCCTAAGATCAAGTAACCAAATATTCTCTTTCAATTTTAGAATTTTCTTTACAAAAAATTATATCATTTTATTCATAAATGGAGTCTTAAATATAACAAACAAAACAAATTCAAAACATGGGTTTGGGGGGAAGAAGGGGCCGACCACATAAGATGGAAACTGCCATAACTACTTCTTCCTTACTCTTTGGCCATCCACTCTATGCTGACTAAATAAACATGTGACACTCCACACTCGCTTAGCTAGCCATTACACTTTACACTCACACATGATCAGTTGGTTTACTTAAGTTCGTACTAGTGCACTCTAAAGAAACTATAACACACTTACAACATAATACCAAGTAAATGAAAACAATATGAAAATTTTCTAACACTTATTTCTAATATGGCTCTTCTGGTTTGCATCCTGGTAGTTTCTCCAATTCTTGGGGTAGGTGCTACACCAATTCCCTTTGACCCAACAAAACTCTTCCTAAAGAGTTAATATTCATGTTCTTCAAAAAATCTACCACAACTATAATAACTAATCTGTAATCAACCAAGTATCTTCATAGGTTACTTATCCTTCCACAGAATGAGATATCATCATTTAAGCTCTGATAATCACATGCAAATAAATTCAAAGTCTAAAAAATGCATAAAATGGTATACTAGCTAAATCAATATGCATTTAGGAGTGAATCCATAAACTATCTCAAAAGATGATTTTTAAGTGATCTTAGAGATGGTGTTATTATAGGAAAATTCAATAATGGGAAGGGGGAAGTCCCAATTTCCTAAGCTTTTCCCATCTAAACATCTTAATAAATTTACTTAGAGTTTTATTAATTACTTTAGTTTGATTGTTATTCTAAGGGTAAAAAGTAGAAGAAAAGTTGAAATTAGTTTCCAAAACCTTATATAAGGTTTTCCATAAATTATAAATGAACTTGACATCTTTATCAGAACTATGAACGGTGGAAGGCCATGTAGTTTGGATACAATATAAGAAATATGACATCTTAGAAAATTGATCAACAATTATAAAGATGCTATCATGTCCTCTAGAGATTTTAAGAAGTTCTAAAAATAAGTCCATGAATAAATCTTCCCACAATCTATTAGGCACATGTAAAGCTAAGTATCTACTAGTTTTTGTTTGATTTCTTTACCCTGTTGACTTATATAACATGTAGAAACTAGCCTATTAGTATCTCTTGGCTTAGTAGTCTACTTATTCATATACTAGAGGCATCACATGTCTCCTCAAATATTTTGTTGCAATTAGAGAGTCTTACGACATTTGTAGAGGTCATTTGAATTTTAATTTATTTTGTGGCTTTCACTACATCTAAGGTGCAAAAAATTATCCCTTTTCAAGATGCATGCAATTAGATCAATGACAGAACTAAAATTCTTAATAAATCTTTGGTAGAATTCGGTTAAATCATGGTAACAATGGGATCTATAAGCTTTTGGGTGTGGGCCAATCTAAATTGGATTTGATTTTTGAGGGATATGCTTTTAGTCCATAAGTAAATATGATAAACCATGAGAATATGTCCTCTAGCTAGAAAAGGAAGTATTTCTTGAAACTGAAATACAATTATGCTTCTCTAAGGTCTCCTAAGACTACTAACCTTAGGTGGTTCAATTATGAATTATCATCATAGTTGTATATAAGAATATCATCAAAGTAGACAACAAGGAAATGCCCAATAAAAGATTCTAGGTTAGTGTTCACTAGCCTATTGAATGTGCTGAAGCATTGGATAAGAAAAGCATATAATTATCCACTCTTAAAGAGTACTAGAGGCCTTAAAACATATTAATTCTTTAGATGTCCTATTAGGGAAAATACATAAAACTAGCCGAAGTTAGAAGGGCCATGCATACTTATAATGGATAGAATATTTGATAAGCAATGTGGAATAATGATCACACTACACAACAACACAAAGAGTAAAGAATCTTTCTAGTGGTCTAAAGATATCTTCCTGTATGCCAATAGGGATTAGGATAAGTCCCTGAAGTTATTGCATAGTGTAGAGTCCATATATTTTCTAATGAATTGGAACAAAATTCTTTTGATTGTATGTGAGATCTTAATGTTTGAAATGAACATGGAGTTGTATGATTGTAGCCCCTTTTATACCATGATATAGAACTTGTAGGCAATGATGAATCCTTTATGTAAGTGCTTTCCTAGGTTGTTTGAATAGTCATGATATTTGATAATAGACATGTACTACTTTCCTCCAAATCACATTATACATGAAATAAAGCCATAAAAATGATATTCTCAAGGCTATTGTAAAGGTAACCATTTAATATTTTTAGGAAAAGTAATCATAATTGAAGTATTTCTTGCATAAATTGACTGACGAGTCCTTTAAATCTTTTTTTGTGTGTGAAAACTATAGAGTCTAAGCAATACAACATACTGCATACATGATTTTAAAGAAAAATCAACTAAAAGTTATATATAATTGTATACTATTCTAAAAGGAAAATTTATGTTAAGATTTATTTTATAATAATGTTGATCTATATTTCCTTTTTAAACATTACATTTGTTGCATTATATATATATATATATATATATATATATATATATCACATTAATTCTTCATTAAATTAGTGGATATTTTGACTAAAACTTATGGGTCTTATGGCTAAAATTATAAATTGGTTTGCAAAATATGCATGGTGTAACATAGATAAATTTACAAATTAATTTATAAAATATTGTGTTATAACCATTATTATTTTACTATCCTATAAGAATTTTATTGGATCCTGATTGCTTGCGACTACAAATTTGTGCTATTTTCCAACACTACCAATGATTTCAATCCCCATATTCCAACCAAATGGTCTAGCAAAAACTTGCCACACACTACGAAGCTGGACATCTTCATTTGATAGCAGGCTACCCTTATCTCTTACTTTAGTGAGATTTCCATAGTCCTCAACTTAGTTAGTTCTCTCCTCAACTAGTCAACCTCCCTCTCTAGCTCCGTGATTTCCTCAAAATTCCCTACACCCTGCAATCTACTTGCCTCACTGATACCGTGGATATTCATTATTTTCTTCAAGATCACTAGTTGCATGGCGACTTCATCTAGTAAGATTGATCTAAGAATGGAAAGAAATCTTTGGATTGATCACATGATGGTGAGCCTATAAACTTCTCCTAATATGACATATAGGTACACTCCTCTTTCACCTTCTACCTAGTCATAGTATTAACACATATAATTATAGCACTCTCAACCCGCTTACTAACTCTGATGAGCTCAACATCTTTGATTTTTCCTTGAGGTGGAGCCCCTACAAGAAATAAGGAAAGCTTGTCAAAGGACGAATCTAAAAAATCTTAGTGTCATAATGAGAGTCAATATCAATCATAAGATATTTTTCCTAGAATTTTGAAAAAGCACCCACGATTTCAAAGCCTTCATCTCTTGTTCACTTAGGGATGTAACAATATCTTGCTCGAGGAAATACAAACTATAGGCTCTCTCATAGTGGGTACCTTTTTTCCCTACCAATGCGATTTTAAAGTACTTAAATTTATCAAATTTTCTCTTATTTACCCCAAGTAGCTGTGCCTGAACACTTACACCAATTTGATAGAGGCAACCTCCTCTACACTCTCCACTATTAGGGGCCCCAATAATACTATCCTCAATCATAACTATCCTCATAGGAAGATTAACACCAACAACAGTAGCAAACTCAATTTCATTGATCACCATGGTCAGCATTGCAATGACCTCAGTTGCAGTCTCATCATTAATCTTACTCTTCTTTGTAGATGGGGTGGAAATAAGTTGATCTCTATTGTTGCTTGGGTGTTGCCTTTTTTGACCGTCCTACTTGGTGAGGCCTTTGCCACCTTGGATGCATTCTTCTCAATCTTCTATGCTTCCGTTTCACAAAATGAGGCCTTCTTCAAGGCTCGTACACATGAATAAGCAAGGTTGGTCAGGTTTATTTTCTTAACATTGGGGTATAAGCGGTCAAGCTAGCTCACTCTCAGCTCAATAAACTATTCATGAATTAAGTCCGATGAGATAATAAGCTATGTTTTATCCTTCCCTAAATTAACTCTTATCTTGTAAGATATCTAGTTTAAACAATTTGATATAAATTGCACTTAAAATATATCAACATTTAGGATTTCAAGTATAAAATTATTAAAAATGTTTAAAAAATATATTCCACTTTCATATATTAAGTGATTTATTATTATTATTGTTTTATTTCATATTCTTTGTATAATTTTATTAAAATAATTATTTGAATCATAATCATTTTCTCTATTTCATAATATAGAAGCTCGATCATGAGCAAGTTCAAACTTGTAGAAAAAGGCTTAAGCTTAAACTTGAAGTACAACCTTAAGCAGTAGTGACTTGAGCTTAACCCATCTATAACTCTATTAGCACATGCAATCTCTCAAATCACCCAAACAAAAGAGCTAAATCCTTTCAGTGTAATCCTTCTTTTTATACAGAGCCATGTGTAGGTTGGAATCACATCACCTTGATCAATTCAAGGTCAATGCAATCATTGAGGATACAATAAAAAAAATGTTAACTCTATATTTATTTTCCCACTTCATGTTTTATAATCGTATTAAATATCATTCACTTATTTTTTTCATCACTTACCTAACAAAAAGTTGAGTGAATTGGGAAACTAGATGTATGGTAACATATGCCTTCACAAATATTTAGTAGGTAGTTAGCTGGTCTTGGCATAAGAGCTCGCCATAAAAGGGAACCCATAACAAAACTCGCCTAATGATTAACAAGTGCTACTTACCCATGCCCATGATGGAAATCCCCCTTTTATGGGGTAGACTAGAGATTCCTCATTAAACTAGCAACTTGACACTCATCATATATCTAGACTGCCATCTTGGTAACTCCCTCTCTCCCTAAATGATCAATCCCATCAAAGCTCGTAAAGCTCTTCCATAGGATAATGTCTACTCGTATGGACCCTCGCTTTACTACAATCATTTGACATGAGGCCTCTTCCATCTTGTGGAAATTTCTCACTTTCCTTTCTCCTTTCTTCTACATGGTAGCCTATGTAGAGTAGTGCATTAATTAGAGGATGACATGTAACAACCCAACCCAATATAACTCATAGATGGAATGGGTCATATCGTGTTATATGGTGATAGACCAAACCTGAGATCTAATTTAGAGATTTTTTTTAGATTTATTTAATTATTAACATACAATAAAGTTACTTAATTGGCAATAAATAAAAAATTTAGTCATCCACAAAATTTTCTTTTTTCTTTTTCAAAATATAAATGCAAAATAAAATCTCTATAATAAAATACATACTACAAACAAGAATAAAATAGAGCAAATAATAGCCATGACAATACAAAAATAGAAAAATAGAAAAAAGACCTATATAGACTCAGATAGATAGGATCCTGCAACTACAATTACTGAATTAGCTTTTTATCCTTACTTAATCCTAAAATATAATGCAAAATAGGTGTAAATGAACATAGCTCAATAGGCCACACTTACTAATCTAATATTTTAATACTTTAATGATATTTATCTAACTAAATTCAAGGTAGTTATTAACAAGCTATTATATTTGAAATAACTAGATGGATAAGAGATGGGGGGGGGGGGGATTGTGAAAACTTTCTAGCAACAATTAAAACCTAAGCAGGAGTTTTAATATTTTTGATGTTTTTTAAAATTTTAACCCGAAAATTTAAACTACTACGAAGTCAAGTGATTGATCTCAACGTGCAACAATACAATACTTTTCTTCCACAAATATTACCAAGCAAATAATTTGAGAATCAAGTGCAAGAAAAAGTAAATCACAATAAGGAAAAAACACACCGGAATTTTAATGTAATTCTTTTAGTGAGGGGGAGTTTAGGAGATTTTTTTTTTAATTTGCAAAGTCAACCAATATTATTTGACATCATCAAAAAGGGGGAGATTGTTGCAACTCGGGCTTCTGAGTTTATGATTTTGATGATAACAAATAATATTTATTAATATTTTATTTCTCCTAGTATTTGCAGTGCATATTTCTTTCTATGTTGACTAATATTTCAGGTACATCATGCATCGTTCTTTGAAGATTCTAGGCTCAAGATTGCGTAGAATTGGTCATATTAAATGAGTCTGTAATTTTCATTTATTGAGTCAATTCTTGTAATGATGTATGTTAGTTTATTGATCATGCACACACTTAGAGGGACCAAAAAATGATTATAAATATTTTAACTTTTTTGTTCATCGTACTGTACGATATGTATCATACTGTACGATCTGGTGTAATAGAAATAAATTAAAATATTTTATTTTTCCTGGAAAAAATATTTTTGAATATAATTAATCATATTGTACGATCATCACATTGTACTGTATGATATGTTATAATTAGAAAGCTCACCATCCATTAAATTAGGCAAAGATTTGAATTTGAAAAGTTGTTCTAATCGTACTGTATGATAATTATCATACTGTATGATGTTTAAAATATTGCCTATTTTAATCCTATGATTATTCATTCAAAACAGCTTAATTTTGATATTTTGATCATACTGTACGATCAACAG
Organism: Dendrobium catenatum; assembly: GCF_001605985.2. Taxonomy (NCBI): domain Eukaryota; kingdom Viridiplantae; phylum Streptophyta; class Magnoliopsida; order Asparagales; family Orchidaceae; genus Dendrobium; species Dendrobium catenatum. The sequence goes on from NW_021319443.1 coordinate 537,636, forward strand.
AGACAATTCTGGCAGTCCCGTACTTCGTCCTGGACGAACTGCACTTTTACTGAACTGTTCGTACAGCACATCATACAGGACATCGTACAGTATGAACTTCAACTGAATTGTTCATTCAATACTAACTGGACATCGTACAGTACTAACAGGTCAATTTCTGCACATCGTATTGGACGATCTTGCATTCGTACGGTATGATATTTGACGGCCGAATTGATTTTTTTAGTGTTTTTTTTAGCCCTCTATTTAAGTAATATCATAAGACTTTGTAAGAGTCTTTTGGAAGCCATTGTGTATTTGTTCTTTTGGAGAAAACTTGAAGAGAGGACTTGAAAGGAAGAGAGGAAAGGGTGGAGTTTGAGAGAGGGAGAAGATCCTTGGAGGGGGTTTCAAGGGAGTGTGAATGAGATTTAACACGGTTGCTCTGGCAAGCTTGCACCTTAGTACCATCGGATTCAAGGTTCATCTTGAAGGAAGTTTTAGGAAGAAGAAGATCTCATTGGTGTCAAAGGACCTAGCTCCTCTGCCGCACCGGGGAAGGTGGAAGTGATTGTGTAAGGGCTTCTCCGCCTAGCTGTGTGGGCTAAAGGAGAATCACTAAAGGTTTAGTGTAACACTCAGAGGGTGCCTCCGGGGAGTGGATGTAGGTCATGGTTTGACCGAACCACTATAAATTAGTGTGTTCTTTCCTTATTATTTTCGCACTTTATTTCCGCATTCATTTTTATTGTGATTAATTACGTGGGTGAAATTGATTATCTATCTTTTTATTGTGAATGAAATTCAATTATGCATAAAGTTATAAAAAAATATTTCTTTTCATTAAAGAAGTTTTTAATCATCTAATTCACCCCCCTCTTGGTTCATCTAGTAATTTCAATTTGTATCAGAGCGGGTTTCAAATAGGTCCATGTGTTGGATTTCTAATGGACTAGAGGTGATCACATCTCTATTTGAATGAAAGGATGATTTGACTTGTTTTCTTAGTTGGCAAGTATCACATAAGTGATCCTTAGTAAAGTCTAACTTTGGTACGCCTGTAACTAGGTTTTTTTGAGTGATGTTTCTAAGTGTTTTCATACTAGCATGACATAGTCTCCTATGCCATAGCCATGAGTCATCAAATATCATTTTCAAACAAAATGAATTTGAACTATCAATGCAATCAAGGTCTAACATGTAAACATTGTTCATTCGTTTTCCTTCTAAAACTAGTTTATCATTTATACTAATCATACATTTATCGGATAGAAATTTAATATCAAAACCTTTATCACACAGTTGACTAATGCTAAGTAAGTTATGCTTCAAACCATCAACTAATAAAACATTTTCAATTAAAAAACTCTTAGCATTACCAACAGTACCTAAGCCTATCATTTTCCTGGCAGTATTGTCTCCCAATATTACTTTGCCTCCAATTCTGGTCTCCAGTAGGATGAACTTCTTCATATCTCCAGTCATGTGTTGCGAGCAGCGACTATGTAGGTACCACATGCTCTTACTAGGTCTTTTGCGAGAGTACCCCTACATTTCATTCAAAGATTATATTTGGGAACCCAAGTGAGTTTGGGTTCCTCCTTATTCTTGCCTGAATGAGATGTATGCATATTATGCTGTGATGGATATAGTTTAGGTCTCCATACTAAGTGTGTCCTACGGTGAATTGTGCATGTGCGGGCTATGTGACCTAGCATGCCACAAGAGAAGCACCTAACACCAGGAAATGGATTCAGTAACCTATTTGGGTGGTGATGCCTCTTCCTAAAGTTGTGTGATGCATGCTATGTTGAGGGTTGAGTACGTTGGGCTAATATGAGTGATGCAATTTCTTTTTCTAATTCTTTGATTATGTCTTGAAAAGTTTTGTTTTGATATGTCAATCCATGAACTATTATTTTTAACAAATGCTCACTGTGATCTACTTCTAATGCAAGTTTGTCTAATATATGGAAAGCCTCTTCTAGTTCAACATGAGTGGTTTTTAAGGTTTCATGCATTTTAGTTAGTTAAATATGCTTCTTATTTAATGCATCATACTCATCAAGAAGTGGCATATGTTCTCTATCTAAATCAGAATTTTCCTTGAACAAGTTAGCATGCTTGATTTGTGAACTAAATTCAATATTAAGCTTGGCATGCATCTTTTTCAACTTCCTGTACGAGTCATGGATATTATCAGAAATAAGCAACAATTCTTCATATGAAAGTTGACATACCTCATCTTGATCCAGTTGATCAAGGTTATCATTATCTATAAGAAACAAATTTGTTACCTCCTCCTCAGCTTCTTCTTCTGATGATTCTGAGGCAGAGTCAGCCCAAAAAGCTTTTTGTGTCATCATCTTTTCTTTGTTGTACTTGGTTTTTTCCTCACCTTTATCCTTAGTTGGTTGGCTCTTCAAGTTGGGGCAATCAGCTCGAAAGTGACCTGGCTTCCTGCACTCAAAACAGATTGTATCAGATGAAACTTTATTAGACTTTGAGCTTTTACCTTTATTCCAGCCATTCTGATGATGCTTTTGTTTTCTCTTTAAGAAGTTCTTGAACTTTCGGGTCATCAGTGCTATATCATCTTCTTCCCCTACAGAGCTTTCACTTTTTGAGTTGTTTTCTTTTAATGCCACCGTTCGCTCCTTCTTTTCACCTGCATCACTTTGCCTTTAGCTCACTCCTTTCTTGTATGCAATGAGTGACCCAAGGAGATTATCAATATAATAAACGTTAAGGTCTTTAGACTCAGTGATAGCAGTTATCTTTGCATCATAGGAACTAGGTAAGCATCTAAGAATCTTATTAACTTTCTCAGAATTTGAAATCTCTCTACCTAATGCATGCAAGGATGTCACGATTTGGGTGAACCTAGTGTACATGTCAGATATTGTTTTGCTAGGTTTCATACGGAAGAGTTCATAATCATGCAATAGAATGTTAAGCCTAGACTGTTTTACTTCTCTTGTTCCTTCGTATGTAATGCATAGCCTATCCCAAATCTCTTTACCAGTAGCACAGGTAGAAACTCTCATATAATCCTCAGACTTTAATGCACAGAAAAAGCAATTTAAACACTTAGCATTCAATTGGGCTAATTCCCTATCCTCATTGCTCCATTCATTGAAAAGTACTGGAGTTTTCACTCCATTCACAGTTTCAAATGGTGCAATACATCCAGATGCGGTAATCAATAGATTGCAAAAAGGTAGACATTCTAAGTTTCCAGAAATCAAATGGAATGTTATAAAAAAGTTGTGGATGGGTTATTGAATAACCCTCCGCGGTGATATTAAAATAGGCAATATTTTAAACATCTTATTTTAATCCTGTGATAATTCAATCAAAACAGCCAGAATTGTCTCTGTTGATCGTACAGTACAATACAGTTCGTACAGTACGATCAAAATATCAAAATTAAGCTATTTTGATTGAATAATCACAGGATTAAAATAGGCAATATTTTAAACATCGTACAGTACAATAATGATCGTATAATATGATTAGAATAACTTTTCAAATTCAAATCTTTGCCTAATTTAATGGACGGCGAGCTTTCTAAATATAACAGATCATACAGTACGATGTGGTGATCGTACATTACGATTAGTTATATTCAAAAATAATTTTTCCAGGAAAAAAATATTTTAATTTATTTGTGTTACACTAGATCGTGCATTATGATACATATCGTACAGTACGATGAACATAAAAGTTCAAATATTTATAATCATTTTTTGCTCCCTCTATGTGTGTGCATGATCAACAAACTAACATACATCATTACAAGACTTGACTAAATAAATAAAAATTACATACTCATTTAATACGACCAATTCTACGCAATCTTGAGCCTTGAATCTTCAAAGAACGCTGCATGATGTACATAAAATATTATTCAACATAGAAAGAAAATTGCAATGCAAATACTAGGAGAAATAAAAGATTAATAAATATTATTTGTTATCATCAAAATCATAAACTCGGAAGCCCGAGTTGCAACAATATTGAATAGAGTAATGCTAGCAGATAACTATAATTTAATAAGCTTTGTAAGAAATATAAATAAATAAACACTTATTATATCAAACTAAATTTAATAGATTTTCCTTAGGAACTAATGCCTCCTAATAGAAATAGATATTAGAATTCATGCCCTAATAACTCCTCATCCTAGCAAATCAAAAAATATACCCTATAACTCCCAAATGCTTAGCACATCAAATTTTCCAAAATTTAGGTCCTTATGACTATAGTGCATTCAACACAATTGAACTTCCTCTACATCCAAAACTCTTGTAGATAACTAATTCAAGCAAATAAGCACATATATAATTGCATTTCAATATAAGAAATAGAAATAATAAAAATGTAGAGATTCATAAAATGCTATCATGGTAGCCAATAGATTCAATACTTGAGAAAAAATTATAATTTTAAATTTCATTAAAATACCAAGGATCATTTAGAACACTATTTTGAAGCTTTACTTGTACTACACTATTATATTTGTAGCTCATAATAATTTTATAGATTACTAAAAATAATAAACTTTCCAATTTCTTACAAGAAAACTTTTGAATGAAATACTAAAATACCCATAATACTCATATATATAATATACATAAAGTTACACACTAAAAGTTAAATAAATATGATGTTATCCCTATTTATAGACTATAAATTTATAATTTTAACAAAAAAATTCCCAAAATTTCATATTATTAAAATCTAAAATAAGCAGAATGTAATCTACACAATTTTAACCAACTTCTCATATGAAGCAGATAGTAGAAAATAGACTGAAGACATCCAAACCTAGCTTTCTCTCATTAAACCCCCCTTCTCTCTCTCTCTCTCTCTCTCTCTCTCTCACTCACTCTCTAGGTTGATAACATAAATGGGGGGTTAATTTTTGTAAATGTTAATTTTAGTGGACATTTTTATTTTTATAAAAATTTGGTCAGCACCGTGGTGCTCCAAATGGTGGCGTCGCTATGCTGGCATTGTGTAAGTGACTAGGAATTACAAAGATGTGGTGAATTAGCTTATGTAGAATAAAATTATTTTTTCAAAAAGTAATTTTCATTTAAATAATCCAATTCACCTCCACCCTCCTAGTTGTGCTTAATCACTTACGCAGTGATAACTTAGTGGAAATAAAGTTAAAGATTAACTTTTAAATATTTGATTATGCAAACATAAAAAAATAAATTCAATGTTTAATTTTATCTGATCACTAAAAAAATTAATTGCAATCTTTTAGTTTAAGTTTTTTTTTTTAAATTTAATTTAGAAGTAAGGAATGTTCACAACAAAAATGAAATATGCATGAAGTAAATTAACAAAAAAGAAAAGAAAATAAAAGGAAAACTAAAACCTTTTTAATGTTTTGATCAACCTAACCTACATCTACTCCCTAGAGTCCTCTCCCTGGGTATTCCACTAACCACACCTTTTATTCCCAACACGGTGGAGAAGCCTTTCTTCTTCATATGGATTGAAGAACACCATTACACCCTTCTTTTCCTGAATAGACACCCACCTTTTACCCCAAGCATGGTGGAGATGCCTCGTTACTATCCTCAGTTAGTGAAGGAGTCTCCTCTAAAGAATCTGTTGAGCTCTTGCACTAAAGAGCCCTTACTATAACACAATTGTGGAAAATATGGTCATAGAGTAGGAAGAACTAACTTTATGGAACCTGATCTCTTGAACACTCTTTCAATAGATGATTCACAATCACTACTAACTCACTCACCTTCTCTCCCTGACATAATCGAGAAAGTCTCTTTCAAAAGCTTTCTCATAACTCCCATGGTATCTCCCAATCAAGCCTGAGATGCCCCTTTTATGTACCCAAAACAACATAAGAAAGCATATATTTTGAGATTCTATTTAAACCCTAAAATTCCTAATATAGTTAATTTGACGGGAAAATCTTACTATTTGATCCAAGATCATACTATATAATATGAACAACTATGCCAATTTATGGAACTAAATTGTCATGTATGAATGAAAAATGTTTAAGTAAGCTCTCTATTTGTTCAAATTATATGATGTATATCATATAGTATTATCTTCATAATGATAGAGACTTAGATCATTAGATCACACTATTTGACTAAATTTTGACCAGAATTACTCTCTATTTGTTCTAACTATGATGTGGATCATAAAATATGAAATTGAATCTAATTTGTATAGTTGATTATATAGAGTATTAATATTCATATTATATGAAAAATTTAAAAATTTTAATTCACCTATTTTTCAAAATTTTAGGATTCTAATAGTTTTAATTTGAATAGTTGATTGTCTAATATGATGCACATTGTTTTATATAATTAGTTATGCAAAGTTTCAATTTCATTTTTAAGCCAATTAATCCCACATGATTTTTAAAATTTACAAAATTCCCACTAATATCATAAAGTACAAAACTAATTATACAAAATAACATGGTCATAAATCTGTTGCGTTAATTTACACTATTTGAATTTTGTTTCATCCTCTATGTGTGTGATTGTTCAACATATTTTATGCTTAAACATACATAAGACTCAAGAAAAAGGAGAAAAATTAAATTACAAAATTGACCCACACACTCTGCTTCTTGGCCTTCATAGTATTGATAAATTTTTTTTTCCTTTATTCATTTAGCCTTAGCAAGTCCTCTATCTTGAATCCACCACTTTTGTGTTTCTTACAATTGTTAAAAAAGATTTCTACATACACCACTTGATTAATAGTTAGTATAACCAATAATATTTGTAATCATCAAATGTATGCTAGGCTCATGGGGTTCAAGAATATCCCCCTTATTTATGATAACAAATACTTTTGGTTATTAGAAAAAAAATTATTTAAAATTTTAAATAGTTTTGTCCACTTAAATTGGTTCTTAAAAGAAATTGATATATATATATATATATTGAAATAACTAGATGGACAAGAGGGGGGGGGGGGGGGGGGGGGTGAATTGTGGAAACTTTATAGCAATAATTAAAAACTAAGCAGGAGTTCTAATTTTTTGATGATTTTAAATTTTTAACATAAAAATTTAAACCACTTCTAAGGCAAACAATTGAACTCAACATGCAACAGTATAATCTTTTTCTTTCACAAGTATTCACCAATCAAATATTATGAAAATAAAAATGACGCAAGAATAAAAAGCGATAAGGAAAAAGCACACCAAAATTTTTATAGTGGTTTGGTCAAACCATGACCTACGTCCACTCCCCGGAGTCCTCCGCTCTTAGAATTTCACTACAAACTATAGCTCTCCTTTTGTCCCCCTTGGCAAGGCAGAGAAGCCCTTACAATACTCCCTTTCACCAACCCGGTATGGAGGAGTGCCAAGCACTATTTTCACCCTCTTGGTGACGGCAGAGAACCTTCTCATTTTTCTCCCTCCTGGAGAAGGCAGAGTACCTTCGAGGTCAAGGATGTAGAAGAGTCTCCCCCTTAGAGAGCCTCCCATAAGTTCTTCCCGGGCCACAGGAGGAGCAAGATGCAGCAAGATCGGAGCAACCGTGTGATCTCCCTCACACCTCTTCTCCCTCACCAAGCTCACCTTCTCCTTCCTCTCTTAACCCCATAAAACTTCTCAAGAGCTCTCCTAAGGATTTCCTCTCTAATCTTGCTTTCCTCTTCTATCTCTCTCACAAAAATATGATAATTTTGACACATAAAAACGGGCTCCAAAAATCCTGAATTTTGCAAAGTAGCCGTTATAATTGTACAGTATGATTTCTCATCGTACAGTATGATATGTATAAATAGGCCTCGTCCCTGTACGAAGTTGTACGAATAGTTCAAAACCTAATCGTACGATACGATACTAAATCATACAATACGATCCTCAACACTACTTCTCGTATAGGACGATAGCCGGGACGATCAAATGTCGTCTCTGTTCATCGTATGGTATGATACGCATCATACAGTACGAATGGAGAAAATCAAGGCATCGTCCAGGATGATTTTTGGGACGATCAAATGTCGTCTCTATTCATCGTATGGTACGATATATACCGTACAGTACGATGAGAAAAAAATAAGAGATCATCCAGGACGATCTTAATTTATCTCTGTTCATCGTATTGTACGAATGTATTCGTATAGTACGATTTTTATTTTGTAATTAAGCCTTGATTTCTTGCTCTAGTCACGGGTTAAATTATGTAAGTATTTAAAATAGATTGTACAGTAGAAAGGTCTTCGTACAATACGAACGGCACAGAATAACTTACTTAAGTTAATGTGACGTCTAGGGTTTTGAATTTGAAACACTTCGTGCAGTACGATAGTAGTCGTACCGTACGATTTATTCATAAAACACGTTTGTAATACAATATCGTACAATACGAAATATCTTCGTACAATATGATTAACAGATAATGAAAAACTATATATTTTTTTTTTTACTTTTAAAAACCCTCCCCCTCTGTGTGGGTGCATGATTTCTCAGACTCACCTGTATTTTGTGGCCTGACTCAAGAAAATAAAAAATAAAATAAATAACAAATTACATTGTCAGACTCATACTCCTAATCTAACTAGTCTTGAGTCTTCCCATTGTCCCGAGTGGCTTGTGATTTTCCTGAAATGTTAGTACTCACAGACAAATAGCAAACAATAAATGATATTCAATGAAGAGTAGTTCAGGTGACATTATTTGTCATCATCAAAATCTCAAACTCGGGGTCATGGGTCGCAACATATATATAATATGATCTTAGAGAAGTTGAAGGGATTGTGATATGGTTTTAGGGTAAAATAATTCTTTTATTTTATAAAATGCATGAAACACTAAAAAAGTATAAATTATTTTCCATTAATAAAAATATGCTAATACAACCTACCAAATTATCATCCTCTTTTGACATCACAAAAAAGAGGGGAGGCTAAAATAGGAGAAGCAAATACAAGTGCACAAAGGAAATCCTAACAAAATACATATATAGGTGGTGTAGATCCTTCCATTCTTTATTTCTCTAATCAATGTGCAGATCCACTTTAAGCTCATGGAGAGCAAAGTGGATAGTCCAGTTATCTTGTAGAGAATTTACTAATATGGTGGTGGAGGTGATTGGACTGGAGGGGCTCCCCATTATTCTTCCTATTCCTTTCTTTCCTTAAATAGGCTTTCCTACATGAATCATATAGATTAGGTGGAATGAGTTATTGGAGAAGAAGAATGGATTGTGATTTGTTTGTGCAAGATAAGTGGGATTATATTTACTCCTAAATACATAAGAAATGATATGTCCCAATGCAAGGTTTTTCTCTATGAAAGCTCTAAGACTCCTAATTATGGTAGAATTTTCTATCTCTCATATAATAATTTTTGCAGCTTTAAATTTCATTCCAGTCATATAAAAATATGTAACAATAAATAAAAAAAGGGTTTTATTGATTTTTTTACCATCTTTTGGGATGATGGTGTGTCGAAGTATATGTTTGACAACATGTGCATTCAAAACCATTGTGTTCTTAAGAATCATATTTACAATGGACCAATTATATTATAGGTCCACTAAAATGTCATGAGGTATAGTGCTAGTACTAGAAACATAAAAGTGATTGTACAAGTCTTTATTTGTAATGGCTACATGACGGTGACATTCCATATACTGAATGAAGGACCTATCACTAGTAATGCCCTTGGTGTGCTAGGGGAAAGAAAGAGAAATAACAAAATGGAGAGTGATAGCAACAAATAAGTGAAGTACCCAAAAGCCTAATTTTTCTTGATACAAGAACTTGGAGTCTTTAATGGAAGCTTCCTTTTGACATATATATCTTTGTTCATCATATTTGCTAAGAATATAGCGTCCTTTGGGGTCGAAAGCTAGGGATTATCCTTCTTCTCTTACTTGCCATTTGAAGACTACGAGTGAGAGTAAAACTAGGGGTTTGGGGGTTTGGAGTGATTTGGAATGAAAATTGGACTATATTCTTATAGTCTCAAGTCGATCGTGTAATAGAAGGGGGTTTATGCAGTACGACCAGTTCATGTTAAATCATCCCATCTTTTTCTATGTGAAGATAGGTTAAGTTGTACTGTATGATCATCATAATATAGTATGATCTTCATCTTTAGATCATCCTTTCATACAGATGGCCAAATATTTAACTAAGTCAAATCATCTAATATGATGAAGTATTCATACTCTATGATTTATAATAATTGATTATACTAGAATAGTTAATATTTTAACTATAAGTATTAAAATATTTAATTCCAATAGGTATTATATAATATCTGAATGGCCTTTAATCTAGCTACTAGTGTAAAGGTTCCCTTAACATCTATCCCCTATATTTGATTATCTCCTTTTGAAACTAACCTAGTCTTACTCCTTACAACTAATCCATATTCATTTAGTTTGTTCTTGAATACCCTTTTTGTTTGTATAGTACTCTGATTAGTTGTCTTTGACACTAACTCTCACAAATAAATTTATTATAATTTATTTATCTCATCATTAATCATTCTAATCTAGTATTCATATTTTAAAGCTTGATCTACACTTGTGGGGCTATGAAGGTAGTGTGGCTAACTTCTTTCCTAAGTCCATGTATAGTCCTAACTCCTATGGAAGATTCTCCTATGATAAACAAACTAGGTTTGTTATAAACATATCTCCACTTTTTAGACAAGGGTTCCTGAGTCTCTTCTCTATTCTCTAAAACTATATCCTTAATTCCAGTAGTGCTATCATATACTTCTTTTTCTTCTCTAGGTAGAGTATTCTTATAGTTCTCATCAAGTACTACATCTGTTGACTCTTCTCATACGAATGTTTATTTATTAAAGATCTTACAAGATTTTCCCACTACTGAGTATCCCAAAAAATAGCCTCATTAGACTTGGCGTCAAACTTTCTCATATAAAATTTACCATTACTCGTTACATAACATTTTCATCCAAATACATATAAGTGGACAATGTTTCATGTTCTACCCTTTAAAAGCTCATAGAGGGTTTTATTCAAATTGGATATGATAATTATTCTATTCTTGAATTAACAAGTTGTTTTTACTACCTTAGCCAAAAAAATATTTGGATAATAGTTATTCTTTTAATATAGCTCTAGCTGCATCAATTAAAGTCTTATTTTTTCTCTCTGCTATGCCATTCTATTGAGGGATTCTAGGTGTAACAAAATTGTGTTCTATCTCTACTTATTGAAAAAAGGATTCAAATCTATCATTATTAAATTCTTCTTCATGGTCACTATGAATGGTCAAGATGGTGCATCCTAAATTTCTTTGAATTTAGGTTGAGAATATCCTAAGATCCCTAAATAAATCACTTTATTAGCTAAAAATTTGACCCAAGTGAACTTAATGTAGTAATTTAAAATAACAAACCCATATGATTTTTATCTTAAACTTTTGGTACTGATGGGTCCAAATAACTCCGTATGTAAAATCTCAAGTGGTCTGTTGGTGCTAATCTCCTTGATTGACTGAAAAATGTTTTCATAGCTATCATGTATCATAAAGATGGACCTTATTGAATTCTAATTTTGGTACTCCTCTACTCAGGTCTAAGCGAGTGATATTTTTAAGTGACATATGTTAACCCCATGAGCCCCATTGCATAAATTTTATATGTTGATGATAATAAACAAATGATTGGAGGGTACTAATGTAGATATTTAAGTGTGTCAAGAAATTAGAAAGGACAATACAATAATTAGCGTAATTGAAGTCAAATCAACTTGGAATTAAAGTTGGGTGGTTTCCCTTAGTAAGGCACAATAATTCAAATTTGTATAGCTCACAAATGAACCAAAAATCTAAAATATATTATTGTCATAAGTTCATAGCTTTTCTAAATCATTCATTATAACTATCTCATGCATGATCATAACTTTCGTCATTTTTGGAAAGTTTACTATCTTTCATTTCAAAATTTCACAACTTTTATTCATTTTTTATTTATTTAATCAATCCAATAATATTCTAAAATACATTTAATCATCTCCACACCATCAAATCTAGCCTTGTATCTCAAATGACAATCTAATTATCCAAATGATTCAGTTTCTCTTTCTTTCTACTACTCCTGTTATTTCTGCCTTATCATAAGCACACTTTGTCATGCATGGATATCATGAGCCCAAAATTTTCTTCATTAACTAACCTAAACTTAATAAAAATATTTATATTTAATTAATGATTCACTTGTGAATAATGTTGGAGCACTTATTGCAAGATAAAATAATTTTAATCCTACATTGTTACAAGAATAATTAATTATTTTTAATGTAACTAGTGTCTAAAGTTTTAATTTTTTTATGGTCAAAATAATTCTGAAAATTCTTGATTTATTCATCATTATTTATTTTCTTAATCACTTATTAAAATTTTTTTATTTTTAGTTTAATTTTTAAATCTAAGCTCCCTCCAAAATAACTTTCCTAAAATAAAATCTCTATTTTTGTTAAGTTTTGACCTCTCCTCCTTAATGGAATTTTTTTAATATATTAAAAAAAAATAGTGATGGAATTTATTCTCAATCAAACATACTAATTTACCATTAAATATCTTAATTTAATTAGATTTAATCCCTGATCATATCATTCCAAGCTTTGGTTCAAAATACATGGAAATTGCGTAGCCAAAACTGCAATGTGCTCTAATTTGTTCAATCCTCATGATCTTGTTTCATTTGTGAATTCATTCACCTCTTGGATTGATGATGTGGAAATAAAATCAAATGGTTAAGATTTAATGATGCCTTGGACGAAATCCTCTTGCTTGAATCCCAATAAAATGCCTTGCCAAATCAGCTCCCTTGGCAAAAATTCACATGATTTCTTTCCTACTCCCCATGGTTTCATGTAGGCTAATCAAATGAATTCTAACATTAATTTTGTCTTGCATGCTAAACCATATCCACCAACATTTATTTGATGATATTTGCATTAATTATTGTGCTCATAATCAAGACAAAGTGACTCCCCATCAATCTTCTTCATCTTTTGCTCAAAGTAGATAATCTTTGGTTCTAAGTGGTGAATTGTTTTTTATCTAGTTTGCACTTTTATAAAATAAAATTTTTCATTGTTTCATTTTATGATTGATTTCATAAATAAAAACTTCTCATATCCATATCATTTTCAATCAAGTTTATGATTATGCTTAATTAAAATAAATTCCTTTGTGGGTTATTCAATTTGTAATTATTTATTACTTTAGTGGGATGAGAGCTAGAGTTAGGTTGTAATTTCTCAATGTAGGAAAGTATGATGTTTTGGGATGGTTCTTATATGGTGTAGGAAAGCATGAAAGTTGGTGTAAGCTTGAATTGTTGAGTGAATTCCTAGATGTGGGTGGCTAGGCATGGACTTGGGATGGGTTTCGCATTTTAGTTGAACCACGTAAACAAGTTTCTTGTGTCCTTTTTTTTTTTAAGTTTCTTTCACTTTAATTTATTGCTTGGTTTCTTGCTCTAATCTTAAAACAATTAATTAATGTTTTACAAAGAAGTTTTATATAAAAGCAAATATTAAAATTTTAATTGATAAAATTTTTTGAAGCCACCAATTCATCCCCTCTTAGGTTCAATATAAATTTAACATCATCATACTTGTGTGACACAATCTCCTATGCCACAGACATGCTTCATCTATATTTCTCTTTAGATAATACACTTTCATAGACTTATTTAAACTCTCTAAGTCAATCATGTAGACATTAATAACTCTAAAATAAAGCAAAATAGGTTTACAATAAATTAAAATTATGATTTTGTTAGAACATAATTTCACATCAAATTCCTTATCACATAATGTCTGAGACTAAGTAAATTATGCTTTAAACATTCTTTTAAAAATACTTTTGTTTAGTTGAAAATCAATTATTTTTACCTGTAATTCTAGTTCCAATCACCTTTCTCATAGTATTATCTCTATAGCCACTTTTCCTCAACTCCTGGATTACAACGTGATGAATTTCTTTATATCTCCTATTATATTGCATGAGCATCCACTATACAAGAACCATATGCATTTACTAGACCCCTTGTAAAGGAACATATACAAAAGAAATTAAATTCTAATCTTAGGAATCCAAGTGAGTTTGGGTCCCTTTAATCTATAGATGAATTTATGCTATGCTGTCCAGATGAAGTCTTAGTTCTCCAAACATATTGTGCACTAAGGTGGACTCAATGAGGGAATACTCATGCAATATGTTCTATCATGCCACAAGGAAAATAGTATACCCGTAGAAGTGAATTAGCTGGTTTTAATGCATGGTGATTCTTCCTCATGAGAGGGGATGGTGCATGCAATTTTCTAATAGGTTGCTTATGGACATTTGAAGAATTAGGTGTAAATTTTTTGTAGGTTTTATGACCTCTTTCCTAGGGTACTCATTTTCCCATGACACTATGCCTAGCTTAACATATGTAGCGTGCTCACTTTCTTGTAAATGCAATACCTCATTTTGTAAATCATGTATACATGTCAGTTATAAATTCACTAGGTTGCATGCTAAAAAGTTAATAATTATGAAGTTAAATATTTAACCTTTATTGTTTTATTTCATTAGCTCTCTAATAATTGATACACAAATTGTCCCAAATATCATTAATTATCCAATTTACACGCATAAAAGAAGAAATTTAAATATTTAGCATTTAATAATGTAAGCTATCTATTCATTATGTTTTATTTAGTAAAGGGTATTTCAATTTTAGTGCAATTAACTATTCTATATGGTGAAGAATACCCTATTTGAAATAAATGAAACTTGTGGAAATATGCGGATTAAATAAATTTTGACATGTAGATTTTTAAAAAAATGATGGGCATGTCATTGAAAATTGGCATACAAGAAATATATACCCTTTTGACATGTTTTGATTCCCAACTTGTGCCATTCTAAAATCTACTTAGGTAGAAAACCCCATTAATAGAGAACTTGCACTGATACCAAATGCAAATGACTAGGCACAACAAAGAGGAGTGGGATGGGGATAAATTAGCTTATTCAAAATAGAATAATTTTTTTAAAGAAGTAATAAAAATAATTTGAAGTGGAAAGAAATTGAAAGATTAACATTTGAATATTTTATTTTAATGTCAATGTACTTGAGATCAATCAAACGTAATAAAATAGATTCAAGTGTAAATTTAATTTGAGCAATACAAAAAAGTTTTAATAGTAATATTTTTGTTTTAATATTTTTTATTTAAAATAGGGGAATGCTTGCAACAAAAACTAGATCTAAGAAATAAAAATGAAATATGCAGGAAGGAAAAGAATGCATAAAAGAAAAAAAGCTAACTAGAATTTCTATAGTGGTTCAATCAACTTGACTAAATCCAGACAAATTATATATATATATATATATATATATATATATATAAAATTCAAATCCTAAGCCCTAAAAGCCTATCTTGGAAGAAGATTGGGAAAGAAAAGGAAGAGGATAGATGAAAGAGAGAGAAAGTAGGGTTTATTTATTTTCACCCATCACTTTGTTATAAAGTCTTTTGGTCATTATAACTAACTCAAATTGCACTTTAGTTCTTAATGATTTTGAGTTTGATTAATTTAATCCCTACTAAATTGATAAAAATGTATTCTCCTAATTTATCTCACTTTTACCATTTAAATTTTTATATGTATGATGGACATAAAATTTATGGATATTTTGACTATAATATTATTAAATTTCACCTCATAGAATGAAAGTTATGATTTATTAAAGCTATCAATTATTATAGAAATTTTCACGGATTTATAGATTATTATACAACATTTCATATTACATTTCATGCATGAAAGGAAGATTGATTCAAATAAAATGAAATAAATACAGTATTTTTATATAAGAAAGGAAGACTGGATGCTACCACTATAATTAATATGGGTTAAGTTTTAAAATATAATAGCCTGTATAGGAGAGTGGGCCAATATGCTTCCTTTAAAGATTATTTATGGTGTTATCACAGTTATAACATGTAATTGATGACTGATTATATTAGCGGGTATAATGTAATGACTCTTAATGATTTATTGAAAGCTACCAAAATCCTAAAATGATCATGATAATAATGACTACAAACGAAGGAATAAAAGCACTATATTAAATCCGGATGTCCTACCATACTGAACCCTATACTGAATAATATATAAATGAAATTCAGACATTGATAACATTCCTAGCATTGGTGGTATTGATAACATGAATAAATATATAGAGACATATGTGTGCATTACATGTTTTGATTTTATAAGAATTAAAAATTAATAAGGTATATAAGACTAATGACCTTGATGATATTGACACCGGTATTTCATGCTATAGTACTGATTTTTTGATTACTAATTTATTAATTTTTGATGTAATTATGTTCTCACATTTGTAATTAATTTATGGATTTTAGCATGATATTTTTCATTTCTTGTTATTGATCATATTAAATTGTATGTGGAATATCATATCATTAGTAATATTGAATGCTACTAATTCTATCAATTTAGATAAGTATTCATATTGATTTCTTAGATATTTTATTAAAAACTTTAGTAAGCTTTAGGTTTCTGTTGGGCTTTGAAAGCTCATTATGTTATTTTAATAATTTTATGTTAGGGAAGGGGTCAAGGCCATATGGAGTGAGACTGATTAAGATTATTAGATTCTTCTTTTTATTTCATTATTTATTATCTTCCATTCTTTTGTAGTTTGGAGCTATTAATAGATTGGTGATTTGATTGATCTCTGGGCTATTATAAATGTAATTTTAGTGAATAAATAGAAGAAAATATTTCCTAGCGTATGATATTTAATATAGATGATTTATAGAAGCTTTAGTGAATGATTAAAAAGATAAAATATATAATTATTCAATTTAGATCATGGGGCATGACATTCTACTTCGTAGGAGCTGTTGACCTCATTTCTATATGAGGCCATCAGGATCCATTCAATTTTTTGTATGTTGATCTGATGGTTGATAATTATACGTGGATAGTCTACAAGCTCAATAAGCCCTTCCACATTCAAAACTATTAAGTAAATTGTAGTATATTTCAAACCATATCGCTACACACTTAGGTCTAAATAGCTTTATGTAAAGCATGTTTTATACTAAACAAATACTTCCCAATAAATGCCCTTCATATTTATATGCTATGTTTAAAATTTATTCGATTTGGTTTGGTAGTTTTAAAGAATGGGCAAATTATTCTATTCCTAGGGCTTAATTTATAGTCCATACATGTGTAAGAAATATGGACCATTATGAATGTTCATGTTAGTCATTAAACCTCTTAGAACTATCCCAAGGCTAACCAAGAGGGGGAGGGGGAGGGGGGTGAATCGGTTATCTTAAAAAACTTCTTGGATATTTGAAAACTTTTCTAGAAAAATTAAATCGCTAATCCTGAAATTGTTGTAACTCAAGCTTATGAGTTTATGTTTTCGATGATAATAAATATTATGACTCATTTTCTATTATCTATGTGCATTTGTAATATATGTTTGTTTGTGTGTATACTAACTTTTTAGGATTATGATGCACCATTCAAGACTCAAGTTTTGGTAGAACATGTTTTATTTGTAATATTCATTGATGTATTTTTAATTTCTTGTGTCAAGTCCTGCAAGGGAGTATGCTTCCTTGGTGATCAATGCACACACACTTTCAGGGGAGTGAGATCTAGTCAAATCCAGAAGATCAAGTTTTAAACTAATCGTACTAGATGATTTTGGATCGTCCAAGACGATCCTTTATGATCTTTGAAAACTGCCTCTAATGATAATTTAGGTAAGGTTTTAAGATTCAATTTTTATTATAATCATCCCGGATGATATATATCATCTTGGACGATCAATACAAATCATGTTTAAGTTGATCATGTTATTAGGGGATTAATTATGTTTAAATTTTTCAATCTGATCATCATGGATGATCTGTATATCTTATAAGATGATGTTTGCCGACATACTTAATTTTTCTAAATTGTCCAAGATAAAATACCATAATTTTTCTTCTAATCATCTCGGACGATCCATAATATTGTCTTGGACGATCTGTATAAATTTGTACTGATCATCCTGGACTATCCTAATATTGTCCAGGACTATTAGGTCAAATTCTTCATATCATTCTTGATGATCCTGCGATCATTCAGGATGACTTTTAGTATCGAAATTGAGTTTTAGGGTTTTTTTAAAGCCCTCTTTTTAAGCACATCATACAGGATGATCCTGCGATCATCATGAATGATAATGTCAGTTTGGTGCATTTAAGAGCCTTTTTGTAGCTCTTCTATTTAAGCTTTGTAAAAGTCTTTGAAAGTGTCTTTTACAGCTATTGAAGCTTCATTTTTTCGATGGAAACTTAAAGAGAGAACTTGAAAGGGAGTGAGGAAAGGATGGAGTTTGAGAGAGGGAAAAGATCATTGGTTGGGGTTTCAAGGGAGTGTGGAAGGGGGTTCACACAGTTTCTCTAGCAAGCTTGCACCTTAGTACCATCGAATTCAAGGTTCATCTTGAGGGAAGTTTTAGAAAGAAGAAGATCTCTTTGGTGTTAAAGGACTTGGCTACTCTGCCACACTGGGGAAGGTGAAAGTGATTTTGTAAGGACTTATTTCCCTAGCTATGGGGGCTAAAGGAGAGACACTGAATTTAGTACAATACATAGAGTATGCCTCCGAGGAGTGGACGTAAGTCAAGGTTTGATCGAACCACTATAAATCTGGTGTGTTCTTTCCTTTATTATTTTTGCATTTTATTTTTGTTGTGATTAACTACTTGGGTGAACTCTCTGATTGATCTTTTTATAATTGATTTAATTTATTTATGCTGTAAGATATAAAAAGATTTTTATTTTAGGTAAAGAAGATTTAAATATCAATTCACCCTCCCTCTTGGTTAGCCTCGGAACTAGTTAATAAAGGCTTAACATCCTTGACGAACTTTTAAGTGGTGTTAGAGCATAATTCATAAAATTTAGTTTTTGAAAACTTTTGAGTTTCGATCAATGGCTAACTTTTGTAATTATAATATTGCGGAAGGATATTCAATCACTCGACCACCTTTATTTGAAAATATTACTTTTGATTTTTGAAAAAATTTGTTTGTCTACCTTCTTACATTTAATTGATTATCGAATGTGGTAAATAAATTTAACTGGTTATTCTATACCATCACATATTAAAGATGGAATTAATACTGATATTCCTTTTAATCAAAAAAGTAGGAAATAACAAATCAATCCTCAATTGAATGCTAAATTAGTAAACTATTTTTTCTATGCTTTAAATTCTGAAGATTGTATATTTATATCCACATACACTATTGGTAAAAAAATTTGAGATAAATTACATACTATATACGAAGTCACTAGTAAAATCAAGCAATCTAGGTTGAATACTTTAATGCATGATCATGAACTATTTTGTATGAAATCTTATGAGACGATCTTAGATATGTATACTAGGTTTATTTAAATTGTGATATCATTGCATACTTTAGGTAAAGAATTTTCAAACTTTGAAAAAATTAATAAAATTCTAAGTTGTCTACTTGATAAGTTTGATGCCAAAGTTATTGTTATTTGTGAATCAAAAAATTTGAATGAATATTCTATTGATAATTTGATTGGGTCACTCATTACCTACGAACAAAGTTGGGCCAAAGAATTTTGGAGGTAGGAGAGATGATAGTGCTAAATGCTGAAAATATGGAGAAAAGTGCGTAGTTGGTGATGAAAGTGATGACTAATCAAGCAAATTAAAAAGCTCACCAAAGCATAAGCATCAATAAAAAGGGAATAAAGGTAAAAGTGATAAGAATGTTAAGATTTCTTTTAACATTGTTTATTTTGGAAGTAGGAAGAGTTGACATATGAAAAATTAGTGCCCTAAATTGAGAACTTTTCCTGCAAAAGAAAAGGGTAAAGCTAAGAAAATTGTAAAAAAGGACAAATAATGAAAAGCGAAAAATCTCCTAGGCAGACCTTACTTCTGAATCATCAGACCAAGAGAAAGATGATGTTTAAACCCTTATTTGTGTGTTTATTTGTTTGTGTATGCATGTTTTTGTTCACTGCATTTTCATTTGTTTTCTATATTTTCTTTGGTTTATTTATTTATTTGTTATTTTTCATTCTTTTTTCTTTTACGTTATAATTTTAAATTTGTCTTTATTTTTTCTTTTTGTGAAGTTCTCTCTGATCAACACATATATTCACTTTTCTAAAAATGAAAAACCTACCTCTTATTTTTCTTGAATTCTTATGTAAGTTGTGGTTGACTTCTCTAAAAATAGGCAAAGGAAGGAAACTTATAATTTTGTCTCTCTATCTCTTTTCTTAAAGAGGTTATTTTACTTTTGATTCAAAATCTTTATCGTATTATAAATTAGATTTTGAAACTAAACTTTTTCATCTCCCTATATTTTGGCTATCATATAGGGATCTTTTGTAAGTTGTTGAATCTATATCATAATTTTCTTAATCAAATAGTTCATTTTGTCAATAAAATTTGTTTGCTTTTATTTTTAAAATTTAATAAAGATAGCATATTTTAAAAAAGGTGACCAATAATGCCAAATCAAAAGATACGGAATGACGCCAAAATTGAGAAAAATACATAAAGAGTATAAAAAATTAAAAATGCACAAAGTACACAAAAAATTGACAAGAGGCATAAAATGAGCCCATAAAATATAAGCTTACCTTTCTTTTACTTCTTAAATCTTAAGGAAACCCTTGATATTTTGATACTTGAGCTTGAAATTCACGATTCATGATTCACCAATTTTTGCATTTATCTTCTATTAGATATGTTTTATGAAAGGAGTTTTAAAAAAATAATATTTCTTTTTCTAATTTCCGTGATTTATATATTGAATCAAAAAGTTTTTTAGCCTTTAAAAGAACTTGAGCTTGGATTAATAATTTCTAAATTTTTAACCTTTCTGGGTCATGCGTTGTCAATACATTCCTTTTTAGTTTTTGAATAAAATCCAAAAGTAACTTTCTCATTTTAAGAATATTAGATTTTTTTTTCTTTCACTTAATTAGGGATCATTTTGTTTTTTAATCATTTTTATTATTCTGATTGTTTGTGTCCCTCCTCGTTTTGATAATGTCAAAGGCGAAGAACATACTATTGTATTTGTATCAATTTTTTATTTTTTTAAATAAAAATAAAATAAGAAAAATTTTGTCTTCCCTTATTTTTAATTTTTTATTCTAGTGAGGGGGAGATCAGAAGAAAATATTTTCAATTTTGTAAATTCAACCAATAATATTTGACATCATAAAAAAGTGGAGATTGTTGCAACTCGAGCTTATGAGTTTATGTTTTTGATGATAACAAATATTATGGCTCACCTTCTATTTTCTACTTGTATTTGCAATATATATTTATTTGTGTATACAAACTTTTCAGGATTTTGATGCACCATTTAAGACTCAAGTTTTGGTAGAATATGTTTTATTTATAATATTCATTGATGTATTTTTAATTTCTTAAGTCAAGTCCTGTAAGGGAGTATGCTTGCTTGGTGACCATGCATACACACTTTTAGAGGAGTAAGACCTAGTCAGATCCAGAAGATCAAGTTTTAAACTAATCGTACTGGACAATTTTGGATCGTCCAAGATGATCCTTTATGATCTTGGAAAACTGCCGCCTATAATAGTTTAGGTAAGGTTTTAAGATTTAATTTTTGTTCTAATCATCACGAATGATCTAGATCATCCTGAATGATCAATGCAAATCATGCCTTAATTAATAATGTGATTAGGAGATTAATTATGGTTAAAATTTTCAATCTGATCGTCCTGAACGATTTGTATATTGTATAAAATAATGTTTGTCGACATACTTGATTTTCCTAAATCGTCCAAGAAAAAATACCATAATTTTTCTTCTAATTATCCCGGATGATCCACAATATTGTCATGGACGATCTATACAAATTCGCACTGATCATCCTGGACTATCCTAATATCGTCCAAGACTGTCAGGTAAAATTTTGCACATCGTACTGGATGATCCTGCAATCGTCTGGATGATTTTTGGTGTCAGAATTGAGTTTTTAGGGTTTTCTGAAGCCCTCTTTTTAAGCGTATTGTACATGATGATCATGCGATCGTCCTGGATGATAATGTCAGTTTGGAGCCTTTAAGAGCCTTTTTGGAGCTCTTCTTATTAAGCTTTGTCAAAGATTTTGAAAGTGTCTATGGCAGCCATTGAAGCTTCATTATTCTGGAGGAAACTTGAAGAGAGATCTTTAAAGGGAGAGAGGAAAGGGTGGAGTTTGAAAGAGGGAGAAGATCCTTGTAGTGGGTTTCGAGGGAGTGTGGAAGGGGGTACACACGGTTGCTTTGGCAAGCTTGCACCTTAGTACCATCATATTCAAGGCTCATCTTGAGAGAAGTTTTCGAAAGAAGAATATCTCTTAGGTGTTAAAGGATCCTGCTACTCCACCGCATCGGGGAAGGTGGAAGTGATTTTGTAAGGGCTTCTCCGCCTAGTTGTGGAGGCTATAGAGACACTGAGTTTTGTGCAATACTCGAAGGAAGCCTCTGAGGAGTGGATGTAGGTCAAGGTTTGACTGAACCACTATAAATTTGGTGTGTTCTTTCCTTTATTATTTTTGCACTTTATTTTTATTGTGATTAATTGCTTGGATGAACTCTTTGATTGATCTTTTTATAATTGATTTAATTTGTTTATACTGTAAGATATAAAAAGATTTTTCTTTTAGTTAAAGAAGATTTAAATATCAATTCACCCTCTCTCTTGGTTTGCCTCGAAACTAATTCATAAGGGTTTAACATCCCTGATGAACTTTCAATAATATGCATATGTTTTTAATGAACTGAGTACCACAAGAATTTTTAACCTCAAAAATTTAAAATATAAAAAAATAAAAATGTAAGAAAAATAAATAATTAAAGAAGAATAATGGATTTTATAGTAGTTCGGTCAAACTTTACCTACATCCACTCCCTTGAGACTCTTTCTTCATGTATTACAGTAAACAGTAGTGACTCTCCTTTAGCCCCCATAGCAAGATGGAGAAGCCCTTACAAACTCTCTTTCACCAACCCATTGCAGCAAACAAGTCACACCTTTAACACTCTCCAAGTGATGGAAACATATCATTACATTCTTTTTCAGCTTCTTGGTGAAGGCAAAGTACCATTACATTCATTTTCACCCTCCTTGTAAAGGAAGAGTACCATTACATCCTTTTCCACCCTCCTAGTGAAGGTAAAGTACCTTTACATCCTTTTTCACCCTCCTAATAATGGTAGAGTATCTTGATCGAATGTTGAGAATCTTCTCTTGAGAGCCTCCAAATAAGATGGGTATAAATTTGAAGAAGATAAAGAGATCCTCACACGGGAAACCTTGTGAATCCCTCAAAATTTTCCTTCACTAGATCTCTCAATCTTTACTCTCAAAAATCTTTCTTAAACACTCTCTATGATCTCTCTCAAAAGAAATTCATAGCAAAAGATAAGATGACAAATTTTAGGACTCCTTATATAAAATTGCATGAAAAACCATCAAAAACTAAAAATTGCAAGTAAACTGACTTAACTTTGGATTGTACGATCGTATATCGTACGGTATGATCAGTTCAAAAATCAAGGCTTTATTTGGTATGACCTGGGATGAACATAGTTTCGTACACTATCAATCATTTGTATGAATTTAGATCGTACTATATGAATATTTCAAAATAAATGTATTCATATTGTACGACCATGTACGATCCTAATTTTATACACTATTAGGCATCTATATGATCTGAAATTGTACTGTACAAATAATTCAAAAATGTATGTAATCATATGATACAATCTAGTACAAAATAAAATAAATTTTGTACTGTATTAGTCATCTATACGACCTAAAATTGCACAACATAAACAGTTCAACATGAACTAGTTCGTATGGTATGAAAGGAATTTCATACTCTATTAGTCGTCTGTATGACCTAACATCATATAGTAAAAACAATTTATAATTTTAAAGCCTTGATTTGATTAACTGCATTCTGGAGGAAAAACTGTTAAATAATATAGTACGATTAAATATATTACAGTATAGTTAGACTTAAAAAATTTTACAACTCTCTTTCTCTATGTGTGTGCACAGTTATCCAATTATATTACAATCTCTTCTACCCTTGTCTTAAAGTCTTCAACAGTCTGGAGTAGTAAATGAATTCCCTGAAATATTAGTACACACAAAAATAACAAGAAATATCCAATTCATGTTAGGAGAAACAATAAAATCATCAGAACGATAATATTTTGCTATCATAAAAAAATCACACTCTTAATCGTGTTTCCAACAATCTTCCCCTTTTTGATGATGGTAAAAATATTTATTGTTTAAATTACAAATAACACTTCTTTTCTCCTAAGCTCCACCTTAATGAATAAACCTTAAACACTATGGGGAAAATAAAATTTCTTCCCTCTTTTTTTTTTTAATTTCAATTTTTATAATTGACACAAAATAATCTATGAGGCAAACCAACACAAAAAAACAAACACCAAAAAGATCCTAAAATAATCAAGCACGACACGAGACCAAGTTCACAAGAAACTTCAAACAAACATAACCATAAACAACCTTCCCTTGAGAGCATTTTGAAATCCATTTTGGCATCAAACCAAACACAAATAAAACTCAAAGAACTTCAAATCAAAACACAAATAATGGTAACAAATCGAACATAAATAACCCCCCCCCCCTTTTGACATCAGTAAAAAGAAAGGGAAACCATAAAAATCCTTGAATATGAAAGTTCTTATGGACAAAACTAGATGTTGATAAGGAATAGAACTTAAAAAAATTGCACAACATTAAAATCCTTCAAGATTTTTATACTTATTTTTAAAATCAAAGAACAATTAAGAAAAGAAAAGTTGACCAGGTTCAATATTCGTTCTAGAAATAATAATTTTCAATTAGAACAATTCTAACAAAAAGAATTGATAAGAAATAAAAAAATTTCAATATCAATAGTTAAAAATTGTATAATGCATGGATTTTTCTAAGAGTTGGAGATATAGATGAAAGAACAAAATGTAGTGTAGGATCGTTTTATGCCTCTTATCAACTATAATTGAGATGTTGTGTCAATTATGTATCTTTTGATTTTGACTTTTGTTTGGCGAACATTGCACATCTTTTGAAGTTGGGCTCATTTTGTGCCTCTTTTCAAATTTGGCACTCTTTGTGCATCTTTTGGCATTTTTTTCTTTCCACACCTTAAATAAGCAAATCTTAGCTTGTTCGATTACCTTCTAATTAAAAGAAAAATAGTTTCTAGTATAAAGAAGGTTAAACTACAAAATAAAATATAACAGATAACAAAAAAAACAACACTTTGAATAAGAAAATAAAAAGAAAGAAAGTTATATTTTTGTAATAATTATAACTATAAGATAAATGTTTATCTAAACATGAAGATGATCTCCTTTTCTAAATCTAGTTTTAATTTTATTTAAAGTTTGAGTAAAAAAATTTAAGGATATACCGTTAGAATGCAGTTTTTTTTAATTTTATTCTTTAAATCAACATTTTGAATTAGTCAATAATAACTCACAAATTTCAAGAAGAACTAATCATTTTTTTAATGTAGAACATAATCAAATTTGAATAAAAAGATCATAAAGAAAATGCAACAATTTCAACACAAAACATCTAAATTAAACTTTATAAATGAAACATTACAATCAAACTAGAACATAAAAAAAAATGCAATAACCACACTAATATCCTTAGGGATCTTGATCTAGAGGAGGCTGTGGAAGACTAAACTAGGGTAAGTAGCTATTAATGGTAGCTACTTAAGTGTTAATTAAATCAATTTGTCCTCTCACCAAGCCCATATCTGCATTATATCTAAAGTTATACTGGTCTAAGAGAGTCTCAACATGATCAAAATGTTGGTCAAAATTAGACTCAAGTCTATCAAATCTATGGATGAGTTCTTGATAGAAATGATGCTATGGTCTAGGAGCAGGAGCAAATTTAGGCGCTCGAGTAGGGGCCTCTTCTTATCCAATTTCATCTCCCTCATCCTCTTGATCATGATAAAATAGAATAATAAATGAGGCATCCTTGAAATAGTCTGGTAGATTATTTAGAGGATCAGGATGAATAAGATTGTACTTCTTCTCCAAAAAACATGCAATCAGGTGATACATTCTTATTTCTTCTAGTGGTAGGAAGTTTAATGTTAGTAAAATTATTGATGTAGTCAAGGATTAGCCATCAATAGCAGTATTCTTCATTATAAAATAAGTAATAATGGAAAGCCAAGGGGTAATATTCATTCAATCACCAGCTTTAAGAATAATAAAAGTTCTTAAGACATGTTAGATGATCCTAGCATTTTGATTCAATGTTTGAATAAGGGGTAAATGTGAGAAGGAAGGTATCCCCTAAGAGTTTGATTGACTTCTAACCAATCAAAATCACTTCTAGAAATCATGGAAGGTATACCTTTAACTCCTTTCTAAGGTTCAGAAATATTCCTAAATCTTCCTTACTAATCTTAACTCTTTGATGGAAAATATAGAATGAAATTATTATATGGTTTTCTCTCATTCTCAAATTGGCAAGAAAGTAATAGAATGTGTTAGAATAAAATGCAAAAATGAAAGTGAGAATGAAGGAAAAATGGGTAGAATCAAAGAGAGGCATGATTGAAAAGTTTATGTCAAATAAGAAGATAAGGAGTGATTTTGGATTGAATAAACGTATCGCAGGCTTGTTCATTTTGTTTCAAGAGAAAGTTATCATCTCATTTAGTACAAGATGAACATCCCTTGGTCTGACAAACTCTGTTGCTATCACTAGCCCTTTGAGAAGAATTGAACATGAGGATTGAGAATGGAAAGGATTTTGAAGAAATTTAAAGAAAGGCTTCCAATTTAAAGAAAATGAATGATTTTGGATAATACAAAACTAGGTTTGTATGCACGATTGAGAAGTTCATACAATACAAACTGAAGTTTGTACAAATGAACATAAACAATTAAGAATAATTATTAAATCAAAAAACTTTTTGTGAAGTTGTATTTCTAAAGATTTATTTCATATGATCGTTAACTAAGTTGATTGTACAGAAAAACTTGTGTTAGTCTGGTATGATCAGTTAATAAGTATCATACCCATTGGTTGAGTTCGTCTACATGCAGATTGATAACTGGATCGTACAAATGAATAAGTGTTCATATAGATGATGTTAAAAAATAATTGTTATTGGAATGCCTGCCATGTTCGTACAAATGAATAATTGACATTTTGTACAAACGATAATGTGTTCATACTAAGCAATCACCATGAAAAATCAAAAATTTTCCATCTATTTAACTCAGAGATGAAAATCATGTAAAATCTGGACAATTCTCACATCACGAATGGAAAAGAAATTTTTAGATTTTCACAAGATGAGTAAGATACTTTTCTAAATAATTCAAACAAGATCCAAAACACACTAAAAACAAAAATAATAAAAGGATAAATCTAAAACAAAAATAGAGATATAACAGGTTAAATAAACCATAATAAAGAATAAAAATACAATCATAAACACAAAGGAAATACCCCACAAACATAATTTACAAAATTAAAATTATCAAGTATGAATATAAATAACACCCAATCTGATTCTTAAGGTGCTGAAAGTTTCAAAAACTAGTGGTTTTGTGAAAATGACTATAAGTTGATTTTATGTTGCTACATGATATAATTCAATTTACCCTTTCATGACATGGTCCCTAATAGAATGATGCCTTATGTCTATATGCTTAGTCCTGTAGTGTTGAATTGGATTCTTTGAAATACAAATGACAATTATATTATCACAGACAATTATAATAATATCAATTCAAAAATCTAAATCAATAAGTTATTATTTTAACCATAGAACATGTGCCACACAACTTCTTAAGGCTATATATTCAACTTAAGTAGTAGAAAGGGCTACTGAATTTTATTTTCTATAGGACCATAAAACTAATGAGTTTCTAATAAATTGACAAGTTTGAAAAATACTTTTTCAATCAACCCTAAATTCTATAAAATTTGAATTAGAATATCCAAAGATTTCAAAAATGTGCTATTCCTAAGACACCAAATTCCTAAGTTTTGAGTTTCCAAAAGATATCTCAAAATCTTTCTAACAGAATCATATGAGATTCTTTTTAATTAGCTTGAAATTTAACATAAAGGCAAACACTAAACATGATATCAGGTATGCTAGCAGTAAAATAAAGTAATGATCCAATTATCCCTCTAAATTTCTTTTGATAAATAGATTTGCCTTTAAGATCCTAATTTAATTAAATTGAGGAACTCATTGGTTTAGCATTATCCATTTCATATTTCTTTAGCATGTCCATAAAGTATTTTGATTGACTAAAAATAGTGCCATCATCTTTCTATTTTATGCTAAAACAAAGGAAGTAACTCAAGTCTCCCATCAAACTCATTTCAAATTCATTACTCAATATTTTTGAAAAATCATCACAAAGATTTTTATTAGTGGATCTAAATAAGATATCATCAATATATATTTGAACAATGAGAATGTCATCTCCTATTCTTTTCAAGAAGAGAGTGGTGTCTACACTCCCTTTAATAAAGGATATTTCTAGTAGGAATATACTTATTCTTTTATACCATGACCTAGGTGCCTATTTTAATCTATATAATTCCTTTTTCAATTAAAACACATGATTAGAAAATTGTAAATTTTCAAAATATG
Organism: Dendrobium catenatum; assembly: GCF_001605985.2. Lineage (NCBI taxonomy): Eukaryota > Viridiplantae > Streptophyta > Magnoliopsida > Asparagales > Orchidaceae > Dendrobium > Dendrobium catenatum. The sequence goes on from NW_021319443.1 coordinate 566,428, forward strand.
GAGGTTGCTCAACATAAACATATTCTTTTATCACCTCATTAAGAAAGATACTATTAACAACCATTTGAAATAACATGCAAAGGCTACAAGTACCCTAATTGCTTTAAGTCTAGCTATCAGGGAAAAAGTCTCCTCAAAATTAATTCCTTCTATTTGATTGTATGCCTTAGCCACCAATCTTACCTTATTTCAAACCACTACACCTAAATTATTCATCTTTTTTTTTTTTTTTTTGAAAAATCACTTAGTTCCAACAACACTTTGATTTTTAGGTCTTTTAATTAATTCACAAACATCATTTCTAACAAATTGATTTAACTCTTTCTATATGGATAGAATCCAAAATTCATCAAAAAGTGCTTAATTTACAATAGTGGGTTCAATTATTCAAATAAATGTTGAGTGGTTCACTTCTTTGTTATGTATGTGCCTAGTTTTAACTCCTTCACTCGATGCTAGAAATGTTTAAATTAGGGAAACAAGTCAAGTCTAGGAACAAAAATGGAAATTCTGGGTGCAATTCCGACTTCCACTGTTCCTCTTCGTGATTTCTATTGTCGCTTTTTAATCTTTTCTTTAGTGTTATATTTTGTGTCTTAATTTATTTCTTTGCTCTGGTTGGTTGGCCCTAGGTCATTCTCTTCTCCTTATAGAGGCGGGTACATCCTCTTCGTTACCTGATGCTTGGGGTGTTCCACCTTCTACACCGACTGCTTCCTTGAAAGATTTACTGCTTATTAATAGTTCTGGTTCTTCATATTTCTCTTTTCATGATATTTTATCAGGATATTCCTCTTTAAAGGAACTGATGTTTTCTTTCACTAAATCTATGTTTAAAGGTTTTCCAGTGCCTTTGATGTCTGAATATGATATTCTCAAACTTTCTAGCCCTTCTCAATTTACTCTTATTAGGAAGTTTTCAGTTCGTCGGCAGAACCTTAACGCGATACAAACTTTTTTTGGTAGGTTGAAATTTTCTAGAAATTACTCTATTGGTTTGCTTGATGCTAGAAATGTTTCTATTTAGTTATCTAATGACCTTGATTATAGTAGGGTGTTTGCTAGCAAAACTTACTATATTTTTAACTATCAAATGAGATTTCTTAAATGGACACCTTTTTTTAATTTCAAAGAAGAATCCCTGATCATGCCTATTTGGATTTATTTTCCTAATTTACATTTGCATTTTTTTAATTCACATGTTCTCCATGCTTTACAGTCCATTTTTGGTAGAACATTTCAAATGAACCAAGCCACTGCATCTCGATCGAGGCCTTTAGTGGCTAGGGTTCTTTTGGAATTAGATATCACTAATAATCACCCTAAAGACATATGTCTTGGATCTAAAAATTCTAGTTACTTACAAAAATTTAAGTTTAAAAAAGTTTGAGATTTTCTTTTGAATTATAAAATTCTTGGTCACTAAATCAATGATTGTTTTGTTGCTCTTCCTCAACCTAGAATGAATAATTTCACCTCAAAAACTATGGTTGAACCAAATAATGGAGAACTAATTATGCATGGAGGTCAAAATCTTCTTAAGGAAAGGCATATAAATTTCATTTAGAGGGATAAAAAGCTTTTGTGAATGACATAGAGACTAATCCTTTAGACAAATCCATAAGGAGTGAAGGTTTATTGGAAAAGGATAGGAAAGATGGTCAAAATAATATTATTATTGGTATTGTTGACTGTGCTGAGGAACATGCTCATGTGGTTGTGGTTGAGAATGGTGTTGGGGGAAAATTTGGGGATGATCAACATACTACTATTTCATTGGTTAATCAAGTTTTGGAGGAGAACAACTGAGATTCTCCTTCCCAAGAAAATGTTTATATTGAATTTCCTATCAATCAAGTGACTGAGGATAAATGTGAAGGTGGATCTGAGCATAATTTTAAAAACAATCAGATGATTTTGGAGGACAAGATTGATGATATTGAGGAAGGGGAAATTGGGTCTATTGATACTTTCATTCCTAAGGATGGCCTTAAAAATCCCACTATTAACTGTATGTCATCTCCTAATGGTCAGGCTAATATTATGGAGGAAAGTTTTACTTCTAATTCCAAAAAGAAATGTAAGAATAAAAAAATCACATCGAGCAATACCCCAAGGGTCACTAGAGATTCTCATCAATTTATTAATGGTTAAAGCTCTTATGTGGAATTTTAGGGGTGTTGGGTGGTTCTCTATCTAAGGATAGAGTTAAGAATCTTTGTTAGATTTATGATATTAACCTTCTTATTTTAATTGAGCACTTAGTTTTTGCACTAAATTGGACTCTGTTTACACTAAATTGGTCTTTGATTTGTCTTTTGGTAACTGTACTAATAAAATATAAATTTTTTAGAAACACTTTATTACTTTAGATGTTATTATGAATTTTCCTCAATTGTTTCATACCAATATTACTTTTAATCAAGTTTCCTGCTATACTTCTTTTATTTATGCCTCTTGTTTTAGATTAGGGAGGAAAATTCTTTGGGATCAACATATTTATTTTTAGAGATAAGCCTCATAATTTCCATGCTATGGAGGATTTCAATGATATAATTATGAGTAGTAACTTCCATGACATTGGTTTTTCTGATAATGGTTTTACTTGGAATTAGGGTACTATGTGGCAAAGATTGGATCACATCCTTTTTAATGATTATTGGATTTCCTCTTTCAAACTACTCATATTGAGCATTTAACCAAAACTTTATCTGATCACTCTCATTTATTTTTAAGCATTAATAGAACTAGCAATAATACTTTTCAACCCTTTAGATTTCATAATATGTGGCTTCTTAATGATAATTTTTTACATACTGTGAAAACCAATTGGGATGACCCTCTTTTCCTATCTGATAATGTTTATGGTATGACTAGGCTTTGGTTTAAACTTAAAAGGCTTAAGCAAAAACTTTCTTGGTGGGATAAATGCATTTTTAAAAATATATTCTCTAGTATTATGCTTTCTGAAAAAGAGGTGGAAAATGCTGATTTGGTTTTTATGCAGAATTTTACTTTCGACCAAAACTGATTTTCTCAATAAAGAACGATTACCTGTTAATGAGCCTAAATTGAATTTGGGTGTGAGGAAGGACTCTGGAGCAGATTGTGGAGATAATGATGGATCTATTATTGATATTTCCATTGAAGGTATGAATTTTATAGTTTTATTACAATCGGTTGATAGTGTAAAACAATCTATCAATGATTATAATATGTTTAAATTATTGGATGGATTAACTAAAAATGTTGAGGGTGCTGGTAAATCATTGATGGAGAATGCTAAGGAAGATGAATTAGAAGAAGGTGAGGTGGAGAAAACTTATGTCACTGCAGACAGTAGCCATAATACTTTGTTCAATATTTCAGATGTGGTTAATTTTGATGATTCTGTAGTTAATAGTAATGTGAACTTTGATAATAATGGAAATGGGTTTGCTTCTTTTAAACCTAAGCTTCAAAAAGAACTCAAGTCCATTGGTCCATTGAATAACTCCTCTTGACATAAAAAAATGCAGAAGTATTGATTTAAAAAAGGAATGGGGGTCCTTCCCCCCTGGTGGGGAAACAAGTTCCTTAGCATTTTGGAACTGTAGAGGGGCTAATAAAAGGGAAGCCTCTCTCTACTTGAAAGAAGTAGTAAAATATTGGGATGTGTTCTTTGTTGGAATTGTAGAAATAAAAATTTCCTCACTTGCAAATTGGGATTTTTGTTAATTTATGGGTAAGGATTGGGATTTCTTCCTTTACCCATCTGATGGGTTTTCTAGTGAATTAATAGTTAGGTGGAGGACTGATATGGCATCATTTTCTTTACTGGATTCTTGTTATTAGTGTGTAGTTAGGGAGCTGAAAATTGTTAACAAAGGTACTTGGATTGTCTCTACTGTTTGTGGGAGTAGAGAAGTGTGTGGTAGGAGGGATTTATGGAATCTCATGGGATGACATTCTAATTTGAGTATTCCTATAATTGTGTGGGGTGGGAGGCAGGGGGGTGGGACTTCAACTGCATATTATCACAAGGAGATAAAAGAGGTGGGAAAAGATTCAAGTTTTTCTCAGCCCTTAAGAGATGAACTCATTCATGAATGAATTTGATTTTCATGGGGTAGGTGTGATTGGCACAAAATACACTTGGTGTAATAAAAAGAATGGAAGTGATCGTATTTGGGAAAGACTTGATAGATGTCCTTTGAATTCTAAAGCTTTGGAGTTGATTCAACACGGAGCTTGTAGATATTTGACAAGGGTAGCATCAGATCACTGCCCAATTATTCTTAAAATCTTTGATAAATCATTACGAAAAAGTAATATGATGAGATTTGAAGACATGTGGATTTCTTACCTGGCCACTATATCTATTATACGTAACTCTTGGAATAGAGTTACTAATTATGAGCCTATGAAAAATCTCAACAAGAAATTTCAAAGATCTTTTGGGCCTTACTTTTTTGGAGTAGATCAAAGCTTCAAGACGTATTAGAGTTAAAGGAGAAGTTGAAAATTGAAGTTGCTGAACTTCAATATGTGGAAGTGGAGGGGCACGGCTTATCTAATGAAAAACTTATCCTTCTCAAACTAAAAGTGGGTGAATTGAATACTACACTGGCTTGGTTAAACACTTGGTGGAGGCAAAGGGTGAAGATAAAATGGTTGACGAAAGGAGATATTAATTCTAACTATTTTCATGCCTTTGATAATGGTAGGATGAATGGCAATTTCATCAAACAGGTGAAGAATTCAGACGGTGTTATGTTCGAGGATCAACAAGGAATAGATAATGCCATGTTTGAGTTCTTTTGCAATAAATGGAGAATTAGAACATGTGATCTTAAAAATTGACCCAAACAATTGCACAAGTTAAATCAAGAAGATTGTAACATCCTAAACATTGATTTTACATTTGAGGAAGTTGAAAATTTGATTAAAGGCCTTGGGAGGAACATCTTCCCAGGGTTGGATTGAATTCCATATTCCTTTTTCAAAGCATATTGAAAAATCGTCGGCAAGGACGTGTGGTTGGCTATATCTTAATTCTTTTCATCAGGTATCATGTGCTTTAAGTGGAAGAGATGAGTGTTATTCTTATTCCAAAAATTGATAATCTGGTAGATCCCTCTAACTTCCATCCTATCAGTTTATGCTTATCCATTTATAAAGTTGCTGCAAAGGTTTTATTGAATAGGATGCATAAAGTTTTTTAAAAACTTATTTATGAGAATCAACCCGCTTTTATCAAAGGTAGAAGCTTGTCCGACCATATTCTACTTGTGAAAAAATTTTCAATAAATTTAGATTTTCAAAATTTAAAAAGGGATTGGTATCAATCAAAATTGACATGGAACAAGCTTATGATAGTATGGATTGACAAACTTTGAAACAAGTATTGGAATATTTTGGTTTTCTGGGTCATTTTTCTAATCTACTGATGGAATGTGTTGTAAATCCTAAGTTTTCTATTCTAGTTAATGGAAAAAATTCAAAGTGGATTGAAGCCAAAAATGGTTTTAGGCAAGGATGTCCACTGTCCCCATACTTGTTTATCTTGTGTTCTCAGCTATTGACCAATGGATTTAGTCAATGTGAGAATTTGGGCATCAAAGTTGCTGTGACATCTCCCAAAATCTCACATTTACTTTATACCAACGACAACATTATTTTATCTGAAGCTAAGATTTGGTATTTAAAGAAGATTAGAAAGATTATTTCTAAACATTGCAAGTAGATTGGGCAAAGTGTAAACTTTCAAAAATCTGTAGTTATTTTTTGTAATTCTGTCACTCGATCAAAGAAGAAAGATATTTCAAAGTTGTTGAAGTTTAGGGAAGTTAAAGAGCTGAAGTTTTTGGGTGTTAAAATGGCTTTAAGAAGACTTGTTTCTAAATATTGCAACCTTGCTGCGGGCTTTGCAAGAGAGAGAAGCTCCACAATTCAATGAAGGATTTGGGAAGAGAATTTGAAGATTTTGGGTGCAAAGATAGGAGATGGAAGAAGGTGGCCGGTCATCTATGGATGACCGGAACACGAAATCCTTTTTATCTACCGCGAGTCCAATTATGTTGGATTTGAAAGGTAGATTCTCCTTCAAACGCATCTCACCTCATAATCTTCGTGTTTTAGAATCTCCTATTGTTATCAAAGAGGGGGGATTGGTGGCTACACAAAAGCAATTACCGGATTCAAGGAAGGGAAAAGAGGTAACTTCGGCTTCATTCAAGTTACTTAAATCTCCTTTACCGGTTTCTTGGTTTGGAGCTAATGACAAAGAAGCTTCTTCTTCAAGGAGTAGCTTTGTTGATATTTTGAAGAAAGACAAGGAGATTGACAAGGCCAATGTCAATATAAGTAATCAAATTATTTCTTCCAATTTTAAAAATTCTAATGTGTGGAATAAAAAACCACATATTAAAATTAATTGGAATGAAAATCCTGATGTGATTTGAGATTTAAACATTATTAAAATGGATATGGATAAAGAAAAGTCCAATATTCATGTTTTAAGTAAATCTTTGGTTATTAAAATTCTGGTGAAAGATTTACCATTCTCTAAATGTGCCATTGAGTTGAGAAAGCAATGGAAGAAATTTGGAGGATTTCATTTAACCATTCTTGGACTAGATTGGTTACTTTGTTCATTTCAAACCCATGAAGCCATGGAAGAGGTTCTTAATGGAGGTCCATGGTTTGTTGGGGGTTTTGTAGTTGGGTTAGACAAATGGTCTCCTAACTTCTCTCCAAACTCATTGGAAGGTGTTTCATCTCCAATATGGTTCGTCTTCCTCACTTACCCCTACACTGCTGGGATGAGTCCAATATCACTAGAATTGTCTCTAGGATTGGGACTCCTCTTCTATTAGATGGTAATATGTTTAGGTGGGGAAGAAGAGAATTTGCTAGAGCATGCATTCGAGTTAATTTGAACTCTAAACTTCCTTCTGGAATTTGGGTAGAAGGGTTGCATGGAAAATTCTTTCAAAAGTTCGAATACGAAAATCTTTCTTCACTTTGTTTCAAATGTGGGAGAATAGGGCATATTGATTCAGTTTATTCCACAAATAATGGAGACGGTTAAGGAAAAATCTGTGAATGGGCAGATTTCAGATTCAACTCCTATAAAGACAGCAAATATTTCTGAATTATTTGTTAATGTTGAGGAAACAAAAGATGGTTTTTCTAAAATCATTTCTCCTAATTCTTCAATCAGTTTGAAGTTTAAAAAAACTGCCTTATTGAAGAATAAAAAATCTTTAGAACATGATTCTTCAAGTTCTAAACACAAGCTGTACAAAGAACTACAAGATCTCGGACCGGTGAAAGAACTACCTAGAAGAAAGATGGCTGATTATAAAGAGAAGAACGGTTTGAGAGGTTCTTCTTTCCTCTTATCTCACTAAAAATGCAAAAAGTTTTTCCTGTGGATAACAACTTAGCAGAGATATACTTGAAGATGGAGATTATGAACTTAAAGTTTGGCGATTTGATACAAAACTTTTGGAGTTTAATTTTAAATTGTAATTTTCTTTTTAGATGTTATTTCCTTTTTTTACTTTTAATTTGTTATTTTAAACTTAGTATAAATGATTATGGGATCTTTACTACTTCTTATTTTCTAACTAGATGGGAACTCTGGGATACTAACCAACCCTCGGGTTGTCTTAAAATTTGGTATCCCCTGCATCTCAACAGTTTCAAAATAGGAGATAGTGGATTTCATTTCATTTATAAAAAGTTTAAATTAACAAATTTAGTTTTAATAAGGTCCCTTTTTCTTATTGAAAAATGGATCATTATCTTCTATTACCTAGTTTGTATTAGGTTGTCCTCTCTTTTATTTTAATGCAAATTTTGCATTTCTTCAAAAAAAAAAAAAAGAAGACTTGTTTCATCTTATTTTGTATATATCCTGGAGAAAGCTGCGGGCAAATTGAATGGATGGGGCAACAAATTCTTTTCATTAGATGGTAAAATGGTTTTGATCAAATATGTGATTTTATCAATTCCTATTTTTTATGCTACACATTTTTTGGTTCCAATGAGTATCTTAAAGGAAATTAATAGGATATACAAAGAATTCTTATGGAAAAAATAGGGAGGTGATCGGAGCATTCATTATATGGCATAGAAGAATCTTTGTAAACCTTTGGAACAAGGAGGAAGAGGTATACATTCTGTTGTAACTGTTGTTGGACCTCTTAGAGCCAAATATTCTTGGAAATTTATCAATGTTCCTGATTCGATTCTTAACAAATTATTGAGGGCTAACTATGGTGAAGATATTTGGTATGGTAACAATAGAGAAAACTGCTCCTTTACTTGGAAGGTTATCATTAATTATTCTAAATACCTTTGGCCATTGCTATAGTGGAGGCTTTCATCTAGCACTTCAGTGAACACTCTAAAAAATGTGTGGATCTTGGATAGAAGTATTGAAAAATGGCCAACATTTGTAGCTGTTTTGGATGGTGAGTTTCTATCTATTGATAAGTTTATCAATGACAAAATCTGGATTATAAATGAATTGAGCAAGTATTTTGGGATTTGTTTGGTTGATTGCATTTTGAAAATATAGATATACCATGAGACATCTAGAGATTGTTTGGAATTTAGTAATAAATTCTCAGGCAAAACCATTTCTCGAATGGCAGCTGATGCGAATATGGAACTAAATGATCAAACTAATTATTGGAAATGGATGAAGAAAATTAAACTATCACCATGTGTTGAGTGTTTTTGTTGGAGAATTTTAAATAAAGCATTTCCCTCATTTGAATTTCTTATGCATAGGAAAATATTGGAATGCAGCCTTTGTCTGAGAGGATGCATTGCTTTAGAAGAAGAAGAGCATATCATGGTGAATTGTGAAAAATTAATTCCTTTCATTCAGTTACTTAACAATTGGGGATTTTCTATGCCAATTTTCTCATCTTTCATAGATTGTATTTATAATTTGGAGCTTCTTTCTCTACTAATTTGTTTATTGCTAGTCTCTACAGCTCGGTGGTATTCATCTCATGGAAATGTAGGAATTGTGTTTAGCATGGATCCACAAAATTTGGATTGGGATATATTGCTTCTAATGCTCTCAGTATTACATTAATTTTAGCTAAATTAAATATCAATTCGGACCAATAGGGTGTTAACCAGTGCTTGCTATTTCAATCTTGGCAGCCTCCTCCAACCAGATGGATCAAATTTAATTTTGATGCAACTTTGGTGAAGTCTAATGAAGCCGATCTTGGTGAACTTTTTAGGGACTCTAAAGAAAGGTTTATACTTGCTTATGGTGTTAAAATCGCTCATTGGGATAGTGGATTCTTAGAAATTATGGCTTTTAGATCATTGAAGAAGATCCTTCTTGAATGGAAAATAGAAGCTAATGATATTATTATTGAAGGTGATAATCACAATGTCATCAAATATCTTCAAGGATCAATTGATAAAGGAATTTTCTCAAATGACATTGACATAGTGGAACTTCTCCTTTTTAAATGAATTTGAGAATATTTTATTTCATTTTGCTCATAGAAAATGTAATAAGTTAGCCAATTTTTATGCTAACTTCGCTTTATTAGGTGATTTTTTTTGGGATGATCTTAGTGGTAATAACATTCCTCCTTTATTTTTAACTTTGTTAAAGGAGGATTGTGATAGAATTTCTATCACTTAGTGGTTTGTAATAGTTTCTTTATTTTTAATGCAATTTGAAAGTTTGTTAGGGATGTTAAGCCCTTGTGAACTAGCCCAAGGCTAACCAAGGAGGGGGGGGGGGGGGGGTGAATTAGTATTTTAAAAACTTCTCAAACAAAAACACAATCTTAAACCAAACTAATAATCTCCACAAGAAAATTAAAGTGTGGAAATTTATTGTGGAAAAGTATTAAGAAAGAACACAAAAAATTTTTGTTGTTTGATCAACTTGACCTATGTCCACTCCCTGGTGCCTCTCCTCTAGGTATTGCACTAAACTCAATGACTCTCCTTTTTCTCCCAGAGCAAGACAGAGAAGCCTGTATAAACCTCCTTTCCACTGACACTAATGAGGCAGAGAACCCAACTCATTTTGCTTCCTTTTGAAGTAGGCAGAGAACCTGACTCCTTTCACTTCCTCCTGAAGAAGGTAGAGAACATTGATCAAATGTTGAAGTAGACCTCTCTAGATACTCCAAGGAACTAGGGATGATGATTGAAGAAGATGACTTCAATCCTTTCTTGGAGAAACCTTTGTAAAACCTTTCATAAAATCCCCCTCACAAGATCCTCTCTCTTTCTCCCTTAATCTCCCTCTCCTCTTGGCTCTCTCAAATCAAGACAATAACAATAGATACAATCTTGGATAAATAAGAGGTCTTATAAAGAAGAGATTCAAATTTGCAGTTAATTGCAACAAACCAATATTATCGTCAAGGATGATCTATCGTTCTTCCTATACTATCAGTATAAATTTAGCTCAATCAGCTAGGACAATCTCGGAGAGTCTGGACGATTAAAGGACTTGTATGTTCTGATCATCCTAGAAGAAAGGACATTGTCCTGAATGATTAATTCAAAAATGTTGAGCATCATCTAGAACATCGAGTTGATTAAATGTCTGGATGATGGAAAAATAAACTGATCATCCCGGATGATTTTACGATCATCCAGGATGATTAGTTCAAAACATTAAATATCATCCAAAATATTGCCTTGATTTCATCTCTAGATGATGGAAAAATATCTAATCACCTAGGATGATAGAGGATCATTCTAGATGATTAGTATAAATCAATACACATCGTCCAGAACATCCTTTTTGGTCGTCTAGGATGAAACTAAGGTTTGTTTAAATGATCGTATCAGATGATCCTGAGATCTTCTACGATGATATGATCAATAAATTAAACCTTAATTAATTTCCTTAATTACCACACTAATTTAGGTATAATTGCAATGCATCATCTAGGATGATATCTTGGACGATGTCTAAAAACAAAACATGCCTAAACAAATCTGGTGGCTGATTCTTTCATATTTGAGCTTATCATCCAGGGCAATGTAAATATCATCCAGGATGATTTGCTTAAATGTGACTACCTTAACCAGTATGCCATAATTAAGATTTCTATTTTTAACTAATCATCCAGAAAGATTTGGGATTTTCCCGGATGATGTGATAAAAATAGACATAATTTTTCTCTGGGTATGTGTGTGCAAGGTTACTTAGTGTCATGAACACTTTATTTATAATTGACTCAATAAATGGTAAAAAATACTTAATGATAGTTTACAGATAGACTCAGTCCTAATTTTTCCAATCTTAAGTTGGCTTGATTTGTAATTGGCCTTATGGACCTAAAAGATTAGTAGGCAAGCTAGTCGTAGAAAAATAGAAGTGTCAGAAATGTTTTCTATCATCAAAATTATAATTCATGAATCCATATTCATAACAATCTCCCCCTTTTTATGGTGGAAAACAAAAATAATTTAAGCAGTAAATCGAGAAGTTCAATTTTTACTCAGAACAAAACACTAAATAGAAAATAGTACAATGAAACACTACCACTACTCCCCCTTTTAACATCACAAAAAGGAGGATGGAAAGAGAAAAGAAATAGAATAGAAACTACAAAATAGAAGCAAACTACATCACAGAAAAATGACACCATGAAAACAAACTAAAAGAAGGACAGCCGCTGATCATCAGAAGGCGGCGGCGGTGGCAGCTGAAAGAAACCTGAAAGCGTAGCAAACTGCTCCCCAAACTAAGCCATGTCCTGGTCATGCTGGCGCTGTTGGTGAACCACATACGAGTGAAAATCAGTTACATCCTCTACATGTTACTGCTCCTATACAACAACGTAGGAATCAAACTGAGTCTCCCACTAGTCGAATTGCTCCACCAGCTGATCCAGCTGTGAATGTTGGTGAAGCAGAGTAGGTGTAGGAACAGGTATAAAAGCTTCCTTCTCCTTAGCTCCCTCAGCTTCCTCATGCTCCGGGTGGAGGCGTGTACTGTGAAGAACATGGAAAGAGCTATTGTTGGAGAAGGCAAGCTAAAAGTTTGCTGGGGCAGGATATTGAAGGTTTTATTTGGATTCCAGAACATATGCTATTATGTGTCTGAGGGAAAGGTTAAACTTCCTTCTATGTCCTGGATCCCTAATGCTAGCGAGGTACTCAATGTAACAGAAAATAAGATCAGTAGCATTGAATTCATGATGATCCATGATGTAGAAAGTTGTGATCGAAAGGAGTGGAGTGATGTGGACATAATCACCAGATTTTGGAATAATAAAGGTATGAAGGACATGTTGGATTGTCCTAACATCATTGATTAAGCTGTTAGACTCCCCAACATATTATAAGACAGGAGTATTTCTAAGAAAGTGATGTTGTAGTCCATGACCCCTACTCTGAGATTTTGATGATGATAAATAATATCAATTGAATTATTATTCATTAAATATATTTGATTTCTTCTTCTGTCTCTCAGTACTAACATTTCAGAGAGATCACAAATTACTTAGGATAATAAGAAGGCTCAAGACTGGGTAGAGTAGGATTTGGAGTCTATAACCATGTAATTTCTCTTTTATTATTATTTTTCTTTTCTTGAGTCTGGCCACAAATTATATGTAAAAAATGAGCAACCATGCACACACACAAGGGGAAATGTTTTTAAAATGAAGAAAATTTTTTGCTCTGTCAATTGTACTGTACGAGTATCAATCATACTGTATGATCCGCTCTGGCTCAATGACTATCTGTAAACAAATTATACTATATGATACGTAGCATACTATACAATGTAATTCTAAGTAAAAATCCTAGCTGCCAGATTAATTAAAGTAAGTTCTTAATTCATAAATTTTGAATTGATTGTAATGTACGTTCATATCGTATTGTACGATATTTTGAATACTTACTTAAATTAACCCCATGATTAGTCAGTAAATTAAGGATTAATTTCTGATTTGTTATCATATTATATGATATGGTTCGTACTGTATCAGAAATTAAGACTATTTTTTATCGTCCTGGACATTGTACTGGATGATCCCTTGATTTTGAACTATTCGTACTGTACGAAGTGGTTCTTATCATACGATGTATAGTGATGAGTTTTTATCATACTAGCAATCATCGTGTATGAACATAAGGAATTTACATATCATACTAGATGATGTTATATAATACTATACAAAACCGTTCAGAAATATTGCCTATTCGTAATCCTTCGTACCAAGATGAAGCTATTTTGTATTAATCCTACGGTACAATATTTGATCATACTATACGATCATAATGGCTAAATTAAAATTTTTAGGGTTTCTTGGAGCCCAATTTAAATATCTAAATTTTTGTCTTTTGAGAATAATCTAAGAGAGAGGAATGAGATTAGAGGAGGATTCCTTGAGAGAGAGCTCTTTAGAGGAATTTGGCATTTGTGAGAGGAAAAAGAAGGTGGGCTTTATGAGGGAGGAGTGTGAGAAAGATCACATGGTTGCTCCTAGCTTACTGCATGTTGCTCCTCCTGTTGTCCGAGAAGATCTTGTGGGAGGCTTTCTAAGAGGGAGATTATTCTACGACTGTTTCCTCTAAGGTAGTCTGCCTTCTCCAGTAGGGAGAAAAATGAGAAGGTTCACTTTTTTCATTGATAGGATGATATAGTGCTTTGTAATCCGCCACTCTGGGTTGGTGAAAGTGAGGTTTGTAAAGGCTTCTCAGCCTTGCTGTGGGGGTAAATGGAGAATTACTATTAAGTAGTGAAATTCCCGGAGTGGAGGACTCCGGGGAGTGGACGTAGGTCAAGTGACTGAACCACTATAAATTCTCTGGTGTAATTTTTCCCTTACTGCACTTTATTTATGTTTTGTATTTTACTTTCATTAAAATTGCTTGGTAAAAATCATAGTGAAATTCTTTATTAACTTAGTTAAAATTTTACCACCTATTATTACAATTATGTTTTAAGCAGTAGCTTTCGTATCATTTAATTTTCTTGTTTAAAATTTAAAAACACAAAAAATTATAACACATGTTTAGGATTATCTATTTATTACAACAAATTTCCAATTCACCCCCCTTATGGTGGATCTCGTACTCTCAATTGGTATTAGAGCGGGGTTTCAAAAATAGTGTTTTAGAAAATCTTGAAAAATCGATCATGGCTCATTTTTGTGATCGTAATACTACGAAGGGTTATTCTATAATCCGTCCACCTCTGTTTGACAATATTCCATTTAATTTTTTGAAAATTAGAATGTATTCTTTTTGCTAGGTCACATAACTTACATGTGCATGATTCACCGTAGGACACACCTAGTGTGGAGACCTAAATTACATTCATCAGAGCATAACATGCATACATCTCATTCATATAAGCATAAGGAGGAACCCAAACTCACTTGGGTTCCCAAATCTAACCCTTGAATGAAATTATAGGGATGTTCTCACTAAAGAACTAGTGAGAGCATGTGATACCTAGATAGTGGCTGCTCGAGACATATGACTAGAGACATGAAGAAGTTCATAATTATGGAGACCAAGACTGGAGGAAAAGTAACGTTGGGAGACAACACCACCAGGAAATTAGTGGGCTCAGGCAGTGTTGGAAATCTTAAGAATTTTTTAATTGAGAATATTTTATTAGTTGATGGTTTAAATAATAACTTATCATTAGCTAATTGTGTGATAAAGGTTTTGACATTAAATTTCTTTATAAAAAATGCCTGATTAGTTTAAATGACGAACTTATATTAGAAAGAAAATGAATAAATAATGTTTACATGTTAGATTTTGATTACATTGAAAATTCAAATTCACTTTATTTAAAAATAATAATAGATGACTCGTGGCTATGACATAAGAGACTATGCCATGCTAGTATAAAAACTTAGAAATATCATCAAGAAAAACCTAGTTGAGGCATACCTAAGTTAGGCTTCACTAAGGACCATATATGTGATGCCTGCCATCTAGGAAAACAAATAAAATCTTCATTTCATTCAATCAAGGATGTGAACACATCTAGGCCACTAAAAATCCTTCACATGGACCTATTTGGACCCGTTAGCACAGGTAGCCTAGGTGGGAAAGATTATGGATTTGTAATTGTAGACGACCTCACTAGGTTCACCTGGGTAAGATTCTTAGCACACAAGAATGAGTTGTTTGAGGAATTTAAGTCTTTATCCACTTGGATTCAACAAAAATTAGGATGTGAAATCTCAACAATCCATATTGATCATGGTGGAGAGTTTCAAAATGAAAGAATTGAATCCTTATTCCAAGAGTTAGGAATAGAGCATAACATCTCTACCCCTCAAACTCCTTAGCAAAATGGAATAGCATAAAGAAAGAATAAAATCTTGGTACAAGCTGCTAGGGCAATGTTAGTTGAGTACACTCTTCCTAGATATTTTTGGGTAGAAGCGATAAACACAGCATGTTATGTCTTAAATAGGGTGAACATTAGATTGTAGATGAAAAAAATGACTTATGAACTCCTTATGGGTTAGACAAAATCTTTCACACTTAGATGTCTTTGGTTACAAGTGCTTTATCTTAATTAATGGCAAACTTCCCTTAGGAAAATTTGATCCCAAGTCTGATGAGAGTGTCTTCTTAGGTTATTCATCTGTAGGTAAAGACTAAAGAATCTTAAATAAGAGAACCCTAGTAGTAGAAGAGTCCACCCATATAGTGTTTGATGAATCAGATAAGCCCTCTAAATCTAAAATTGAAGAACATGAAGTAAAGGCAATTCAAGGAGTAGAAACTATGACCATAGGAGAAAGGGTAGAACCTCAGGAAGACTTTCCTAGAGAATGGAGATACTCTTCTAATCATCCTAAAGAATTAATTTTAGGAGACCCGTCAGAATGTGTAAGAACTAGACACGAACTTATGAAGGAGGTTAGTCATTCTGCATTCATATCTATGATAGAACCCACAAGTATAAATCACGATTTAGGAGATGAATTCTGGATCCTAGTAATGCAAGAAGAATTGAATCAATTCATCAAGAATGATGTTTGGGAGTTAGTCAAGTAACCCAAAGAACATAGCGAATGACTCAGGAATCATAATAATAAATAAAGCCAGACTAGTAGCTAACCAAATTGAGGGTATAGAATTTGAAGAAACCTTTGCCCCAGTAGCTAAACTAGAAGCTATAAGAATGCTCTTAGCCTTTGCTTGCTTCAAAAGTTTTAAACTATATCAAATGGACTTAAAGAGTGCTTTTCTGAATGGGGTAATCAAAGAGGATATTTATGTTGAGCAACCCCCTAGATTTGAATGTTTACAATTTCTAAACCATGTATTAAATTCAAAAAGGCACTATATAGGTTAAAGCAAGCAGCTAGAGCCTGGTACGAATGACTTAGCTCATTCTTGTAGGATAGAGGATTTGTTAAGGGTAGTGTGGACACCACACTCTTTTTACAAAAGGTTAAAGATGAAATTCTCATAGTTCAAATTTATTCTTATTTTTATTTTTTAATTTAAGGGAATCCTACAAAGGGGCTTACGTGTTAATTAAGGTAAAATAGTACAAAGTCCTTAAGTGGAACTCAACCTCACTACTGCTCAAAGAGCTACAAAAATAAAGAAAAGAAAAATCTAGGAGCTCGAGTTCCCCACTAAAGCACAATATAAGAAACTTAGAGTACATACCACGGTGCTTAAGAAAGAGCACCCAAAAAAGGGGAGAAAACAAAAAAAATAGCCAAAATGCTCCCAGCAACCAATTCCCATGGCGACCTTCCCCTCAACCATCCAAAAAATAACCTACAAAAATGCTGATAGGCAAGAAGGAAATAATAGTAATATGTCTTAAAAAAGAAGATATGAATAATCCATCAGAAAATTATCAAGAAAATTAGTATAGTAAATAAAAGGACCATTGGAGCCAAAATAACCACCTAAACAGTCTCCACCATAATAGCAAAATAAACAAAATACATAGATAAGCATTGACATAAAAAGGCTATATTATCACTACCCAGGACAGACCAAATACCATAGCCCAACTCTACCAGAAACTGAGACTATCAATAGAAGTCATAAAAGCTCCCACCATAAAAACCATACCAGGTCCGCAACAACAACAAGAAAAACTCAGCCCCGGATGAGGTCTGGAGCCCTAGGAACCACAAAAGAAACCAAACCGGGAGCAACCACAACCTGCACCCCAGCAATAGGCCCTGGATAGACACAGAGTAATCCTACAACATCTTGATCACAACCATCCAAACCACCAGGTAGTTCAACAGATAGAAGCAGAAAATATAGCAGGATAAAAAAGAACCAGAGAAATGCCACCAGAAAAGACCCACTCAAAGCAGCAATACACCAAACGGGTCAGAAATAAAACAAAAAAGATCCTAGAGGTAGCAAGAGCACCCCAATTCAACCATAAAGGAGAACCCCACAGTTAGGAAAAGAGAACAAAACCACCAAGAGAAAAGCTAAACAATGAAGCAGGAATACCCTAAAGTAACCAAAGAGGGTAGACCTACAGCCACAAAAAAAAAAAAAAACCACAAAAATTAAAACTTAACATAAGATAACCCAATTTGATCCATCTTAACAAGACCTTTAATAAGAACATCCAGCTGAGTAAAAGAATGCTCAGTCACACTATTAAAATTACAGTCAAAAGTAGCCATAGCCTGCGCTCACGCATTCCCCTCATCCAGAATGATAGAAAAAGAGGCGTTGAGAGAGTTCAAAATCTCCCTAATGTTTCTCCGAATGTAGAACAAGAAAGAGGAACAAGTGTTATCATCTTTATCAAGAAGTAAATTTAAATCAAAATAAGGACTAACCTCCAAAATAGTATTACTAAGAGAAAGATTAGCACAGAGATTTAACCCATGAAACACAACAGAGAGAAAAGCATAATTAATATCATCATAAGTAACATGCCCAGGAAAACCCAAAATGAAAGAGCCATTTTGATCTCTAATGAGACCACCATAACCAACAATATTACCCAAATCACATTCAACTTAAAAGAGTTTGGATGAGGATTATACCAATTAATGCACCTCGTCATCATATGGAACTTATCCACCTCCAAGTTAATACCAAAGGTAGAAAGGGTAAATAAAGAGTTCTTAAAATTCTTAACCAAAAGTAAATTGGCAGAATAAAGGGCAGCCACTTTATCCTTAACTTTATGGATAATTCTCTGGTGATTCATAACAACCCCATTGAAACGAGAATCATTTATCTCCAGCCAAAGGAACCAAAGGATAAGAGAGCGAATAAAAATTTTTACATGGCCTATAGACCTAACAATCCAACAATCCAACAAATAGTAAATATAACTATTAGTATTATAAAAGTTAAGATGAAATAAGTCCTCAAAAAAAGACCAAACCTTAACAGCAATGGGACCAGAGATGAAAACATGATGCATATTGTCAACATGGAAACATCATTGAAATTTAGAGGAAAAGATAAATCCTCTTTTCCTCAAAATCTCATCAATAGGAATAATCTTGCGAATAATTCTCCAAATAAAAATAGAAACCATAGATGGAAAACTTTTGTGCCAAATCATTTTAAAAAGCTTAGAAGACTCATTTTTAGATATAAAGGAATGCCAAGCATCCTTAATTCTAAAAGAACCATCTTTAGTACAAGGACAAAGCAACACATCCTTAGAGTTGTTGTTAAGAGGAATCTTTAAAACAAGATGAATAATGAAGTCAGGGAGAACAACAAAAAGCTTCTCCAAATCCTAACCATTAGAAGAAAAAAATTGTTAACCTTCACCTTAGCAATGGAGAAAGTATTTAATAACGAATCCATCATCTGGTCATTCAACCACCGATCTTGCCAAAAGAAAATAGTGCAATTACCAAGACCCCAATCTAAAGACGGCTCCACCTTCCATTTAACCAAGCAGAGCCATTGCCAAACTTTAGAGTGGCCTTTAGAAAAACTAAACATGGAAGGTTGTCTCCCCCCATAATACTTGGCCATCATAAAATTGGCTCAAAGACTCACATTAGACCTAAGGTTATACAAAAGTTTGAAAGAAAAAGTAGAAGCCAAATCAAACATAGTCTTACACCCTAAAGCCCATTCTTGCAAAGTACCATAACATTCACCCCAAGATAACCAATGAATCTTAGAATTATTTCCAGTACCTTTCCAAAAAAAATTTATTAAAATATCTATCAATTCTATGGAACACATTCTTAGTAGGAAAAAGAGTTTGAAAACTATAGACCAGAATGGAGCAAAGAACACTTTTAATGAGAATAAGATGACCACCAAAGCTTAAGAAGTTAGAATCCCAAGAAGATAATTTATTCTAAGCCACAAAAATTAAATCATAATAAAGAAAAGACTTCTTTCTGCCCTTAAAGAGAGGAATACTCATATATTTTAAAGGCAAAAAACCTTGAGTAAAACTAGTAAGATTCTTAATATCTGCAACTCGATCAGAAGAAATATTTTTAGCAATAATAAAATAGCACTTATGCTTATTAAAAGCCAAACCACTAACCGATTCAAATTGATCAAAAAACCTCAAAATTTTATCAATGCTGTTCATTTAAGCATTCAAAAAATAATGAAATCATCAACAAAATATAAGTGAGAAATTTTAATACCACCTAAAGTTTTGAAATAGAGATTAGGACATTTATAAAAAAGATTAGCTAGGCCCCTAGAAAGATAATCCGCAGCAATAATAAAGAGTGCAGGAGAAACGAGATCACCTTGCCTAAGGCCATGAGAAGCCATTAAGAAACCATGGCTCTTACCATTCACAATAATGGAGAAAAAAGGACTTTTAATACAAGACTTGATTAGTTTGATGAAATTATAATCAAAACAAAAAAGATCAAAATATTATAAATAAAACTCCAGTTAATATTATCATAAGCCTTAGCAATATGCAGTTTCATAACTATATTACCACCTCTTACCTTAACATCCAAGTCTTAACAAAATTCTTGAGCCAACGGGATATTGTCAACAATGGCACGACCTTTGACAAATCCCATTTGAAAGGGTGATATAAGTTTAGGCAATAAAAAAATTAACTGGTTCATCAAGATTTTAGAGAGCAATTTATAAAAAATAGTACATAAACTAATAGGTCTAAAGTCGTTCCAAGAGTTCACAACATTGTTCTTGAGAATTAGATAATAGAAGTAGAAGAAAAAAACTTCAGAATAGGAGAACCATTAACGAAATCAGTGACAATAGCGATAATAACATTAAAAATAATAAGCCAAGTTTTATGGAAGAACTTAGTAGTAAAACCATCCGGACCAACCAAAGAATCCACATTCATACTAAGTAAAGCTCTTTAATCTCATCAAGAAGAGGAGGCTTAGATAAGCCACAATTTTCCTCTTGAGAAACAATATTAGGAATAATGGACGGGTTAGCAATAATAGCTGGATTAAAAAGTTTATTAAGGTGATTTTTGAAAAAATTAATAGCTAGATTAGCAATCTCATCACAATCTTCAGTAACAGAGCCATCCTCATGAGAAATTTTATGAATGCAGTTAATAACATGTTTCTTATTCACCAAAGCATGAAAATATTTAGAGTTATTATCACCTTCTACCAAATGTTTGACAGCAACTTTCTATTTCCAAAAGATTTCTTCCTGAACTTGAAGCTTACAAATATCCACTTTAGCCTCATTCAAAAGAAAAAGGTTGGACTCAGAGGGATCCAACTAACAAAGATCCTCAAAGGAGTTAACCCTATCTTTAGCAAGTAAAATATTAGAAAAAATATTTTTAAAAATATTATGATTCCACCAGTTGAAAACTTGATTAAGCCTTTTCAGTTTAATCCAATGTCTATTCATACCAGAAACAGAATCATTCAGGAAAAGAGGAGCTTGCCAATTATTTTGGATGACATCAAGAAAAAAGACTCATGTTTCAACCACATGTTTTGAAATCTAAATTAAGAAGGAAAAACCTTGGTACTATTCTTAATTTTGATAAGAAGAGGGGGTGATCAGAAAGGGTACGGCTAAGTTGGTCAAAATAACTCTATCCAACTTTTTCCATAAATGCCCATGATGCCAAGTAAAACTATTACCAGAAAAACTAATATCAATTAGGTTGCATTCCATAATCATATCATTAAAATCCTCCATCGACTGATATATAGGAAGAGAACCCCCTATACGTTCAGTCGGGTTTGTAATAGTGTTAAAATTACCACCAACAAGAAAAGGAAGGTTACAAACACTATAAAAATTCATGATTTGGTCCCATAAAATCCTTCTAGTATAACGAGAAGAAGCAGCATAAACAAAAAACGCACAACTTTGGAAATTAGAACTTTCAATATTATAATGCAAAACTTGAGTAAAGTCTCAAATGGTATAAATTTTAACATAATCTTTCTAGAAAACCCAAATTTTGCTGGCAACATTCGAGTTAACATGCTTAAAACCCATATATTTAGTAGTACCAAGTAATTTATTCACAGAAATAAGAGGTTCAAGTAAAACAAGAATAGACACATTATGAATACAACATAAATTTTTAACTCTAAACTTAGAGGAGGGGTACCTAATACCCCAGACATTCAAAATAATGGCGTTAAACATAAAAAAACACAATTAATGAGAATTATGCGAGCGAGTGCTTCTAGGAGACTGTAAGATAATATTTTTGGGTTTTGTACCACGCTTAGAGAAACTCAAATCATGATCTTCTCAAGCATAACATTTAGCAAAAATATCAACTTCCATATCATTAAAAGCATCACAATGATTATGATCAGATAATAAAAAATTAATATCATTTAATTTACAAGATGGCCCCTTAGGAAGAGGAGCCAAATCTTTCGCTAACAATAAAGGCTTATCTCTTACATGAATTAGGTCATTTTCCTGCTCATTCTCAGTCATAGATTGGCTAAGATTAGAACCATTAGTATTAACATCAAACACAACCATTTGAGAAAAAGTTTGTAATGAAACACAGGGGATAGATGAAGAAGACGGTTCAAATATATTATTAGAAAGATAAGGTAATCTTTGTTCCTCCCCAAAAATAATGACAGGTTCCACAATTTCACCACCACAAGAGCAGGGGTGGGGGGTGGGGGCTCGGGGTCATCTAGAATAAGATCAGGCTGAGTAAAAATTGCCTCCTTACCTTGTGGTATAACTCCATTACCTTCCACCACAGTATGATTCACAACAACATTAACATGAACATTTGAATTACTCTATTGCAATTTAGTAAGCCTAACCATTTCTATTTACTTCTTAAGGTGGGGGTGCAATTTAACTCATTCACTCAAACCATGCCTGTGCATCTTATAATGAGAACAAAATATTAGATAATTTTCAAATTCAACCTTTTGGAAATAAATATTCAATTCAGAACCTAGCCATATCTCCATAGGGTGCTTTCTAGAAATATCAAGCTCAACCAAAACATTAGCCACAAATAGATGAGAAACTGAAGCTGTGACTAGGTCCGTTTGTAATGGCCGACCAAGAATTGAAGTAAGCCCAAAAAGAATTTGAGAGTTGAAAAGTCTTAGATTAGGTAAAGAAACAAAAATCGGAGCAATAGGCCATTCCTGATGGACATCAAAGTCTGGTGTCCATTTAAGAAGCCATATTTGGCAAGCCTAAATGTAATTAGATCTCCTCGAAAACATCTGGCTATAATCCAAATTATTGCTCAGTTGGATCGCCACATGCCTGGGGTCAAGTAATCCAATATGAAAGGATCTAGAGAGCTTTAAATTCATGAAAAATTTGTTGATAATGTTTAGGTTAGGGCGCCTCAGACCAAACTTACCCACAAGAGTAAGAGCAAAAGGACCATCTAATTGCGCCACAACCATATCGTCAAACATTAAGGTGAGGAAATCTTTAAATGATGAATGAACAAATTGGAAGGGAGGAGAGGAAGTAGAGGAACCAGCAAGAAAATCCTTAAATGAGCAGGATTTTCCATTCAAAATAGCATCCAATAGAGGGAAAGATGATGACGGGGTCGTCATCCCCCAAACCCATGAAAATCGATAGACATAACAAAACAGAAGCTAAAAAATAGCATGAAAAATACAAAAAACATATAATAAGAGCAAAATTGAGTAGAGAATCCACTGAATGCACAAGAAATAACCCGAAATGAGAACACAAAGCAAAACCAAGGGCATGAAACAAAAGCCTAAGGAAACAAAAAAACACAACACCAAACACCAAAGGGAAATAATGTAAGAGATCCAACCAGGAAGCCACCAAATGAATGCCAAAAGAGGAACCCTATAATCGCCTCAGAAATGCTACAGGGGAAAGCAGAGAGATGTTAGGATGAATGCAAATTTACATCAACATAGAATATATACTATAACTTGTCATTATTCAGATTTATGTGAATGACATTTTGTTTGGATCTTCATATAAAAATTTATGTGATAAATTCTAAAAAAAAAAGAGTAATGAGTTCAAAATGAGCATGATGGGAGAGCTTAATTACTTTCTTGGTTTTAGTGTAAAATAAATGGATAATGGAATATTTCTTAGCCAAATAAAATACATTAAGGATATTATGAAAAAATATGAAATAGGTAGTATTAAGCCCATGAACACTTCAATGAGCTCTACGATTTAACTAGACAAAGACCCAAATGGAAAATCAGTAGACTAGAAAAAATATAGAGGAATTATCAGATCTCTCCTTTACTTAATTTCTAGTAGACCAGACATAATGTTTAGTGTGTGCCTCTGTGCATGTTTTCAAGCTGATCCTAAAGAGTCTCACTTAACTGCGGTTAAGAGAATCCTTAGATATCTAGTAGGCACCCCAAACTTAGGAATTTGGTATCCTAGGCACAAAACTTCTTTTGAAATCTTAGGGTACTCAGATTTTGATTTTGCAGGATGTAGGGTAGATAAAAAAAGCACCTCTAACACTTGCCAATTCATAGAACAATCTTTAATTTCTTGGTCTAGTAGGAAGCAAAATTTTGTAGGCCTCTCCATGGTCAAGGTAGAGTATATTGCAGTAGGAAGTTTTGTTACATAAGTACTATGGTTAAAATAACAACTTCTTGATCTTGCATTACCCATTGGAACCATCCCAATCATGTGTAATAACACGAGTGCAATCTTCATTTCTAAAAATCCAATTCAACACTTTAGAACAAAATACATAGACATTAGACATCACTTCATAAGAGATCATATAGATAAAGGAGACATAGAATTACAACGTAGAGCTACTAGAGATCAATTGATAGATATTTTCACAAAACTACTAGCCTACAACACCTTTAGCACTTTGAGGACAAGACTTGGTGTCATAGACATTCATGCATAATCCAAAAAAAAAAAAAAACTTTGGTCTAAGGTGTTTCTTGATCATCACACACTCCCCACACCACACTAAAAAATTGATAACTTTTTTCCCCATTGTATTGTATGATATATTTCGTACTGTATGATCTATTAAAACTACACAATCACAACCCTCTGTCAAACCAACGACCCAGGTTCAATTTCTTCTATGCATATCATACTATACGACCATTATCATACTATACGATATATGTGACTATGCATTTAAATCATTTGGTATGATATAATTGCCCTTCATATTCTACGATTTTTTCTTCTTCATACTGTACGATCCATGTCAGCAAATCGTATGTGGATGACTTAAAGTGGGTCAGCACATTATAATTGTGGTTCGTATTATACAAGCACCCGTTTGTACTATACGATGCTTTAATCAGAGGTCATACCGACAACCATTGGGATGATAGTAATTCTTGCATATAGTATTGTACGATACGTATCATACTATACGATTTAACCACCTTTTCCCAACTGGCCCATCGTACTATATGATCCTCGATCATACTATATGATAGTATAAAAAATTTATAAATCAACTGATTTAATTAATGGTTATATTCGAAATATGACCTTAGTTTGCCTCCCTACCACCTATATAAAACAAAATCTAGCCCTTGGCTACCTCTTCAAAATAAATAACAATTAACCTATCTTGGTGAACCTGATAATCTACCCAATTTCTGTACAGGTGTCTCCTTTCATATTTTTTTCATTAGAGGCAAGTGCTAGATGGACTAGATTTTGATGAAGAAGAAGGAGAGGCTGCTCTAGGAGGAGCTCCTATTCGACCAAGATGGCATGCACCAACCCGAGGTCCTACACCAGCCTATCCTCATAATGACCTAGTCAAACGTTTTGACCAACAATAAAGTCACCTTGATGCTCACATTAAAGAACAACACAAATAACATGAGGAGGACATACGGTGGTTTGGAGAATGCTTTACTTCAGTTTATTAATAATTCTCATCCATCCACTATTACTTCCAGTAACCTCCACCTCCACCTCTACCTGTTCAGGGTCCTACTTTTTGACTTGTCTATATTTTGTACTATTTTTCTTAGTGTTGTTTATTACTTCTCTTTTTGGTGATGTCAAAAGAGGGAGAAGTTTGTTGTGTGCTTTAATTAGTAGTTAGAATGTCCTATTTATCATGTTATTTTTAATTTCAATGAAATGCTTTTTATTATATGTTCCTACTTCTATTCATGATGTTTTAATTAATTAAAAAAAAAATCTTTGCTAATTTGATTATTAACAATATTATTTGACATCATCAAAAAGAGGGAGATTGTTGCAGTCCATGACCCCTACTGTGAGATTTTGGTGATGACAAATAATATTGATTGAATTATTATTCATTGAATATATTTAATTTCTTCTCTTGTCTATGAGTACAAACATTTCAGAGAGATCACAAATTACTTAGGACAACAAGAAGGCTCAAGACTAGGTAGACTAGGATTTGGAATATATAACCATGTAATTTCTCTTTTATTATTATTTTTCTTTTATTGAGCCTGGCCACAAATTGTATGCAAAAAATGAGCAACTATGCACACACACAGGGGGAGAGATTTTTAAAATGAAGAAATTTTTTTCTCTATCAATCGTACTATCTAAGTTGTAATCATATTGTACGATCCACTTTGGCTCAATGACTATATGTAAAAAAATTATACTGTACGATACATTGCATACTGCATGATGTGTTTCTAATTAAAAAATCTAGTCGCTAGATTAATTTAAGTATGTTCTTAATTCATAAATTTTGAACTGATCATATCTTATGATATTTTGAATACTTACTTAAATTAACCCTGTGATTAGTCAGTAAATCAAGGATTAACTTCTGATTGGTTATCGTACTGTATGACATGGTTTGTATTATATGACAAAGTGAGTCTATTTTTGATCGTCCCGATCATCATACCAGACGATCCCTTGATTTTGAACTAATCGTACTTTATGAAGTGGTTCGTACCATACGACATACAGTTTTGAGTTTTTGTCATCCCAGTAATCGTCCAGTACGAATAAAAGGAATTTACATATCATATTGGATGAGGTTATATCATATTGTATGATATTATTCAAAATTATTGCCTATTCATAATCTTTCATACCAAAATGAAGGTTGTTTTGTATTGATCATACTGTATGATATTTGATCATACTATACCATCATAACGGCTAAATTGAAAATTTTATGGTTTCTTGGAGCGTGTTTTAAATATCTAAATTTTTGTCTTTTGAGAATAATTTGTGAGAGAGGAATGAGATTAGAGGGGGATTCCTTAAGAGAAAGCTCTTGAGAAGATTTTGGGGTTTGTGAGAGGAAGGAGAAGGTGGGCTTTATGAGGGAAACGTAGTGTGAGGGAGATCACACGGTTGCTCCTAGCTTGTTGCATGTTGCTCATCCTGTGGCCCGAGAAGATCTTGTCGGAGGCTCTCTAAGAGGAGATTCTTCTACCTCCGTATCCTCCAAGGTACTTTACCTTCTCCAGTAGGGATAAAAATGAGAAGGTTCGTTGCCATCACCGGGAGTGTGACATAGTGCTTGGTACTCTGCCAAGGCAGTTCGGTGAAAATGAGGTTTGTAAAGGCTTCTCATCCTTGCTGTGGGGGAAAAAGGAGAATTTTTGTTAAGTAGTGAAATTCTCGGAGTGGAGGACTCTGGAGAGTCGACGTAGGTCAAGTGATCGAACCATTATAAATTCTCTAGTCTGATTTTTCCATTATTATACTTTATTTCATTTTACTTTCATTAAAATTACTTGGTGAAAATCATAGTGGAATTCTTTATTTAGTAAGTTAAAATTTCACCACCTATTGTTGCAATTGTGTTTTAAGCTGTTGCTTTTGTATCACTTAATTTTCATGTTTAAAATTTAAAAATACAAAAAATTAAAACTCTTATTTAGGATTGTCTATTTATTGCAACAAATTTCCAATTCACCCCACCTCTTCACACATATTATACTCTCAAGTAATTTGTCGGAGCCTAGTCAAAATCAGGATCTTTAGACAAGATGTGAAGCTTGCTTCCATTGGTGGACAATCAAAGGAGCTCATGATAATCTTGATATGTGATCTCAACATGATGCTTATTAATATAAGACTGAAGTGCAGTATAGGAAGAATTGATTCAAAGGCTAGCAAAAATTTAAAAAACAGTTCGAAATTGAAAGGGATAGAAAGGGTATTGGTGAAAGTGAGTGAAGTGTGCGCAAAGAGGTCAAGAATAGGATATGAAAGCGCATGAGGATTGACAGTTTGGGATAAGGTGATTCCAACTGTCTTATAACGTAGATAGGTGGCTTGGCTAGCCGTCTCAGTGAAACTAGGGTCAAGGTTGGCCCTTGATGAGCTTCCAACAAGCATACAAAATTGCTTACCACCCACCATGGTGGAGTTCGGGTGAGAAAAATTGTTTGAAAGCCTCGGTTTATAAAGAAATGGACTAATTGTCCAGGACAATCGTACAATCATCTAGGATGATCAGGTGAAATTATTATTTCCGGGATGATTTGTCAAAAAGGTGGTAATATCATCTAGGACGATCAGATATCATCCGGGATGATAAGACACAAGCAAACATCTCAAGGAGTCATTCTGGATGACCATTGAAAACACAGTTCATCTAGGACGATTAGGTGGATCGTCTAGGATGATCGATAATAATGGATCTTATTGGCCGAATTTAACATGTGTTATGACTTTTGCCATGTTAATCGTCCAGGCCGTACATATGGATCATCCCAGAAGATCACCAATACTTAAGCAAAATTTGAGAAGATTGTCCAGGAAGAGGAGGATTGTCCAAGACAATTATAAATAATTGAAGTAGAAGATGATCAGACTGGTCAGGATGATAATGGGTCATCTAGGACAATAAAAAACATAGAAGTCATATCAACCGTCATATGGAACTTAAGAGTGGATTGAATGTATTGTCCAGAATAATATGAATATCATCCGAGATGATGTGACAAAAAATTGGAATTCTAGAGATGGATGGATATGATTAGAAAAGGACCAAAAATAATAAATTCAACAGTAAAAGGTTAAAAAATGAAAAAAACTAAAAAGAACAAAAGGAATGAAAATCAATTTTTTTTTTATCAATGCACGAATATGATAACTTCTCCATGTGATTGAAATAAAAAATTGTAAGAATCAATGAGTTAACATCGCCGAAATCTAAAAAAAATGATGGAACAACCAATCATATTATCCCTAACTCGAACTTCTCACAAGGAAAATCATCTTTTGAAGATAAGAATCTAATTCAGAAAGTCCATTGGAAAAGAAAGAGAGATATGTTCAAAATTAGGTTCAAAAAAAATATTTTATAGAATAATATATCAAACTAATTAGTCACAAACATGAATTTCGAGCACACGCTTTTGAAAATATCATGTGACACATGAATTCTTCTAAGATTTAAAGGTTTGAAAGAGAAGGAAGCTTGCTTTTTGTGGGCTCATTTTATGCCTCTTATCAATTGATTGGCACATTTCGCGCATCTTTAGATTTTTGATACAATTTTTTTGGCGGTCATTGTGCATCTTTTTAGTTTTTTTTTCTTTTTGGCCTCATTTTATGCCCTTGTCACTATTTTTTTCCTCTTTGCAAGCTAGATCCCTTTTGAAACTTTTAAATACTCTCAATTGTGAGAATATCTTCTAGATATTAGAGAAGAAAAAAATTACTCTCTAATATAAGGAAGAGTAAACCACAAAGTAGAATCAAATTCATATGATAAATGCAACGACATGATTATGAAAGTTTGAAAGCGACTTAATGATTTTGAATATTATTTATATAAGATAGATTAATTTATAAAGATAGAAAAAATCTCAATCGTAAAGTCCAGTTGTTAATTTATAGATAGACTTTTGTTTAGAAAAGAAAATTACACCACTAAAAGAAGTTAGAGGAAGTGAAACAATCAACGGTGTTTCTCTCTTTAACTGATTTAGAGATGTCAAACATTGACTATAAATTTTTAAAAATAAAAACAAGGCACAAAATATCATTTTAGTAGTGATAAAAAAATAATAAATTAAAACTATAAAAATAGAAATATGAAAAGATCAATAAAGTAGACAAATAAAACGACAGTCAGTAAGAAGAAAAGAGAATAAGAAACAATAGATCAAAAAATAAAATTTAGAGTTCAGTAAACATCAAGTTCATGCATTTATGTCAATCACACCCAATCTGGTCCTTAAGGTGCTAAATGTGTCAAAGGCTAGTGGTTTAGTAAAGATGTCAGCCAGTTAATTCTCAATAGCCACATGGTGTAACTCAATGTCTCCTTTGGTCACAATATCTCTAATAAAGTGATGTCTTATGTCAATGTGTTTGGTCCTTGAATGTTGGATTGGATTCTTAGAGATGCAAATGGCACTAGTGTTATCACAAAGGATGAAACTTATGCCTACAGGTAATCCTAAATCCAGAATTTATTGCTTCAACTAAAAGACTTGAGCCACAAAACTTTCTAAGGCATTGTACTCAGCTTCAATAGTGAAAAGTGCAATAGTGTTTTATTTTCTACTAGACTAGGAGACTAAAGATTGTCCTATGAATTGGAAAGTCCCAAAAGTGCTCCTTCTATCCACCCTACATCCTACAAAATTTGAATCAGAATATCTAATAATGTCAAACGAAGTGCTATGCCTAGGATAGTAGATTCCTAAGTTTTGGGTCCCTAAGAGATATCTAAGAATTCTCTTAACTGTAGTTAGGTGAGATTCTTTAGGATCAACTTGAAATCTAGCACAAAGATAAACACTAAACACTTTATCAGGTCAGCTAGAAGTTAGGTAAAATAGTAATCTAATTATTCCTCTATACTTCTTTTCATCAACAGATTTTCTATTTGGGTCCTTATCCAACTGAACACTGGAGGTCATGTAAGTATTTATTGGCTTAGCTTTATCCATTTCATATTTCTTCAAAATGTTCTTAATGTACTTTGATTGATTTAGAAAGGTTATATCATCTAATTATCTTATGCTAAACCCCCAAAAGTAGGATAACTCTCCCATCATACTCATATCAAAATCCTTACTCATTATTTTAGAAAAATTATCACATAGCTTTTTATCATAAGATCTAAATAGTATATCATCAACATATATCTAAACAATGAGTAACTTGTCTCCTACTTTCCTAAGAAAAATGGTGGTGTCTACGCTTCCTTTAACAAACTCCCTCTCTAGTAAGAATGTGCTAAGCCTCTCATACCAAGCTCTAGGTGGCTATTTTAAACCATATAAGGTCTTTTTTAATTTAAAAATATGATTTAGAAATTCGGAGCTCTCAAAACCTAGGTGTTTCTCTACAAAAACATCCTCTTTTATTACCCTATTTAAAAAGGCACTCTTAACGTCCATTTGGAAAAGCTTAAATCTCTTATAACATGCAAAGGCTAGTAGCACTCTAATGGCTTCCAATCTAGCTACAGGAATAAAGGTCTCCACAAAATCAATCCCTTCTATTTGGTTGTACCCCTTAACCATCAATCTCACCTTATTCCTAACCACCACACCATAATCATTCATCTTATTCTTAAATACCCATTTGGTTTCAACTACACTTTGTCCTTTTGGTCTTTTAACAAGCTCCTAGAGATCATTCCTAACAAATTGATTTAATTCCTCTTGTATGGCTAAGATCCAAAACTCATTAGATAGGGCTTGATTGATGTTAGTGGGTGTAATCATTGAGATAAAGGCAGAGTGGTTCACTTCCTTTCTAAGTCCATGCCTAGTTCTAACACCTTCAGAAGGGTCTCCTAGGATCAGTTCTTTGGGATGACTCAAAGAATATCTCTTATCTCTAGGAAAAGTGTGTGTAGGTTCTACCCTTTCCTCCAAATTTGCATTTTCTACTCCTTCGGTAATCTCACCTACGTCTTTAGTGTTTTGGGGCTCTACCCTCTTTTCCAAATCTTGAACTCCGTGAGTAATCTCTCCAACATCATCTTCATCCTCAACTCTAAACTTTTTAGGATCAGATTTATCAAACACTACATGAGTAGTCTCCTTCATCACATATGTCCTCTTATTCAACACCCTAAAGGATTTCTAAACACTTGAATATTCTAAGAACACGCATTCATTAAAATTTGGGTCAAATTTACCTAAGTGTGGCTTCCCCTTGTTAAGAATGAAAACTTTACAACCAAAGACATTGAGGTGGGAAAGGTTGGGTGTCTTACCCTTAAGAATCTCATAGGGTGTCTTATCTAGTTTGGCTCGAACATTCACTATATTCAAAACATAACAAGCTGTGTTTATTGCTTTAGCCCAAAAGTATTTTGGAAGTGAATACACAGCAAGCATGACTCCAACGGCTTCAACTAAGGTATGGTTCTTCCTTTCAGCTACCCCGTTTTACTGAGGGGTCCTAAGAGCTGAGAAGTTGTGACTAATCCCCTTAACCACACAAAACTTTTCAAATCTCTCATTTTCAAACTCTTCCCCATGGTAACTATGGATGGTCAAGATCTCACAACCTAACTTTTTCTTAATCTAAGTGAAGAAGTTCCTAAACTCATCAAAAGACTCACTCTTATGTGACAAAAATTTAATCTAAGTGAACATCAAGTAGTCATCGATAATCACGAATCCATAGACTTTTCCCTTTAAACTGGCAATGCTGATGGGTCCAAACAAATCCATATGAAGGACTTCTAAAGGTCTAGAGGTACTAATGTCCTTAATGGAATGGAGAGAAGATTGGACTTTGTTCCCTAGTTGGCAGGCATCACATAGGCGATTTTGATGAACTTAAGTTTGGGGACACCTCTGAATAGGTCCTTTTGGGTCACTCTTCTAAGGGTTTTCATACTGGTATGACATAACCTCCTGTGCCACAATCATGACTCATCAATGATAGTTTTTAAGCAAAATGAAGCAGCACATTCAATGTTATTTAAGTCAAGCATGTAAACGTTATTGACCCACTTTCATTACAAAACATTAATTATTTAAGCTAATAATGCAAGTATTTACCAAGAATTTTATGATGAAGCCCTTATCACAAAGCTGACTGATGCTGAGTAAGTTGTGTTTCAATCCATCTACAAGCAAAATATTTTCAATCAAAAGGTTCTTGGAGTTTCCAATTATATCGGTGCCCACTACTTTTATGGTGGTGTTGTCTCCAAGAGTAACCTTACCTCCAGCCCTAGTCTCCAATAAAAAGAATTGGTTGGTATCTCCTGTCATGCGTCGTGAGCATACACTGTCAAGGTACCACATGCTCTCATGAGGCCTTTTGTGAGAGCACTCCTACAAAATTATCAAATATTAGATTTAGGAACCCAAATAAGTTTGGGTCCCTTCTTACGGAAAGAGGAATATAATGCATGTGTGTTATGCTGTGAATCATGTAATTTGGATCTCCACACTTAATGTGTAATATAGTGAATAGTGTAAAAGTGTGAAATGTATCCTAACATGCCACATGAAAAGCATCTAACACCAGGAAAATAATTTACAAAACTATTTAAATGATAATGCTTTTTTTTTAAAGTTATGTGATGCATGCAATGATGGTTTATCATTTTCTAATGCCATGAGTTTTACTTTTAATGAATCATGCTCAATGACTAGCTCAGAATGCTTTTTATTGAACTCATCAAACTCATCAAGTAATGACATGTGATTGCTATCAAGTGTAGAGTGATTTTTAAATATAAATTCATGCTCTTTTTGTAAATTTAAAAACTTTAATTTCAAACTAGTATACAATTTCCTAAGTTTCCTATATGATACATGAATTTGTTCAAAAACTTCAAGTAATTGTTCATAAGTTAGTTCACAAATCTCTTCTTGGTCACTCTAACCAAGATGATCATCCGCCGTCAAGCACAAGTTTCTTATCTCCTCTTTAGCTTTAGCCTCAGAAGAGTTAGATGCATAATCCACCCAGAATGCCTTTTGGAACTACTTCTTATCCTTCCTAAACTTAGGTTTCTCCTCACCCTTCTCCTTTCTTGGGTGAGCCTTAAGTGTAGGATAATCAGCTTTAACATATCTCGGCTTCTTGCATTCAAAACAAATCTTATCAGTAGAACTTTTAAAAATTTTTCTACTCTTACCTTTATTCCACTTTAGATGGTGCATTTGCTTCTTATTTAGAAAGATTTTGAATTATCTAGTGATTAATACTATATCATTACTTTCAGACATGGAAGAATCAGTGCCCGTATCATTGGCCTTAAGTGCTATAATTTTCTCCTTCTTTGTCCCACATGCATTAAGTTTTCTTTGTTTAACCTCTTGCTCATAAGTAATGAGTGATCCAAGTAAGTTATCAATAGAATAAGTATTCAAATCTTTAGATTCAATTATTTTAGCAATCTTAGCATCAAAAGAAGAAGGCAAGCATATCAAGATTTTATTAACTTTTAATAATTAGTGAGTTCTCTTCCTAAGGCATGCAATGAGGTGAAAATTTAAGTAAACCTAGTATACATTTTAGAAATTGATTCAAAATATTTTATATGAAAAAGTTTATAATCATGCAATAAAATATTCATCCTATATTGCTTAACTTCATTTGTTCCTTCATAAGTAATACATAAGCTATCTGAAATTTCTTTACCAGTACCACAAGTTGGGATACACAAGCAATCTTCAGATTTCAAAGCAAAAAAAAAAATCCTAGCTATATTGAAAAAAAAAAAAAAAAAAAAAAAGTTCAAGCATTTTGTATTAAGTTGTGCTAAATCCCTATCATCAAAAGTTCATTTAGTAAAAGGAAGTTCAGTTTTAATGCCCTTAATTTCATGAGTTGGTGGTGAATATCCATCCTTAATAAGCATCCATATGTAACATTTAATCAATTGTAAAAATATAGACATGCGAGTTTTCCAAAAATCAAAAGGAATATTGTCAAACAAAGGTGGTAGGGTAATAGAATACCCTTCCGCAGTATTATGATTACCGGAGTTAGCCATGGATCGAAATTCAAAAGTTTTCAAAAACTTAATTTTATGAATCCTACTCTGATACCACTTAAAAGTTTGTTAGGGATGTTAAGCCGTTGTGAACTAGCCCAAGGCTAATTAAGAGTGTGGGGGGGGGGGGTTAATTGGTATTTTAAAAACATCTCAAATAAAAATATAATCTTAAACTAAACCAATAATCATCAAAAGAAAATTAAAGTGTGGAAATTTAATGCAGAAAAGTAGTAAAAAAGAATACACAAAAATTTAGTGGTTCGGTCAACTTGACCTACGTCCACTCCCCGGAGCCTCTCCTCCGAGTATTGCACTAAACTCAATGACTCTTCTTTTGCTTCAACAGCATGGCAGGGAAGCCTGTACAAACCTCATTTCCACTAACACCGGTGAGGCTGAGAACCCAACTCCTTTTTCTTCCACCTGAAGTAGGCAAAGAACCCGACTCCTTTTGCTTCCTCCTAAAGCAAGTAGAGAACCTTGATTAATTTCTAAAGTAGACCTCTCTCGAACCTCCAAGGAACTATAGACGATGACTGGAGAAGACGGCTGAGATCCTTGCTTGGAGAAACCTTTGTAAAACTCCTAACAAAATCCCCCTCACAAGATCCTCTCTCTCTCTCTCTCTCCCTTACTCGCCCTCTCCTCTTGGCTCTCTCAGGTCAAGATAATAGTAAAAGATATAATCTTGGGTAAATAAGAGGTCTTATATAGAAGAGCTTCATATTTGATCTTAATTGTAACAAACCAACATTATAGTCCAGGACGATAGAGCGATCATCCTGTACAATTAGTACAAATTCAACTCAATCAACCAGGACAATTTGGGAGAGTTTGGATGATTAAAGGACTTGTTTGTTCTGATCATTTAGATGATAGGTTATTGTCTTGTATGATTAGTTCAAAAATGTTAAGCATCATCTAGAACATCACCTTGATTGCATATCTTGATGATTAAAAAATTAACTGATTATTTCGGATGATTTGATGATTGTCTAAGATGATTAGTTCAAAATATTAAATATCATCCAAAACATCACCCTGATTTCATCTCTAGACGATGGAAAAATACTTGATCATCTAGGATGATATAAGATCATCCCGAATAATTAGTATAAATCAATATATATCATCCAGAATATTATTCTGGTCGTCTAGGATGAAATTAAGGTTTATTTAACTAATCATCCCATATGATCATGAGATCGTCCAGGATGATATAATTGAGAAATAAAATCTTAATTGCTTTTTTTAATTACCACACTAATTTAGGCATAATTATAATGCATCATCAAGGAAGATGTCCTGGATGATTCCCAAAAATAAAACAGGCCTAAACAAATCCTATGGCTGATTCTTTTTTATTTGAGCCTATCATCAAGGATGATGTAAATATCATCCAGGATGATTTTCTTAATTGCAATTGCCTTAACTATGATGCCCTAATTAGGGTTTTTGTTTTTTAACTAATAATCCAGGATGACTTAGGATCATCCCAGATGATGTGATCAAAAATATAAAACTCTAAAAATAGGCATAATTTTTCCATGAGTGTGTGTGTGTATAAGATTACTTAACATCAGGACCCACGTTATTTACAATTGACTCAAGAAAAGGTAAAAAAATACTTAACGATAGTTTATAGATAGACTCAGTCCTAATCTACCCAATCATGAGCTGGCTTGATTTGCAATTAACCTTGTGGACCTGAAACATTAGTAGGCAAGGTGGTCATACAAAAAAAGAAGTGTCATAAATATTTGCTATCATCAAAATTATAATTCATGAATCCGAATTCACAACATAATTTGCATTTCTTAGAAAAGAAAAGAATTTTACTTTTGAAAATTTGTCCAGTCTTAATGAAGTCAAGATTACTTTGTTCAAACTTCAGGAAAAAGTAGGAGCTTTTCAGAGGCAAAAGGCCTCCTCTAAATTTCTTGTGGAGGGTGATTGCAATACTACTTACTTTCATAATAGTGTTAATTATAATAAAGTTAGTAGGAAAATTCATAAGATCAATACCCCTGAAGGTAATGTTATTAATAATCCTGATTTGATTTCTATCTTGGGTGCTGAGTATTTTGAAAAAAACTTTCAACAATAACTTTTTCCCTAATTTTATTATTGATTTTTCTTTTATTTCTTCTCTTATTTTTTAGGATGATAATTTGATGTTGACTAAAATTCCTTATGATAAGAAAATTTGGCAAACTTTAAAAGACATGAATTTGTATTTTGTTGCTGTCCTGATGGTTTTACTAATACATTTTTTTCAAAATACTTGGGAAATCATAAAAGAGGACCTTACTAATGCTGTGGTGGATTTTTTTAGGAGTAGTCCTGTTCTTATATTTTTTACTTCTACTTCTATAGCTTTGTTCCCCAAAACAAATACTATTAATTTTTGGAATGACTATCGTCCCATTAGTTTATATACCTTTTTTTAACAAACTTACTTCTAAAATTATTATCGGGAGGCTTGATTTAATTCTTCCTACTATCATTTCATTGGAATAAACCAATTTTTTTAAAGGTAGATCTATATTTGATAATGTGTTACTCACTCAAAAATTAGTTCATGATTTGCATGCTAAGGTTGTTGGTGGTAATATAATAGTCAAAGTTGACATTACCAAAGCCTATGATAATCTCAATTAGGAATTTCCTTATACCATTTTAAAGCTCTTTGGTTTTAATTTTCAATACATTAATCTCATTAAAAATAATATAGAGTGTTGTTATTTCTCCGCTATTATTAATAGTAAGTCCTTGGTTTTTTTTTTCAAATCTTCTCATGGTCTTAGACAAGGGGATCCTTTATGTCCTGTTTTATTTATCATTACTATGGAATTCTTGTCTCGTGGTATTAATAATCTTTTTATGATCCACCCTAATATGCAATTTAGAATAGGTGGTAGTTTTCCCATTACTCATTTGAGCTTTGTGGATGGTTTTATTATTTTCTCTAATGGATATATTAAAATGTTATATATTCTTTTCAAATTCTTAACTCTTTTTAGCATGCTAATGGTTTAATTTTTAACTCTTACAAGAGCTGCTTTATTCCTACTAAGTTTATTTCCTCTAGATGTATTAATAGTATTGAAAGAAAATTTGGCTTGAAAAAGATGCTTCTTCCTTTAAATTATTTGGGTATACCTCTTTATAAGGGTAAGAAAGGTTCTAATTTATTTGATGATATTTTTACTACTATAACTAAGAAGCTTTCTTCTTGAGCTTTCAATTTCCTCTCTTATGGAGGTAGGCTTATTGTCATTAAACATATTTTGTGTTCTATTCATATATATTTTCTGCATACTTTATGTTTGACCTTTAATGTTTGTAGTATAATGGAGATTTTATTTAATAAATTTATTTGGTGTTTCAAGGATTGCATTCGGTCTATGGATTAAGCTCTTGGAGTAATTATTCAGGGGCTATGGATGAGGGTAGATCCGATTTCAGAACCTTTATTGATATGATCAAGACATATAATAACAAATTGAGGTTTGCTTTTAGAACAAAAAAAAATTATGGGCTAAGTTCATGGTTTCTAAGTGTTGTGTTGGAAATCACCCATTAATTTGTTTTTTTTATAAATAAGGGGACTCATTTAACTGGAAAAGACTTTGTAATATTAAGTGGGAAGCTAAAGTGTTAATAGTTTTGTTATTGAGGCTTTTCGGGTCCCTCCACTGCTAATAATGTAATTCAAGATGAAATCAAGAGTCTTCTTTTTTGCAACTAATTATGCATTTCCCTTGGCATTACTAATATCTGGATTAAAGTTGATGCTTTTCTCTCGATTCATTATCTTGAGGTAACACTTCTCCCAATCCTACTAATTTATATATGATAAGGGATATTTTGTATTGGCTTTCATTCATTGCTTATTCAATCTCTCATATTATGAGGGAGGGAAACGTGGTTGCCGATTCTTTAGCTAAAAGGGGTTGTAATTTTCCTGGTTGCACTGAATACTATGAGCAATATCTTCCTAAAGATATCAAAGGCTTGGCTAGATTAGACCATCTGGTCTCCCCTATATTTGGTTTAATTAGTGGTTTGTGGGCATTGTTGCTCTTAGTTTATTTTATTATGTTGTTCAGCTGCTATTTTTATTTTTATGGTGGTCTTTAAGTTTTTATTTCAATTATTTTGTTATTGTGTGTCTTTAGCCATTACTTTTATCAGTTGGGACTCTGATGGCATCCGTTGGGCTGTTGCCTATTTCCTTTTTGGTTTTGTTGGGGAGAATGAATATTTATGGGTTAGGGTTGGCCTAGTCTTGTTTTACTGTTATTTCTAGGTTGATATATTATGTCTGTTCTATTATCTTGTATCTATTTCTCTGGTGCTATTCAACTACCGTGGTCGGTTGAGTGTTAGGAATGATTGGAATTTTTATTTTGCTGAATTAACCCCTTATTGCTGCTCTCTTATTCTTGGGTTGAGTCTCATGGGGAGTTTAGCTTTAGCTCTTTCTTATCTCTCTCCCATGGGGCTTCCTGGTATGCTGGCAAGTCTATAGGTGTTTGCTGCCCTTTAGTCCACTTTGTGGATTTGTTTTATAATAAGAATTATTGGGCTATGGCCTTTTGTGCTGGTGGTGTTTTGGGTTTCATTTATCATGATTGCACTAATCTCTAAGATTATTCATATGTTTTTTTCCTATGCTGCTATAGTTTTACATGACCTGGGATTATATATGAGTGGTATTTGGGGTTATGTTAGGATGGTGCTAATACTTCTATGGCTAATTTGAATCCTTTTGCTGATGCTAATCATTTTGGAATTTTGCTTGACTGGAACTATATCCATTGTGGCTTGATTCTTGGTGTTATGTGGAATTGGTCTGGTAGTTGTTTGGGGTGGAGCAACATATATCGTAGCATGAGTTTTTTTTTCTGGGGTTTTTCTGCTCGTTATCAATCATTTAAAGTTGATATTTGCCTATATCAATGGGGATTACAAATGCTATTTTAATATCATTATCATTTTCCATTTTATGTATATACAGAACTTTCTCTTAGTCTAGAGTTTGATCTATAGGCTTAACTTTGTTAATTTCTTTATTATATTCTCCTTATTTTTAAATTATTTGTTTAGTGTCCTTACATGCCTATTTTAAGTTTTTTTGTGACTCGCTCTCGTTTTGTACAGAACCTGATTATAATTGGAAAGGCGGTGCTGAATGTGATCTATTTTTTCCTTTCTTTATTATTCTAGAATGTTATTAGGATGCTTTGTTATTGTGCTTAGTAGGGATGTCCAGCTCTTAATTTTCTTTTTGAGTTACTTGTAGCTCTTTTGAGTAGTAGTGAGCTGGAGGTCCCTTTAAGGACTTTATATTCCTTTTTTAATATTAACACATTGGCCAGTCAGTGGGTTTTAACCCAAAAAAAATCCTTACTGAACTCTAATTTGGGTATGCCTCTTACCAATTCCTTAGTTAACAAAATTATCAAACATTAGACTTTATAACCCAAATAAATTTAGTTTCTACTCTTGATAACGATAACCCAGATGCATGTTTGATTGATTCATCTTAGGTCTCCACACTAAATGTGTTCTATGATGAATAGTGCAAGCGTGGGAGAAGTGACCCAACATGCCACATGAATAATATTTAACACCAGGAAAAACATTTATTAGTCTATATGAGTTATAATATCTTTTCCTAGGTTTTGAATTTTTAAGCTTTTGATTAGGATTATAAAATTGTTCAATTATGGGTGATATCTTATTTTCTTCAAATGCTTTTAATTTTTCTTGAAGATGAATTTGTATTTTTCAAAATTGAATTTTCAACCTTCAATTCATATTCTCCTTATATTGATTCATCCATAAACACCTTAAAATCAATTTCAAGTCCATTATTAGATGTTTTTAATAAATCATACTCCTTATTCAAATTATCAAATTCATCTAGTAAATCCATGTGATTGCTATCTATATTTGCATGATCATTCCTCAGATTTGTATCTTCTTTTTATAGATTCAGATACTCGATATTAAGGTTAACATGCAATTTTTTGAGTTTCTTTTATATATTATGAATTTTCTCAGAATAGTTCATCATAAGATAGGTAACTTACCTCTTTTTGATCTGAATGATCAGGTTTATTTGACATTAGTCAGTCTAGAAAGCTCTTTCCATTCTTCTCTTACCCTTCATAATATTCATTCTCACCCCAGCTTTATGCTTATTAGGATTAACTTTGAGATTTGAGCAATCAACCTTTATATGTCTAGGCTTCATGTATTCATAATAAATGATCTCAATAGAAACTTTAGTATTTTTATTGAACTTAGCTTTATTCCAATGTTGATGTCTTCATTGCTTTATCTTAAGGAAACTTTTAATTGTCTAGTCATAAGTGCAATATCTTCTTCATCCTCAAGCATTGATTAATCACTCTCTTAATAATCAACTTTCAAAGCTATATTATTTTCTTTTTGCTTGTCACATGTATCAATTTGTCTTTGATTCACTCCTTGCCTGTAAGCAATTAGTGATCGAAGAATTTTTTCAATAAAATATACATTTTAATATTTAGACTCCATTATGGCAGTTAGCTTTGCATCATAAGCACTAGGTAAATAACATAATATTTTATTGACTTTCTTTGAATTTATAAGTTCTCTACCCAAAGTATGCGATGAGGTACCAATTTGAGTAAAAATTATATACACATCGAAAATTGATTCATTTGATTTCATGAGAAATAATTCATAGTCATATAATAAACTATTCAACTTTAATTATTTTACCTTATTTGACCCTTCATAAGTTATATAAGGTCTATTCTAGATTTCTTTTTCAATTTTTGAAGTAGAAACAAGCATATAATCCTCATATTTCAAAGCACAAATTTTTTTTTTTTGAACATTTGGCATTTAACTGTGCTAATTCCTATTCTTTTAATGCCCAATCAGTGAATGGTATTTTAATCATAATACCATAAACAAGTCTATTAGGTTTGGTGTAACCTTCCTGTACTGAGATCCGCATGTAATAGTTAAGTGATTACAGAAAAGTAGACATGCGAGTCTTCTAAAAATTAAAGTGAATGTTATTAAATAAAGGTGGTCTAGTGATTCAATATCCTTCAGGAGTATTCCAATTTTCAAAATTAGCCATGATCATTTTTTTAAAAAGTAGTCCAAACTTTAACTTTTGAAAATGGCTCTAATACCACTTAAAAGTTTGTGTTAGTCGTCAGACCTCTTAGAACTGACCCAAGGCTAACCTGGGGGGGGGGTGAATAGGTTATCTTAAAAACTTCTTGGATATTTAAAAACTTTTTAAAAAAAATTAAATCACCGAGCCTAAACTATGTAGATGTTTTTAATGAAATAGGTATCACATGATTTTTCAGCCATAGAAATTAAAATGTTGAAAATTAAATTGTAAGAAAAATAAATCACAAAAGAAGAAGCCATTTTATAGCAGTTCAATTAAACTTGACCAACATCTACTTTGTGGAGACTCCTTCTCCAGGTATTGCACTAAATAATAATGACTCTCCTTTAGCCCCTACAATACGACAAAGAATCCCTTACAAACTCTCTTCTTCCAACCCACTGCAGCAAAAGATCGATTCCTTTTACACTCTCAAAGTGATGGCATCTTATTGTTATGTCCTTTTTCACAATCTAGGTAAAGGCAGAGTATTGTTACATCCTTTTTCACCCTCCTGGTGAAGGCAGAGTACCTTTATATACTTTTTCATCCTTTTGGTAAAGGCAGAGTACCTTTAGGTCCTTTTTCACCCTCATGGTGAAGGCAGAGTACCTTAATCCAAAGTTAAGAATCTTCTCTTGAGAGCCTCCAAAGAAGATCGACAGAAAATTGAAGAAGACAAAGAGATTCTCACTTTATGCAACCTTATGAATCCCTTATAATTTACTTTCACTAGATCTCTCATTCTTTTCTCTCAAAATTTTCTCCCAAACACACTCTCTATGGTCCTTAAAAGAAATTTGCAACATAAGATAAGATGACAGTTTTTAGGACTCCTTATAAAAAGATTTCATGACAAATCATTATAAAAAATGAAAACTGACATAACTTAATATAGTACGATAGTAGATTTATTTATTTATTTATTTTAATTTTTAATTTTTTTTTATATTGTACGATAGTATATCTTATGGAACAATCAATTCAATTAGGGATTTGCTTGGTATGAACAGGGATGAACTTATTTTTCTATGCTATCAGTCATCTATATGAATTTAGATTGTACTGTACAAATAGTTCAAAAATGAATGTATTCATATGGTATGACTATGTAAGATCCTAATTTCATACACTATTGGTTGTCTGATTGATCTGACATAGCATTGTATGAATAATTCAAAATAAATGTATTCATATTATATGATATGGTATGAAATGTATTTTGTACTGTATTAATTGCATGTATGACCTGACAGCGTATAGTATGAACATTTCAAAATGAACTAGTTTATATGGGATAATCTGAGACAAAAGGAATTTTGTACTCTGTGAGTCATCTATATGACCTGACATCATACATTATAAATAGTTCAAAATGAACTAGTTTGTATGGTATGAGATAAAATTTTTTTTACTCTATTGGTCATTTGTATGACCTAACATCGTATAATATGAATAGTTCAAAATTTTTAAGCCTTAATTTGATTAACTGAATTCTGGAGGAAAAACTATCAAATCATATAGTATTATTAAATATTGTACAGTATGACCAGACTTAAAAATTTTTACAACACTCCCCCTTTGTGTGTGTGCATATAATTACCCAATTACAATCACTCTTACTCGGACTAAAGAATAAAAAAATAGAAATATACATACTCTATTACATGACATCATATTCTACCCTTGTCTTAAAGTCTTCAATAATCTGGAGTAGTAAATGAATTTTCTAAAATGTTAATAAAAAAATCCAATTCATGCTAGGAGAAATAATAAAATCATCAGAACGATTATATTTTGCTATCATAAAAAAATCACATTCTCAATATTATTTCCAACACTTTGATCTTACAATCAATGGCCAAGATCTTATCATTTTGTTGTTAATCCAATTTGTACAGTCATTTTATTGCTCAGACCTCCTTCCATCTTGATCTTAGTTATTGATTCATTACAATAGAAGATAAAATGGTTGTGCGACACTGACTCAGATAAGTGAGCCACCGTGCTGCCTTTCAGTCATTTATAATGATTGCACTACCTTCAATCATTACAAATGAAATCCAATCCCCACATAATTTAGATCAACAAATTAGAGGGTGCTATGTGGCCCACCACCACTTCTGCCAGTTTTAATTTAAATAAAATTGATTTTAAACACAAAATTTTCCAAAATTCATAGCAAATCCAATATTTGGCCAAAAGTTTTGTGCAACCACTCAAATTGTTCATAATTTTAAGCTCTTTTATTTAAAAATAGTTTCAGCTTATTTTGATGAGCATCCAGGGAACATTTTTAATAATAGTGCTTTTTTATTTCATTGATTATTCCCGTAATACTTATCCAAATATTTTGAAACTTGGTAATGTGGCTAGTCATGTTGCTCTCTATTTATTGTGAATTTTACAAAGTTTATTTTGATTTATATTTTAATATTAATTAGATTTTGCTAGTATGAGTTAAATCTAATTTCATATTTTAAAAATTTCATTCGAATTTGATTTTGGCCTCATCCCATTTGATTAACCTTTTAGTGAGGTCATTAAATAGAGCATGATTATTAATGAAGTGTAGTTCAAATTTTAATGTAAGTGTTTATGAAAATTATATGTTGCCCCTTACTTTATCTTACATAATAATCTCTTAGACACTTCTTGTCAAGCATTCAAATTTGATTAATAAATATCTAAAATGTTTGTATAGATAGTTAAATCTATGCAATTGTCCGAAGGCTAACCAAGAGGGGAGGGGGGGGGGGTGAATTGGTTATTATGGACCTCCAAAAGGACACCATCGTAGCTATGAAGTGTAGAGGTATACGACCGCAACATCCCAAGGGATAAAAACAATCACAGGCCTTCACGCTCCTCGCAAGTGCTCAATGGAAGGGAAGATTAGAACACACATACGACTAACCATTGAGGATAGCGGCTCTCGCCAACGTACCCCGATGGGTAGTAATATATATGACTTGATCATAAAAATAGATTTCCCCCACCCGATACATCAGCTTGAGTGGGGTTTATT
The DNA here is from genome assembly GCF_001605985.2 of Dendrobium catenatum. Lineage (NCBI taxonomy): Eukaryota > Viridiplantae > Streptophyta > Magnoliopsida > Asparagales > Orchidaceae > Dendrobium > Dendrobium catenatum. Next base: position 610,990 of record NW_021319443.1, read on the forward strand.
TATTGTGAAATTCTATTTTCCACGGGTGTAAGCCACCGTGGTCATTATTTTTCAAGCCTGTGGCTTGAGAAAACTCTCAAGTAAGGATCCAATATTATTCTTCCTAAGAAAGGGGGATTGACACACAAAAGGGAGACTAGGAAGTTCTTACTCAAAAGGAAAGAAAAGGCTCAAGTGGCTTAGTAAACATGCATGGTTCATCTCAGCATTCGGAGGGACTAAGGAATTGAGAAGAGAGAAACTCAAAGACTTAAAGCATTCATAGAGAAAGGACAGAGGTGGCGTTATCCATGTGACATGGTTAAGTATGATTTATAGTTCTTAAAGAAAAGGAACTTACCCACTATTTAGGCATACTATGAGACCCAAATGTAGTAGCCTTGAATTTAAACCTAAGGTGGGTTTAGTATTCTACCCAAAAGTAATACATGTGTCATAGCTAATGCACTTGGATGCCAGCTAACCATCTAGGCGCTTAAAATCCATTATGTCCAGTCTTTATGAAAGTAAGTAGGTAATTTGAGTTCTTGGAAGTAATGCCGACATTTAGAGAGTTTTCTAATTGACCCTAGACTTATGTAGGGTAAATGCCCCTAGAGCTAATATAATTAAAGTTTAATTTAATGAATTTCTAATGCAATGCACGTTGGTTGAAATATTTAAATCATGTATGCATAAGATTTAAAAAATAGGCTTATATAAAAATAATTTTTAGAAAACATTGGGCCTCCCTAGTTCCATCACTTCATCCTCATATGCCAAATTATCTAGACTCTACCCGCAGGCAAGAAGGTGTCTTATTAAAAGGAGTGAGAAGAAAGAAATAGTATACATGCGACTCTGGATGGCTCAGGCTATTTTCTAGGTCGTTAAGTTTCTATATTATTTAATTATTAAAATTTTGAATATTAATTACGAGTAGAAAATATTTTTATCTTAAAGAGCCTAGCGAAAATAGGCCACACATATACAAGAAAGAAACCTAAGAAAAGCAAACAATTTCTACTATGCACAAAAAATAAATGCATCAATATAAATCCACAAAAAATAAAGTAAGAAAGTCCACAATAAGTGCCATTTAAGTACAACCTAGGGTATGCAGAAAAGTAATGGTGGCCAGGCTCCACCGACAATATCTTGGATTCTAAGCCTAATGAATGACGCAAGTCTTAAAAGCCAGGCATTTCATCCTCAAGTCTCCATCTTTGAGTGGATTATACTTCTATAGATCATCTTCCTTCAAATCTTCTCTTACGGGCTCCTTCTAGTTCATCCTCCAGAAGGGTACCCAAATGACTAAGAAATTTCTCAAAAAGGGGCCTTTCTTATTCTCTTTGGGTATCAAGTATTTGAAATTCCAGAGTTTTAAAGATTTTCATAACTCGATGAATAACAAGTTATATTAAATTTTGAAAAAGAAAATCTAGACTCAAACTCCTGCATGATTATCCTAATAAAAATTAAAACCAGTTCATAATTACAACACAAATAATTAATATTTATAGAAAGGAAAACATACTTGGCCATGCTCTTTTAATTTTAAGAGGGCTAAGCAGTTTCTAGAGCATTCGCAGAAAACAACATTAGTATTTAAAGCTTTAATTATTACTAACCCCTTTATTTTAGCACTACATGAGCTTGGTCACCTGCATAAGATTGAATTAGTACAAAAATGACCTTAATCCATGGGCAATCTAATGCACGCATCACAAGCATAATATAGAAGGCACAAAAATGAAAGAAACATCATCACAACACATCAAAGAAATTAATCAATACTCGTGCCACATATAATCATATCACATCACAGAAGTAGCAAAAAGTAAAATATCAACCCTAATCCTAAAGCTAGAAGTGGTGCCCTAGCACATCTATGTGTGTGTAGTAGGCTTGTGTGGCTTTGGATAGGTCATATATAGGGTAGTTAGTTAAGTTGCCTAAATTTTAAATATTAATGGATTCGAGTCCATTTTAGTAAGTTTAGTTTGTTAATCCATTTTTAATACTTAGGATAGTGATCGTTGAAGTTTAAATTATATTAACCAAATTTTGGAATGTCTAGGGTCCTCCTATGCACTAGGTTAAGGGGGTCTAAAAGGTTACTATAAGAGATAAGCTAGGTTTGGGAGTTCTAACCTTTAATTAAATATTAGTCCTTAAAAGGAGTTGTTAGGCTTTGAGTTTGTTAGATTTGGAGTTTTTTATGCCAAGTTATGAATTTTAGAAGTTTGGACAATTAATTAATTATAAAAAATTGCTTAATTAGGGTGATTTCATGGTGTTGATCCAAATCAGCTCCAAATAGATTAGAAGCAGCCCCAAAGACCAGAAATGACCTGGACAAAGCCTCCAATATTCAAAAGGCACTTATCCTCTTTCGAATAAAACTCCCGAATTCTAGAGAGAGAAACTCACGAATTCTAGAGAGAGAAATCAATCTTCTTATTTTTGAATTTGGTCTTTTTGCGGGTTTCCCGCAATCGGTGGTGGCGGCAGTGGATGATCGCCGGCGTTCATCTTCATGAACGCTCTGCGACCTATGGGACCTGTACGTCCAAGTGGTAGAGGTTCTAATTGAACTGTGATCAGAGAAGGTGAGGTAAATCGTTGCCAAATAGCCCCAGTTAAAGGTAAGGGAAAGAGCGTGTTGATTGAGAATATGGATGGGAAGGAAATTCTTGGAGGAAAAGTGAATCCAGGAGTAGCAATTCATGAATCATCGGCATCGGATGATTTGATTCTTTGTGTGAACAATTTTTCAGGGGTTCTTGATACGCTTAAGGGGCGTAATATTGGTGATGATTTGTCATCGGTGGGATTTTTGAAGGAGGATGTAGTTATGGAGGAAGGACCAGTGGACATGGAATTGTGAAAGAACAAGAGTAATGAGGTAGGTGAAGCCTGGTCGAAACCAAAGCCAATCAAGCTATCGTTCAATAAGGACCATGTTGAATTTTTAGAAGATGGAATTGCTGATATGGAGGCAAGGAATTCACAGATTTTGAAGAATTCTGTGGTGATTAAAGTGCTGGGTAACAATGTGTTTTTTTTGGTTTGTAGCACCGAATTGAGAAAGCAATGGAGCAGGTTTGGGGGATTCCACCTAACGTCGATTGGTATGGATTGGATCCTGAGCTCATTCCATACGAGTGAAGTGGTTGAAGAAGTTTTCAATGGAGGACCCTGGTACGTAAACAGATTCATTGTTGAAATGGATAGGTGGTCGGCTGCATTCAATCCTAACACGTTTAAAGGAGTTTCGACACTAGTATGGGTTAGATTTCCTTGTCTACCATTGTATTGCTGGGATGAGGACAACATTGCAAGAATTGCATCTTGCTTGGGAACGCCAATGTACATTGATGGAAACACATTCCGATGGAGTAAATGGGAGTTTGCTCGAGTGTGTGTAAGGATTGATCTAGAGAAAAAGCTTCTGAATGGTGTGTGGGTGGATGGCTCAGCAGGGAGGTTCTTTCAATGGGTTGAATATGAGAAAATTGATCTTCTCTGTTATCAGTGTGGTAGAGTTTGCCACAACAGAGTGATATGCTCAGAAAATGTGTCTATTGGAATACAAAATCAATCTTTGAAGGAGAAGGAGGTAGGTAAGGAAAATGGTGAGAAGAAAATGCAGGAGAATAAATCCTCAGTGATTAGTTCCGAATATGGTCCATGGATCCATGTTCACTTCAAAGACAGGAGAAACAACAGAGGAAACTTTGCTAGGAAGGGTTTGAATGCTGATAGACTTGGCAATTCTGCCAGGGAAGAAAGCAATCAGAAGAATAATGTACAGTTTGATAGAAAAAATTTGAATAAGAAGGATAATGTTGATGGAAACAATGTCCTGGCTCCAAAAAGTAGGGATGAACATGAAAAACATGTTGGAAAGGAGAACTCGGAGACTGCTGTAACCAACAGGTTTGCTATACTTAGTGAAAATACTGAAGAAAATTGTTCGGTAGAGCAGGCAAAAGATATAAAAACTACAGAAATAGACCAAGAATGTATTGATGCTGATATCAATAACAGTGGTTTGGGTGTCTTAAGTACTGCTGTCAAGGTGAAGTTGGCTAAGGAATTGAAATCACTAGGACCTGTGGAAGTGGATCATAAGAAGAAAAAGAGGTATGATAGGTTGAACCCCAAGAGTGGGGGGAGATCAATTACACCTTTTTAATGTCTTCAATTCTTTTTTGGAATTGTAGGGGGGCAAGGAAAAAAGAAGCCTCCTTATATTTGAAGGAAATTGTTAGAGATCATAATATCTATTTTATTGGGCTTATGGAGACCAAGTTGGCTAGCATTGACAGAAAAGATGTTGATTATTTGATTGGGTAGGAGTGGGAGTACTTTCACTACCCTGCTGAGGGTACTTCAGGAGGCATCCTAGTTTTATGGAATAGGAATATGGTTTCTTTCGATATAGGTGAGACATCATCACAAGTAATTGTTGGTAGTCTTTCGGTTCCTAACTTGGGAATTTGGAGAATTGCCACGGTTTATGGGAGCAGAATTTGTAAGGAAAGGGAAAGCTTATGGAAGCAACTTCAGGATTGTATGGAGGATGCAATTCCCTCTATAATTGGAAGGGATTTTAATTGTATTGTTAACAAGGAGGAGAAGAGAGGAGGCAAAAGGTTCTTGTTCTCAAAAGGACCTAGGGAGATGAAAAGTTTTATGGTGAATTCTGATTTCCATGACGTTGGAAGTATGGGACCAAGATTTACTTGGTGTAATAACAAAGAGGAGACCTCTCGGATTTGGGAAGGGTTGGATAGATGTATTTTGAATTCATCTGCTATTCAAATTCTTCTAATGGCTACTATCAAGCATCTTGCTAGAGTAGCATCGGATCACAGTCCTATTGTTCTAAGTATGAAGGATAAAATGCATTGTAAAGCTAAAATATTTAAGTTTGAGGACACTTGGAGATCATACCCTACTGCAAAGTGTATTGTTTATAACTCTTGGATGAAGAATGACTATGGTGATGAGCATAGTATACTTCAAAGGAAACTCAAACGTATCATGAAGGCTTTGTTTTTTTGGAATAAAAATAAATGCAAGGACTTGAATGTTTTGAAGGAAACTTTGAAGAGGGAAATTCTTGATCTTCAAAATAGAGAAGCTTGTGATGTTAACTGGACTGCTGATGATCTTGTTTTGCTAAGGAACAAAGTGCATGAATTTAATGTTACATTGATACGGTTGTCTACTTGGTGGAATCAAAGGGCTAAAGTGAGATGGCATGAGGAAGGAGATACTAATTCAAGATTTTTCCAGAATTTTGCATCAGCAAGACACAATGGCAATCGTATTAACTAAATTAAAGATGAGTTCAATACGCTACATGTGGAGGAGAATCAAATAGAGAAGGTTTTTACAAATTTTTTTGAGAAGAAATGGGAGCATAGAGAATGCGAGTTGACGGGATGGCCAATCATTGAAGAAATCCAGAAAATTAATAATGCTGATTTGGTTATGCTTAATGAGGAATTCTCAATTCAGGAACTTCAGATCTCAGTTATTTAGCAAGGGAATAACAAGGCACCAGGTATTGATGGAGTTACTTCACTTTTTATAAAAGCTATTGAAGCATAGTTTGGGAAGTCTTATGGAATGCAATCAACTGTTTTTTCAAAACTTGTATTCTAAATATATTTTGGAAGGATACTTTAATTACTTTGATCTCTAAAGTAAAATATCCTTTGCTTCCATCAAACTATAGGCCTATTAGCCTATGTCAGACCAACTATAAAATTGTGGCTAGCATGTTAGTCAACAGATTGAAGAAAGTCATTGACAAGATGGTGTATGAAGAGCAAGCAGCATTTATTCCCGGTAGATCCATTTCTGAGCATTGTCTGTTGGCTCAGGAGATTCTCCATAAGTTCAAGGTATCCAAGAATAAGAAGGGATTGATGGCTCTTAAATTGGATATGGAACAAGCATATGATAGCATGGGCTGGTCAACACTTCATCAGGTTCTTAAGTGGAATGGTTTTCCTACTTTGTTTTCTAACCTCATTATGGAATGTGTTGTAGATGTGAGGTTTTCTATCATTATCAATGGAAGAAATTCCAATTGGATTTGTGCTAAAAGTGGCTTCCGTCAAGGATGTCCACTTTATCCGTATATATTCATTATGTGCTCTCAACTCTTATCCAATTCTTTGGAGCAAATGGGAAAGGATCTTGGTATTCGGATTTCACCTAGAGGTCCAAGGATCACACATCTCCTTTATGCAGATGATGTGTTGATTTTGTCTCATGTTTCTATTACTTTAGCCAAAGAATTGAAGAAAATTGTGAAGGTGTTTTGCAAGTGGACATGACAAAGAGTCAATATCAACAAATCACAGATTTTATTTGGCAAGGTGGTGAGCTACCCTTTGAAGAAGAAGATTACCAGAATCATTGGTTTTAAGGAGGTCAAGGAGATGAAGTATTTAGGTGTCAAGATCTCACTTGGAAGAAGCAAAGTGGCAGATTTTCAAGAACTTTTTATTATGGTTATGGACAAACTCAATTCTTGGTGTAAGAAGTCCTTATCAATCGGAGGTAAGCTCACTCTCATTGAAACTTCTTTACTTTCTATGCCAAATTTCTTAATCACTCACTCTTTGGTTCCTAAAAGAGTTTTGCATGAGCTAGAAAAAATGTGTAGAAGTTTTTTATGGCATAAGAGTGATAGGTCTAAAGGTATGCATTATGTTGCTTGGAGTGAAATTTGCAAGCCGAGAAGTATGGGTGGGCTGGGTTTGCAATCTCCTTTATTGAGAATTGGCTCTTTGAGATCTAGATTTTCTTGGAGCTTCATTCAAAAACAGGATTCTTTGTTACACCAAACTCTGAAGGCAAAATATGGAGATGAGATTATGAAGGATGATCAGAAGAAAGTCACGTCTAGTGCTTGGAAGATAATGCTGGATGGGGGAAAAAATTTGAAGAATGCTATTAGATGGAAGGTGGGTAAGGGAAATAAAATTAGTGTTTTGAATGATGCTTGGTTGTTGGATAAAAGCATCAATCGATAGCCAACTCATGTGGACTGTAATGTGCTGGAGGGGATGTTTGTTCAGCAGCTATTGACTTTTAATGGTGGTTGGAATTCTGAATTGCTTCAGAGGGCCTTTCATTCAGAGCTTATTTTGTTGATTTTTCAAATCCAAATCGAGGATGTGGAGGAGGATAATATAGAGTTGTTGAAATGGTGTTCAGGGAAAACAATTTCTGCACTAGTTTATGAACAAATGCTGATTAACAGATACAATTTTGATGATGTAGAGTACTTCAAATGGCTGCAAAAGCCCAAACTCAGCAAGAAGGTTGAAATTTTTTGGTGGAGGCTAGGTAAAGCTGCAATTCCAACTAATCTTTTTCTTAAGAATCATAGAATCTCATTGATGGATAGTTGTGAGAGAGGATGCCAAGTGGTTGAATCTTATGAACATATTATGGTTCATTGTAAGTATATGGTGGAGGTCATCATGAAGGTACCCGAATGGGGTATTATGATCCCTGTTTTTAACTCTTTGGAGGAATGTCTACATGAACTTAAAAGGCTTTCAACGTCTAATTCTGGAATTGCAAAGCTGTATTGCTCGGTGATTTATCTTTCTTGGAAGAACATAAACTATGTGAAGCATGGTAAAGATGCATTGTCTGGGTCTTTGGTTGCTTCCAATGCATTGTTCGTAGCTGTTTCCAAGTCTAGTCCTTATCTTTCTAGCTGGGGTACTAACCTCCTTAGGGAGTCTTCAAATACTTGGTGCCCTCCACCAAAAGAGTGGATTAAGATCAACTTAGATGCTTCTTTACTTAGCTCTAAATCTTGGGGGTATTGGTGGGGTCTTTCGAGATCATAAAGGACGTCTGATTACTACATTTGGCAAGAAGAAGATTCATTGGGATGTGGCACAACTGGAAATGGAAGCAATCCTTACGGTGAAGGATTTTCTTAAAAGCTGGATGATGGAATGCAAGGGGGTGATCATTGAGAGTCATAATGTCAACATTATCCATTTCATTCAAGATTCTTTGAAGAAGAATAAATGGCCTTTAAATAAATAGTTGGTCTACAAAGGAGGCATTGTTTCTAAATGATTTTAATAAAGTAGTTTTCCATCATGCCTATAGATCTTGTGATAAAGTAGCTAATTGTTGTGCTACTTTGGCATTGGAAAATAGTTTTTCCTTTGATAGTATCCCTTCCGTCTTGATGACTTTAATCAAGAAGGAATGTGATATTTTGAATACTTGTATGTATTTCTTTTGATGTTATTTTAATGCAAATGATGCATTCCTTCAAAAAAAAAAAAAATAAAGACCAGGAATGACCTAAAGAAGTGTTCCCAAGTGTTTGGGAAAATTTTGAATTTTTAATAATTTTTAATTATTTAATAAGGGCAAAAAGATAATTTTTAACCGGGGTTAAATTAAGGTTTAGATTAAAGTTCAATTAAAAGGACCTAATTATATAATATTAAGGGTTGAATTCTGAAGAGTTTGATGAATTATAGGTAATTTTATGAGTTAAAATGTATTTATTATAATTTTTTGAAATTATTGGGGCTTAATTAATGAGTTAAATTAAGGAATCTAAAGGCTCCTAAAAATTCCTAGAAATTTCTGGAAGGTTTAAGATGTCATTAAGTTTACATTTTGAAAGTTCCATATCAATCAGTGATCTATCCTAGCTCTTATAATTTTTTTAAGTTCAATAGACAGGTTCTTAATTATATTTCATAGGGTGTCACTTCATTAAATGGGTTTTAAATTGAGTTTTAGACTAACACTTGAGGTAACATCTAGGCGGGAATGCTTAAAAAAAAGAGAGTAAACACAACAAACCTAAGATCTAGGAGGGCCTAAGCTAAGTGCTTGTGCATCCTACATTTGTAAAAGATGACAACAAAAAAAGTAAAACATGCTTATTAAAGCAATTAGTAAATGATTTAGACCCAACCACCCACTAATCCTCTCCCAAATGAATGCTATTCATGTATAAAATCCAAGTTTAAAATTTCAAGTAGCGGATCTCCCAAAATTAGGGATTTAATTATAAGTAATTTCAAAATACTTAAAATACACATAAATATAGGAATTTTAGAAAATAATGTAATTAAATGTAATTCAACTTAAACAAATACATAAATAAGCGGGAGATCCACTGGTCACCCAAACAAGGTTTCAAAAATAATTTGAAAATAAATATTTAAGATATTAATTATTTAAATAATAATTAAATGGCGTTTTTTAAACAATTATAAAATAATAATTTAAAAATAATAGTAATAACAAAATGAATTTTAAAATGATTTAAAGAAAATAAACATAATAATAATATTATAAACAATATAAGTAATATAAATAATAATGATAATAATAATAATAATAATATTTATCATTATTATTATTATTATATTAATAATTGAAATAACTATTTTAATAATATTTTGAAATATTTAAAATATTTTTAATTCAAATTAATTTTAGATTAAAGAGGATTAAAATACAATCAATTCGATATATTATTCATATTTTATGGATAACAAATGAATTTTTAATGATTTATTGAAGTTAAAATGTGTTTAAAAGCAATTTAAAACAAAAATAAATAGAAAAAATGCTGGGACGACACTTGGCAGCTCGGGATTGGTCCCGTAGTCCTCAGGAAAATATTGCCTGGCACAATGATTGCACCACCAATAATGATTGCACTTGATTGCCGCAATCATTGCTACGGACCGCAGTTTAACTTAACCAAGTCAGCGTGGTTTGTAAACGTCTGATCCCCACTCTTTTGAATGGACGATCGTAATGGAGCCGGATGACACACAGATCTGCAAGATCAAACATCATAGTTTCTCTAGACTATGGAGCTACCAGATCAAAATCGTTGATCACTAGATCAATGGTTGAGATCAACCCCCATCGGACGAGATATCGAATCTAAGCCCTAATATGATATTTCATTTCATTTTTGCAAAATACATATTGAAATTAATTGAAATTTTAAACGTAGCTAGCACATATGAAGAGCATTCATGGGGAATTAAAATCTCATTTTGAAACGTACTGTATATTTAACCCTATGTGTCCTAGACTAGGGTTTGCAATTTCACCTTAGTTAATGGACGGTTTCACCCTTTTAATTGCTTGTTGCACTTATAAACTATCCACGCTCCTAGTTGTAAAAGAAATTGCATTTGAAAATGCGATGGATCGATAGGAAATTATCTTGGAGTGCTTTGAGCCTTGGGTTTGCCAGAGGATCACTGCCAGCGAGTTTTGAACGGTTGTTTTCTATTGGGAAATATAGAAGGAAGCTAGGGGAGCTCACAAATGAGATATCTCAGTTTGTCTAGTAAGAGAGAAAAAAGCAAGAGGTCCATAAGAAGCCATAATTTCTCCTATTTATATAGCCTTAGGGTGATAACCAACGGTCGTGATCAAATCCTTGGTCAATTAGGAGGGAGACAAGGCTATTTTGGTCGTGGGTCTGAATTAAAACCCATTAGGAAGGGTTTAATTGCTCTAAATGACATTAATTTGACCTAAATATGTCAAATTTTACCAAGGGAGACTTAGGTTGACCAGTCAATGGTTGAATTAGCCAACATAGTCAATTAGTTCCAAGGGGGCTCTAGATTTGAGTTAAAGAATCCATGGAATTGATTGGAATTTGGTTTGGACCCATCTAGGCTAATTGGGTCAAACTAGGTTAACCTAGTCAACCAGGTTGGCCCTGGGCTTTGGCTTGGGCTCAGTGTGTTGGGTCTAACCCACTAAGTCTAAGAGAGGTGAGAATTTGGCTAAGGAATGCATAAAATTGATTTAAATTTGAATAAGAGGAGATTTGGTCAATTTAGGTCAACTTGGGTTGACCTGGTCAACCAGGTTGACCCAGGGCATGGGTCTAAGCTCAATAAATTTTGTTTGACCCATTGAATTAAATGGGAGGGGTCTTGGGGCCTTACTTGGTCAGTTTGATAAGGTCAACACCTTGGACTCGGGATTTGGAGAAAAACAAGGTCAACAAATAGACCCCCAATAAGATCGGTGAATAAACTAGTAAATCGCTCATATTGGCGTTGATCGAATGTAAAAATAGAAGTATAGTAAAGAACACAAGTAAAAGGATACCAAAAAAGGTGAAAAAGTAGGGGGCCTCACATGGCCTCACCTTATAGCGAGGGCAGAGCCTAGGAGAGAGCAAAGAGGAATAGTACAGATCACCGAAAGGTGAAGAAGTAGTGAGTTCCTTTCCTAGCCTTACCCTATTGCAAGGGCAGAGCCTAGGAGAGAATAAGGAGTAAAGCAATAAAGTAATTCTCCCTTACCCTTACCCTATGGCAAGGCCAAAGTCGAGGGGAAAAGTAAAGTAGTAAAGAATCTCTAAAAGGTGAAAAAGTTGTAGGATTTTCTCCTCGCCTTACCCTACAGCAATGGTAGAGCCTAGGAGAGAACCAAGAGAAAATTAGTAAAGAAAAAGATCACTGAATGATGATCAAGTAGCGGTATCTTCTCCTAGCCTTACCTTACAGTAAGGGCAGATCTTAGGAGAGAACCAAAAGAAAAGTAGTAAATCAAGAGATCATTGAATGATGATCAAGTAGTGGGATCTTCTCTTGGCCTTACCCTACAGCAAGGGCAGAGCCTAGGAAAGGACTAAAGGGTAAAGTAAATAAGTAAACCAACTATCTGCATGATCTTACCGAAACAGTAGAGTAGAAGGTAAAAAAGGGGTGGTGAGGAATGCCTCCTAGGGACTCTATCGGGCTCTCTCAACTAAGGAAGTTTCAACACCTACCAAACCAGTTTGACATAATAGATAAGGAAGGGCTCATTAACCACTTGATCCTTTCAAAATAGTGAGTAAAGAGTGAGGGTCTGAAGCCCACCAGGGTCTGATGCCCGCCTGATCATAACAAGACATAAAAAAAAAAAAGGGATGGTGAGGAGTATCTCTCAAGGACTTTGTCGGGCTCTCTCAATCAAGGAAGATTCAACACCTACTTAACTAGTTTGGCGCAATAGATGGAAGGGATCAATACCCACTTAATCCTTTTATAACAATGAGTAAAGAGTCAAGGTTTGATGCCTATTTGATCACAACAGGACATTAGAAAAAAAACGGGGTTGTAAGGAATGCCTCTCAGGGACTCTTTAGGGCTCTCTCAACCAAGGAAGCTTTAACACCTGCTTAACCAGTTTAGCATAACAGATGAAGAAGGGGTCAAAACCCACCTGATCCTTTCAAACCAGTAAGTAAACAGTCAGGGTCTGATGCGTGTCTGATCATAACAGGACATCAGAAAAAATGAGGTAGTGAGGAATGCCTCATAGGAACTATATCAGGTTCTCTCAACCAAGGAAGCTTCAACACCTGCTTAACCAGATGGCACAGTAAATGAAGAAGGGCTAAATACTCAATTGATCCTTTTGAACTAGTGAGTAAAGAGTCAGGGTCTAATGCCTGTCTGATCACAACAAGATACAGGAAAAAAAAGAGGTGATGAGGAATGCCTCCCAGGAACTCTATCGGGCTCTCTAAACCAAGGAAGCTTCAACACCTTCTTAACTAGTTCGGCGCAGCAGATGTGGAAGGGCTCAATACCCACTTGACCTTTTAAACTAGTGAGTAAATATTTAGGGTTTGATGCTTGCTTGATCACAACTGATGGTGGTAAGGAATGCCTTTTAGGGACTCTATTGTGCTCTCTCAACCAAGACCAATCTACCTGCTTGACCATCTCAAAGAAACAGAGTAGAAGATGAAAGTCATCTCAACCCCAACCTGACACAGATCTGTATAGGGAGGTGAGGGAAAAAGGGAAAGGTAATTATATGAATTTTAAGGAAAAAGTTGTCTAATACTTCCCAAACACACTTTTAGATACCACGTGATAAAAGAAAAACCATCATGGCCATGAGTATCCAAATGCCAGAGGAATTCCTTAGGAAACTTTATCACAAAAATAACTAGAAAAAAGGAGAATTTGAGCTCTTAAAGAGTAAAGACAGGTTCCATCTGTGATAAGGGCAACCAATTTTACTGCACTTAGAAATTATATATATATATATATATATCACATAAAAAATAATAGAGGAGAAGAAAAGGGGAAAATTGAGCTTTTAGAGAGTAAAGTCGGTTCTTCCTGTGACAAGGGCAATCAGCTTTGCTCAACTGAGAGCTTTCTCTCTTTTTATTGTATATTATTTTATTATATGTTCACAATCAATGACCGGAACACAAAGAGCGGGAAGTAGGATTGGCTTTGATAACCCATGCCTTATTTGCCATATGTATAAAATTGGGGACAGAGACATTAAATATAATTTTATAAAGAATTAAAATATTGGCTTTGATAACTCGGGCCACATCCATCACACGAATGAAACTGGGGAGCATAATCATAATGAAATTGATGTAGGTATATAATTTGTATATAGATAGTGGATCAACATTACCACTCCCAACTAACGTGGGTTGGTATGGACCCAATATCTCATCTTAAAAAGGCGTTCGAATTATTGGTTTTGATATCCCGTACCACATTTAGGGGTGACAAGCAAAATTGGGTGAAAGTTCGTTAGGGATGTTAGGCCCCTTATGAATTGGCCCAAGGCTAATTACGAGAGAGGTGAATTATTATTTTAAAATATCTTTAAAACAAAACTCAATAAAAGCCAAAATTCACCACAATGAAAACACAATGCGAAAATAATAAAGGAAAGAACACACCAGATTTATAGTGGTTCGGTCAAACCTTGACCTACATCCACTCCTCGAAGGCACCCTCCGAGTATTGCACTAAACTAAGTGACTCTCCTTTATCCCCCACAGCTAGGTGGTGAAGCCCTTACAAAATCACTTCCACCTTCCCCAGTGTGACGGAGTAGCCGGGTCCTTTGACACCAAGAGATCTTTCTCTTCCATGAACTTCCCTTAAGACAAGCCTTGAATCCGGAAGTACTAAGGTGTAAGCTCGCAAGAGCAACCATGTGGAATCCCCTTCCACACTCCCTTGAAACCCCATCCAAGGTTCTTCTCCCTCTCTCAAACTCCACCCTTTCCTCTCTCCCTTTCAAGCTCTCTCTTGAAGTTTTCCCCCAAAAGAACGAAGCTATAATGGCTGTCAAAGACACTTACTAAGTATCTTTTCAAAGCTTAAATAAAAGATCTCAAAATGATCTCAATATTGCAATTTAATGACTTTATCGTCTAGGCTGATAGGAATATCATCTTGGCCGATCAGTACAAAATAAGCTCAATCAGCTGGGATGATTTGGGATGATTAGAAGAAAAATGGTTGCATTGTCCAGGCTGGTACAATATTGTCCTAGCCGATTAATTCAATTCTGAGCATAATCATCCTGATCATCATCCTGAATAGAGGCTGACCGATGTCAATCATCCAGGACATCTTCCTGTCCAATTCTGAGATCGGTCCGATCGATGTGATCGTATCAATCAGCCTTAATTCCTTTCCATAATTGCCAGATTAATTTTGGCATAATTGTGTTGCACCATCCAGGCCGATTTTTAGATCGTCCTGGCCGATGTCCTAAAATAATGAATACCTAAATTGATCATGGCGGTTGATTCTTTCTTAATTGAGCCTATCATCCTAGCTGATACAAGGATCATCCAGGCTAATCGGCTTAATGAAGGCTGCCTTAATGAGGATGATGCCCTAATTAGGGTTTCTATTTTTGAACCAATCAACCAAGTTGATATAAATATTATCCCGGATGATGTAACCAAAAATAGTCAACTCTTATGAACAGTCAGAAGTCCTTCCAAGGTGGGTGTGTGCAAAGTTACTTAGTATTAAGAGCCACACTAATTATAATAGACTCAAGAAAGGAAAAAGGTATAAGCTGACTCAGACCTAATCTACACAATCTTGAGCTGGTTCTAAATTGCAGTCTGATCTTGTGAACCTAAAATGTTAGTAGGCAATAAAGTCGTAGAGAAACAAGAGTATTTGCTATCATCAAAATCATAATCCATGAATCTAGATTCTCAACATTCTCCCCCTTTTTTATGATGGCAAACATTACTGGTTGAATTTGGAAAAATAAAAACATTTTCTCCTAATCTCCCCTTACTAAAATAAAACTTTTAAAAATAGGGGAAATAAAAAAAATTAATTTTTTTAAAATAAAAAATAGAGATAAATACAACAGTACGTTACAAATACAATAGTATGATCTCCCCCTTTGACATTATCAAAAAAAGGAGAGGCACAAATAAATTAATAAAAAACAAAATGATCCCTGATCTAGTAAAAAAAATTCTTAAAATGAGAAAGTTACCTCTTGACTTTATTCAAAATCTTAGTAAGGAATGTATTGACAACGCATAATCCAGAAAGGTTAGAAATTCAGAAATTGTTAATCCAAGCTCAAGTTCTTTTAAAGGCTCAAAAACTTTTTAATCAAATATCTAAATCACGGAATAAATTAGATAAACAAAACACTAATTCTTCAAAACTCCTTTCATAAAATATATCTAATAGAAGATTAATGAAAAAATTGATGAATTAAGAATCATTATTTTTAAGATCAAGCATAAAAAGTATCAAGGGTTTTCTTAAGCTTTAAGTAATACAGAAAAAGTAAGCATACTCTTTATGGGATCAATTTATGCCTCTTGTCAATTTTTGGTGCACTTTGCACATCTTTTATTTTTTGATACACTTTGTGTATCTTTCTCAATTTGGCGTAATTGTGCATCTTTTGATTTGACATCATTGGCCACTATTTTTATTTTAATTAAATTTGCCACCTTTCTGAAATTTTAACAAAAGTAAACTCATTCTAATGACAAAACAAATTACTTGATTAAGAAAATTATGAGGTAGATTCAACAACTTGCAAAAGATTTCTATGTGATAAATAAAATGTAGGGAGATGAAAAAAGATCAGTTTCAAGATCCAATTTATAATATGATGAAAATTTTGAGTCAAAAGTAAAATATCCTTTTTAAGAAAAGGGATAGAGAGACAAAATCATGAGTTTTCTTCATTTGACTGTTTTTAGAGAAGTCAACCACAACTTATATAAGAATTCAAGAAAAACAAGATGTAGGTTTTTCATTTTTTTTTGAAAAGTGAATATATGTGTTGATTAGAGAGAACTTCACAAAACTAAGTATAAAAGCTAATTTAAAATTTCAATGCAAGAATAAAAACAAAGAAAAACAAAACCGAAGGAAAATAAATAAAAACAAAGAACAAAAACACAACATAAATAAATACACAAATAAATTTAAACAACATCTTACTCCTGGTATGATAATTCAGAAGCTAGGTCTGTCTTGGAGATTTTTTGCTTTACATTACTTGCCCTTTCTATAATTTGCTTAGCTTTATCCTTTTCTCTTCCAGGATGAGTTCTCAAATTAGGGCACTAATTTTTAATATGTCCAGATTTCCTACATCCAAAGCAAATAACATCAGAAGAAATCTTAACATTCTTATCATTTTTATCTTTATTTCACTTTTGTTGATGCTTATGTTTTAGTGAGCTTTTCAATTTTCTTGATAAGTCATCTCTTTCCTTACCAGCCAAGCTACTTTTCTCCATGTCTTCAGCATTTAGTACTATCATTTCATATGTATCCAAAAGTCTTTGACCCAAAATTTACTCTTAGGCAATGAGTGTGCTAATTAAATTATAGATGGAATACTCATTCAAATTTTTTGATTCACAAATAGCAACAACTTTGGCATCAAACTTATTAAGTAGACAACGAAGAATTTTATTGACTTTTTCAAAGTTTGAAAACTCCTTTCCTAAAGTATGTAATAATGTAATAATTTGAATAAACCTACTATACATGTCTAAGATTGTCTCATAAGGTTTCATATAAAATAATTCATAATCATGCATTAAAATATTCAACTTAGATTGCTTGATTTCACTAGTGCCTTCGTATATGGTGTGTAATTTATCCCAATTTTTTTTACCAGTAGTGCACATTGAAATTAACTTACAATCTTTAGAATTTAAAGCGCAAAAAAAAATAATTTAAAGATTATGCATTCAATTGAGCATTTATTTTCTCTTCTCTACTCTATTGATTAAAAGGAATATCAGTTTTAATTCAATTTAAACTACGAGACGGTACCGAATAACTAGTTAAAATCAATTGCCACATTCAAAAATCAATTGATTGCAAGAAACTAGACATGCAAATTTTCTAAAATTTAAAAGTAATATTTTGAAATAAAGGTGGTCGGGTGATTGAATACCCTTCTGCAGTTTTACGATTTCCAAAATTAGCCATGGATCGAAAATTCAAAAGCTTTCAAAAACTTATTTTATGAATCCCACTATGATACCACTTGAAAGTTTGTTAGGGATATTAGGCCCTTTATGAACTAGCCCAAGGCTAACCAAGAGAGAGGTGAACTGATATTTTAAAATATCTTTAAAACAAAACTCAACAAAAACAAAATTTACCACAACAAAAACACAATGCAGAAATTTAAATAAGGAAATAATAAAGGAAAGAACACACCAGATTTATAGTAGTTTGGTCAAACCTTGACCTACATCCATTCTCGGAGGTACCCTTTGAGTATTGCACTAAACTAAGTGTCTCTCCTTTAGCCCCTACAACTAGGCAGAGAAGCCCTTACAAAATCAGTTCCACCTTCCCCAGTGCGGCAGAGTAGCCATGCCCTTTGACACCAAAGAGATCTTCTTCTTTCGTGAACTTCCCTCAATATAAGCCTTGAATTCGACGGTATTAAGGTGCAAGCTCGCTGGAGCAACCGTATGGAATCCCCCTCCACAATCCCTTAAAACCCCCTCCAAGGATCTTCTCCCTCTCTCAAACTCCATCATTTCCTCTATCCCCTTCAAGCTCTCTCTTAAAGTTTCCCCCCCAAAAAATGAAGCTACTATGGATGCCAAAGACACTTACCAAGTGTCTTGTCAAAGCTTAAATAGAAGATCTCAAAATAAGCTCATTAATAGAATTTGTCGACTTTATCGTCCAGGGTGATAAGAATATCATCCTGGCCGATCAGTACAAAATAAGCTCAACAAACTGGGATGATTTGGGATGATCAGAAGAAAAATGGTTACATCGTCCAGGACGGTTAATTCAAATCTGAGCACAATTGTCCTTATCATCGCCTTAAATAGAGGCTGGGCGATGTCAATTATCCAGGACATCATCCTGGCCGATCTTGAGATCGGCCCGACTAATGTGATGATAAATCAGCCTTAATTCCTTTCCATAATTACCCGATTAATTTAGACATAATTGTGCGGAACCGTCTAGGCTGATGTTTAGATCATCCTAGTCAATGTTCTAAAATAAAGAATACCTAAATTGATCATGGCGGCTGATTCTTTCTTAATTGAGCCTATTGTTCTGGCCGATACAAGGATCGACCAGGCCGATCGGCTTAATGACAGATGCCTTAATGAGGATGATGCCCAAATCAGGGTTTCTATTTTTGAACCGTTCATCCAGGCCGATATAAATATAATCCCGGATGATGTGACCAAAAATAGTCAACTATTAGGAACAGTTAGAAGTCCTTCCAAGGTATGTGTGTGCAAACTTACTTAGCATCATGAGCCACACCAATTATAATAGACTCAAGAAAGGAAAAAGGTACAAGCTTACTTAGACCTAGTCTATCCAATCTTGAGCTGGTTCAAAATTATAGTCTGATCTTGTGGACCTGAAATATCAGTAGGCAATATAGTCATAGAGAAACAAGTGTGTTTGCTATCATCAAAATCATAATCCATGAAACCAGATTTGCAATACTGGGTAGTACAAATATAAGCTCTAATATCACTATGATGTATTAGCTTATCACCTTTAAGGATAACCTTATACTCTTTGTAATGAACATCTTGTAGTAGAGGACAAATTATAGTTTCCCCATAGATTATCAAAAAGTAAGAGGGATCCTCTTAGGAGGTACATATAAAGAGGGATATTTTTAGGAGGTAGAAGGCTCCTCCTGTGACATGCAAAACTCATGCATAGTACTTTTTCAAGTATTACCCGTTGATGACAGGTATGGGGTAAACACCATTTGCATCAATAAGTAGGTAAGAACCACCTTTGTAGACTTGCTCCACAATGAAAGGGCCTTACAAAATAGGCTCAAACTTACCACTTTTCCAATGGTGCAAAATAATAGGCCTACATAAAATAAGAATCATGTCACCAACCAAAAAATTACGAGGTCAAATAAGGCGATCGTATGACCGAGTCATACGAGCCTAGTATAACTTGAGGTTCTGATAAGCTTGTAAATTAAGCTCTTCTAAACCATCAAGTTCTTCCAACAATAGTCGGGCATTATCTTTATGAGAAAGATTATGACTAACTACCACACATAGTGAGGGGAGCTTGACCTAGTGTGGGAGGACTGCTTCAACCCCGAAAGCCAAAGCATATGGGGTAAACTAGGTAGGAGTATGATACATAGTCCTATACACCCATAATGTCTCGGATAATCTATCTTGCCACTCTCATTATTTATAATAAGGATTTTTCTTATCAGTTTCATGAGGGTTTTATTAAATGCCTAAGCCAGGCCATTGACTTTAGGATAGTAGATTGAAGAGTATCACCAATTGATATTATGGTGGCAGGAAAATCTAGCAATCTTGGTGCTTCTAAATGATAGATCATTATTAGAAATGATACGACTTGGAACACCAAAATGATAAACAATGTGATCGCTAAAGAAATACATCACATTTTCTGATTTTACTTCCTTAAGTTAAATAGCTTCCGCCCACTTAAAGAAGTAATCAGTGGAAGTTAGAATAAACCTATGACCCTTAGAGGACGGAGAGTCGATAAGACCCACTACATCCATTCCCCAACTTTAAAAGGCCAAGAAGAGATAGTAGGGTGTAACGAATTAGAGTGTTGGTGAATCACTGTGATATGAATCTAGCACTGGTGGCACTTTCTAGTATGGTCCATACAATCATGAATCATAGTCAGCTAATAATAACCAAGGAATTTGGTTTTGACCTTCATTTTTTGTTCGGACTGATGAGCACGACAAAACCCTTCGTGTACCTCGCCCATGACCTTACGAGCCTCTTCGTTATTAAGACAATGTAACCACATTTGGTTAAAAGAGCATCGATATACGGTATTATTTACATAAGTGAATGATAAAGCTCTCTTTCTAATTTGAACAACGAGAGAGCGATCATCCGGAAGCCTGCACTGCTTCATATACTCAATGAAAGGATCTCTCCAATCCGACTCTTCCTCAACTACAAGCACTGTTAGGTTCTAATCAGGAGAAGATAAGTCTGCACCGCACAGGGCTTGACGATACTGGACAATGATACATAACAGGTTGCCAGAATCAATTCCTTTGCTAAGTTGGCCAATACATCTACTTTATCATTTTTAGATCGAGGGATCTTAGCCAAAGTTACTTCAAGGATTGAGCATAAGAGCTTTATTACTTTATTTTGACTAGGCAAGAGCTCAGGCTTAAGTACTTTGAAGACCTCTGCTACCTGATTTAAAATCAGTTGGGAGTCTCCAAAGATTTTCACCCGTAAAATATTAATTTGAATGACCAACTCTAATCCCAAAATTAGAGCTTTGTACTTGGCTTTATTATTAATACGAAGTTCTGAAAGGATATAGGAGTAACGAAGAGTGTGACCTTCAAGGGATATAAAATAAAGGCCCAAACCAATCCTAAATGTGGGAGTTTCATTTGGATATAAAGCCTTAATGGATGATGCACCGTTAAAGTTGATCTCCTAAGTAGGAGACTCCTATTCATCCATACTCATGATTAATTCATCAGGTATATCATCATTAAGTAAGGAATCTATATGGATCAGGTGAGTTGTTATAAAGTCAGTTAGAGCCTATCCTTTGATGGCATGCTGATGAAAAAAATTAATATCAAATTGCAGTAAGATCATAGACCATCGTGTTAGACGACCTAAAAAGGTCATATGAGTCATCAAATACTGCAAGGGATTAACACTTGAGATCAAGTTAACATTATACAAAAGCATATAATGTCCAAGCTTTTGTACTACAAAGATCAAAGATAAACATTGCTTTTCCATCACCGGGTATTTTAGCTCTGCAGGTTTTAATCATCTGCTTTGGTAGTACAAGGCATTCTCCTTGCCTTACTCATGCTCTTGAGCCAAGAGTGCACGCAAAGACTCATCTAGGGCCGTGGTGTAAAGAATCAACGGCCTACCTAGGTTTGGTGTAGCTAAAATAGGGCGGGTTCATTAGGTAGCGCTTTATACTATCAAAGCCTATTGACATCACTCATCCCAATAGAAATGAGCATCCTTCTTCCCTAGAGCAGTGAAGTGATGACATCTACCAGAAAGGTTGGAGATAAATCTCCACAAGAAAGCAAGCTTATATTGTAAGGACCTCAACTAGGTAAGACTTTTAGGGGGTTTCAAATCCACTATAACTTTGATCATATAAGGGTTGATCTCAATGCCATGATAGTAGACTATAAACCCCAAGAACTTTCCTGCACTAACTCTAAATGCGCATTTTAAAGAATTTCTTTTTAGATCAAATTTGCATAGATATTCAAAAATGATTTGTAGATCTCATAGGTGATCTCCATGGATCTTGCTTTTTACAACCAAATCATCCATATAGATTCAACTTGCTTGTGTATCAACTCATCAAAGATAATAATCATATCACATTGATAGGTGCCCTTGACATTCTTGAGACTGAAGGGCATCACTTTGTAACAAACCATACCTATAGGTATATGAAATGCAGTAAAATTCTTATCCTCATAGTCCATCTTTATTGATTATAACCAGATGAACCATCCATGAATGAGAAAATGCTATGGAATGATGCTATATACACCATAAGCTCGAGGATAAGAAGAGAAAAATCATCCTTGGGGCATGCCTTATTCAAATCAAGGAAGTCGATACAGACACATATCTATCCGCTCTTCTTTCGGACTGGAATTACTTCTCTTCACGAATGAAACTAGCTTCTATAAGCTTCATAATTTTGGTGATCACCTGTTATTCAATCTCTAACCTCATTATATGAGGTGACATCTTAACAAGGACTGCATTAGGCTTAATGGCCAACCTATGAATTGCTACCTCTGAGTCTATACTAGACATCTCAGTGTAATTTTAGGCAAAGCAATCCTTAAACTCTGAGAGTAACTGGATGTAATCCTGAGCCTCTGAATCAAACAATAATGCATTATGAAAAATAGGCCTAAGATCTAACTCAGTGCTTAAGTTCACCTCATATAGTTTGTCCATGTTAGAAGTAGTGCCATCTTTAAACTCTCTTGGAGCATCAAGGACCTTATCTTCATCATAATCCGAGCCTTTTTCATTGACAAGAGAAACAACTAGATAAGAATGAGAGATAGCACAAACATTAGCATGTATAGAATGACTTTATCCAATATAACCCACACCTTCTAGGTTTCAAGGGAAATCAATTTGTCAAACCTAGGCTTGCTGTACAGCTCGTTCATCAGATCAAAAAGAATAAACGATACCCCGCTCTATATTGCCCACTACAATAGTGGAAAGTAATGAAAGGAACTTATAACCTCAATATCAATAGCAGTATCATCTAGAAATTGACTCCTAGGACCTAGTGAGGCACATATATTATGGGATAAGTATGCACACTCCTTAGAACGTGCTGGCCCAAATATCTAATGTAGTGGAGGCCTAGGGTGCTCGCTAGTTGTAATGAACCATCACTACAAGTAGAAGGAGCATTAGAAGGTCTTTGATAGGAATCCTCAACTCTCATTCCACTCATTTGATGGGAAATAGGTTATCCACTAGTATTCTAACCTCGAAAGTTTTCTTCCTCATCTAAGCTACTGTCAATAACTAATCCACCCTCAAATATCAAGTACCTATGAAAGGTAGGAAGATAAATATAACCAGTGGAATTAAGAGGTGATGATGGGATTAAACAATGAAGGATATTGATCATCTCATCCTCTGAAGATTCAGACTTAAAAATTAAAGAAGAAGTGTAAAGGTGTGGGGAAGGAGGCATCCGAGTGTCATAGTTCTATGGCTCGCGGGTTGACCATCTACCTCTACCTCAACCTCATCCTCCCTACCTCTACTGGGGGGAATATTGTGCCTCACTATAAATTGAAAAGGATCTCTATCAAAATATGCAGTGGAAACACCTACCTCAATACTAACCTGTGATGGACCCAGTACTAATGATTTTATAGGACCCTATGCAGGTGACTGCGTAGGACCCTATACAACACTAGCGGGTATCACTGGTGACTAGGCGGGAGGGGGTCTATGAGTCTTTCACGATATATAATACTTGACATCATCATAAATTGAGATCTCAAGCAAGGAAAAAGGCTGGGTTTCTCTAAGATTAGAATACTCGACATAATTCCTTATATACTTCATACATTGGTGTAAGGTAGAGGGCACCATTCCATACTTATGGATCCAAGGCCTTCCTAAGAGAGCTCTGTATAAAGTATCAGCCTCAATTACATGAAAACTTTCCTCAGTTAAGAAATTTCCAAACTTTAAAGGTAGGGTAATAGACCCTAGAGCTTGCTGACCTTAGTTATTGAAGCCTTTCAACATGATATTCTCAAAAGTAAGCTTCAAATGACCTAGGGAGAGGCCCTTTAAAGTTTCATAAGTAAAAATGCTTATTGAAACCCCTTGGTAGATGAGGATCCTTTTCAACTCATAACTATTGACTTCAACGGTGATATATAGGGGATGGCTGTGTTCAGAAGTCCCCAAAAGAAGGTCACAATCTAAAACAGTAATGCATAACTTCTCTTCCAAGTGGCATACATCCCCAAAAGAATCAGAAGAAAAGAATACCTGATTGGAGTCTAGTTCTAGTAGGGATTTCACTAGTGTCTCTCTCAAGTTAGGGGACATCATTAAAGCATCATAGATGCTAAGAAGAGAAGGAATTTTTCTTAGATGAGCTAATACATTATAGTTGACCTCCAGCTGAGGGCCTTTCCCCTTCTCTTTAGAATGCTCTTGGGAGGAAGGGGTAGGTTCATCCTGCTGGGTAAAAATATATTTATCTTTTTCTTTTGCATTTTTAGCCATCTGAGGTGGAATGACCTTCCTTTAATACAAGTAAACTTTTTGTTTCAAGTCATCCTTGATAGGAGATTCACTTGGTTCTAGGGTGGGGGCATGTGATAGTTCTAAGGAGAGTGCTTGGAGTGGATTCTCAAATTCATCCTCTGAATCCATGTAACAACTACCCCCTGGAATGGTAAAGACTAGTTCATCTTCGTACTCAAATTCATTTTCATATATAGGATCATCTACATTATCAGAAGTATGTAAAATATGAAAAGAGCGAGTACTAAAAGAAGTAGAAGTAAAATTAGGAGCAAAAAATCAAAAGTCGCTAGAATCACCTTCTTCTATTATTTCATCATCAATCGAAAGGAGAACAAAGTCCTTTAGTGTAAGCGATGGAAGGAACCTTGTCTTCCCTTATGAAGTTATAACAAGATTTTTTTTCTCATACATTTTTCTAGTATATGTAAAAGAAGAATAAGAAATGTGCTCATTAGGCACTACAAAATAAGAAGGAGAAAAAGGTGATGGCATAGTAACCGGGGTGGCAACTATCAACTCTGCTTGGGGAGGGCTCCTCTTAGCTGCCTTTGAACTCTAAATAACATAGTTAATCATCTTCTTTGTCTTCTCAAAGAGTGATAGCTTCCACTCTCCCTCAAAACCTCTGGGTTACCAGCTACTACTGCCCTGACTTTTACTGCAACTATTACTATGGCAGTCACTGTGACTGGACCCAAAAATCATCTGAACTATCTGAGTGGTCATGCCCTAGGGCTACACTAAGTCATGGTCATATAGATATATCTTCCCATTGGACATGAGCCTCTAAACCTTATCATTTAAAACATATAATTCCTCTAAAGTATGCTCGACATATTTGTGAAAGGGACAATAAAGTGGGTGGTCCGTCAGCCCCTCCTCCTGCACTCTATTATTATTCGGGAATGTTAGAATGTTCTTCTTAATAAGGAATTTAAAAATCTTTTTTACACTTTCTCTTTACAATGGATATTCCTTACTAAACTTCTTCTATAGGTACTGCTGACCCTCCGGAGTCCTACGAAAAGGTCTAGACTATGCTGCTGACTGACCCAATGAGTACTATTTATACTGTGGAGGTGTTGAACTAATTATGGACCTCTTTCCCTTATCTGGTGTCCAATAAGTGTTATGCACCTCTCCTCTCCTAGGAAGAGGTTACCCTGAAGACTCCTGTCACTAAGGTATGTGTGAAGGTTAACTCTCAACCTTAGGATGGACTAGATTGGGTATGCTATCTCATAAGCTAATAACCTTTATCAGCAACTTCTAGAAGGTTCTAACACTGAAACCCTTGAAATAGGGTGTTGAGGGACCGTCAATGTTCGTTAATAGGATCTCCATTACATGTTGCTCCTACAACTGAGGCTCACACTATAGGCTAAGGTTCCTCTATCTGACTATATAATCTGGGAGACTCTCTCGAGGATGCTGTCTAACCATAACTAACTCTCCAACTATGACTTGATGCTTTGCACTGACAAACCTCTAAACAAAAAGCTTCTCTAACTCTATAAAGGTACGGACTGAGTCATTGGGCAGGTCAGCATACCAAGTGAAGGCCACCCCAATAAGGTTACTAACAAAGAGTCTCAACATCAGGGCATTATTTCCCCTATGTTGTAACACACGGCTCAGTACTGAGCCACATGCTGCCTCGGGTTCCCAAACCTTTCAAAAACTCTAAAACATGGAAGAATAAATCCAGGAGGGTAGGGATCCCTCTTGTACTCAATCAAGTAGGGTCTCTTTACTAATAACCTCTCTAGCCTTCTAGGAGGAAATCATCTGCTCAACTTTCTAGGCTATCAAGTCCTGAATCTATCTTGTTGATTACTATGTTGATTGACTCTAAACTATGGTGGAAGCTATTATAGGTAGGACTGGCACTAGTGGGGATACTGTGGGCTCATCTCGTAGTTGGAGTGGCTACGCCAGTCATATGAGGCATCACCCCTAGTGATACCAACTATGTGGTCATCGCTGCCATGGCTTTGGCCATATGAGTCTAATGGTGTAAATGGTAGCCTCTATTTCAATTAACATGGGAGACCCACCCACCTCGAGCTCTCCCTACTCATCCTCATCCTCAGGCTATCTTTGCTCATCTAAGTGACCTCAACGGGTAACCACATAAACTCTGTGTACTAGTAAGTCCTTTTCTAACTCATCCTAGAGTATATCCTCCTCGGAGAAGGTCTGATAAAGTGCCTCTATGTACAGACCTAGTGAACCATCAGGGGAAGCTATAACATCTATGTCACAAAATATCAGGACCACCTCAGTCCCAAAAGGAATATCTAACTCCAACTTCTCAACTACCTCTATTGACGGTACTGTCTTGATAGGGGTGTCCACTTTTTATCGTCTCCAAACCCTCCTACTATGGTGGGGCCTAGAAGGGGAAACTAGCTGCTGAGGGGCCATAATTACTAAATAGATCTGACCTCTGGTAGACTCTAACTACTATCTTGGTCCACAATGATAAGGGCGCCGTCTAGCACCAGGGGTAACTGTTTGTGGTCAAACTGCCGAAACTGAACTAACTGGCTGCCTAGGTAGCTATCCTCTCTTCCACCTATACCTCTACCTAAAGGTCTATCTTTATAACTGAAAGGATTCTTGAGATATCTGGTAGAGTAACCTCTCTTGACTGATAGGCCCTCAACCACATGCTAGGCGGACGATACTTCGAATCTTCTAAGAGAGGGTTTATATAGCATCATCCCTGGGAGAACTAGCTTGGGGTAAAGTAGTGGTAACAAAGGGGGTCACCGCAATACAAGCAACATCCTCCTCATCACCACTATGTGCTAGTGGAGAGAAGTGTCCTCTATGAAATGCTTCTATCTCAGGCACTACTATAATAACTTGGTTAGGTGGAGCTAAGACGGGTCGTGGCTCCTGCTACACAGGGACCACTCTCCTCCAAACAAGCTCCTGGTGTGCCACTGCCTCTACCATCCTTATTCTATTTGCCTCTGATATAGCCAAACACAATCTCCTATTTTTATTCCTTTGGTCCCTTCTCCCAAGGCCAAAGGTGGAGGAGGAAGGAACATTTGCACCCACTTCCTGGGGGACCTAGGGAATAGGAACTATAGAAAGTGGTGGGGTCCACTCAGTAGTCTTGGGGTGAGAAAGTCGAGTGAACATAGAAGCCAAACGGGCGGAGGGCAAAGGAGCCTCGCTCTAGGTACTCCTCTTCCTAGAGGTAGAAAGAGGGGGAACCCAAACTCGAGTTGCCTCCATTGGAGCAATAGGAGGAGCGATAACTAGCTGCCAGCACTGAGGGGCCAGAGTAGCCTGCATAATAGGTACAACTTATCTCCTAACAACTAGATGAGTAAGAGGAATCGAGAGTGGTCTAGGCACTAGCTTCCTACTCACAGGGCGCACTAGCTATGATGGAAGGGGAGTTGGATGAGTAGGTGCCCGTACTATCCACCAAGCCACTTGTCGACCAAAAGGGTGCATGGCTACGCATCCTCTCCTTTGAGAAGGAAAGAATGTAGAAGCCTCAGCCGGGGTCGGCCCGTCAAGAGTGATGAAAGCCGAGTCTGTGAAGGAACTAAAAGTGATCAGGCGAACTAGTCAGTAGGGACTCAGGAAGAGTCACCTGTGCGTCTGACCTAAAGCAAAAATTCATAGAAGAAGCATGTGAGCCATGGAACTATTGCCAAAATAATAGGGCATTTAAAGATTAGTAAGATTGGAAATCATGAGAGAAGAAGAGAATTGTATAAGGTATGGAATAATCTAGAAGGCCGGAAGGAAAGGGATTGTAGCTAGGGAAAACCCTAACTAAGTAGGGAACCTAACTAGGAAAAGGATCCTAACTAAGAATAGGACAAACCAAATCTAAGGAGTACCAATCATAAAGTACACATAAGAAAGAATAATATATGGTCCAAAGATGGAGAGAGAGATGAGTCCCACCATGGTCACCATAAACCTATGGACCTACGAAAGGACATCACCATAGTTATAGAGTGCAGAGGGTATACGACCGCACCACCCTGAGGGATAAAAATAATCATAGGCCTCCATGCTCCTCACAAGCAGGCTAATGGAAGGGCAAATTAGATTGCACATACGACTAACCATTTAGGATAGTGGCTATCGCTAATTTACCCCAATGGGTTGTAATATATATGACCTCATCATAATAATGGTTTTTTTCCACCCGATACATCAGCTTGAGTGGGATTTATTTATTATGAAATTCTGTTTCCCACAGGCACAAGACCCCATGGATAATTATATCTCAAGCCTACGGCTTAAGAAAACTCTCAATTAAGGATTCAATATTTTTCTTTCTAATAAAGGGAGACTGGCACACAAAAGGGAAACTAGGAAGTTCCTTCTCAAAAGGAAAGAAAAGGCTCAAGTGGCATAGTCAACATTCACGATTCATCTCAGTATCAGAGGGAATAAGGTATTGAGAAGAGAGAAAAACTCAAACACTCAAAACATATATAGAGAAAGGATTGAGGTGGCATCATCCTTATGACATGGATAAGTAAGAATTATAGTTCCTGAAGAGAAGGAACTTACTCATTATTTAGGCATACTACGATACCTGAATATAGTAGCCTTGAACCTTAAACCTAAGGTGGGTTTAGCCTTCTACCCAACACTAACATCCATGTCCTAGATAATGCACTTGGGATTATACCCTGCCAAAAAAGGGATGCTAGCTAACCACCTAGGCGCTTAAAATCTACATTGTCCAGTCTTTATGAAAGATGGGTAGGTAGTTTGAGTTCTTGGAAGTAGGGCCGACATCTAGAGAGTTTCTTAATTAGCCATGGACTTATGCATAGTGAATGTCCCTATAGCTAATGTAATTGAAGTTTAATTTAATGAATTTTTAATGCAATTTAAAAGGTTTGAATCATGTATGCATAAGGTTTTAAAAAATAGGCTTATATAAAAATAATTTTTTAAAAAATATTAGGCCTCCCCAGGTCCGGCACTTTATTCTCATAGGCCAAATTATCTAGACTATACTCGTAGGCTGGGAGGTGCCTTATTAGAAGGAGAGAGAATAATATATTAGTATACATGCAACCCCAAATGGCTCCAGCTATTTATTAGGTTGTTTTGTTTTTATGTTATTTAAATCTTAAAATATTGAATATTAATTACGAGTATAAAATATTTTTATCCTAAAGAGCCTATCTAAAATAGGCCACACATATATAAGAAAGAAACTTAAGAAAAGTAAGAAATTTCTACTATGCTTAAAAAATAAACACATCAATATAAATTCACAAAAAAGTAAAGTAAGAAAGTCAATGACAAGTGCCATATAAGTACAACCCAGGGTCTACTGAAAAATAATGGTGGCTAGCTCTAGCGATAACATCCTGGATTCTAATCCTAATGAATGACACAATTCTTAAAAGCCAAGCATTTCATATTCAAGTATCCATCTTCGAGTGGATTATCCTTCTCCAGATTATCTCCTTCGGGCTCTGTCTGGTTCGTCCTCCAGAAGGGTACTGAAATGACTAAGAAATTCCCTAAGAATGGATATTTCTTATTCTCTTTAGGTACCGAGTATTTGAAATGCCGGACTTTAAAGACTTTGACAACTTGATGAATAACAAATTACATTACATTTTGAAAACGAAAATCTAGCCCCAGACTCTTACATGATTATCTTAATAAAAATCATAAGCAATTAATAATTATAACACAAGAAGTTAATATTTATAGAAAGGCAAACATACTTGGCCACGCTCTTTTAATTTTAAGGGGGCTAAGTAGTCTCTAAAGCATATGTAGAAAATAGCATTAGTATTTAAAGCTTTAATTATTATTGTCCCCTTTATTTCAGCACTGCATGAGCATGGCCACCTGAGTAAGACTGAATTAGTATAAAAATGACCCCAGCCCATCAGTAATATAACACACACATCATAAGCAGAATATAGAAGGCATAATATTGAAATAAACATCATCACAACTTATCAAAGCAATCAATCAACACTCATGCCACATATAATCATATCACATCATAGAAGTAGCAAAAAGTAAAACATCGGCCCTAATCTTAAAGCTAGAAGTGGTGCCCTAACATATTTATGTATGTATAATAGGCTTGTGTGGCTTAGGATAGGTCCTATATAGGGTAGTTAGTTCAAGTTGCCTAAAGTTCAGATTTATTGAAGGTCTAAAAACAAAACTTTAATTAAAGTTCAAATATTAATAGATTAGGGTCCATTTTAATAAATCTAATTTGTTGATCCATTTTTAATGCTTAGGGTAGGGATCTTTGAAGTTTAAGTTATATTAGCCAATTTTTGGAAGGTGTCCACTTATGTGCTTGGCTAAGGGGTTCTAAAAGGTCACTATAAGAAATAAACTAGGTTGAGAGTTCTAGTATTTAAATTAAATATTAGGCCTTAAAAGGAGTAGTTCGATTTTTAGTTTGCTGGACTTAGAGTTTTCTAAGTAGAGTTATGAATTTTAGACATTTTGGGCAATTAATGAATAATAAAAAAATTGCTTAATTTGGGGGATTTCATGGTTTTGATCCAAGGTAGCTCCAAACTAATTATAATCACCCCCAAAAGTCAGGAATGACCTAAAGAAGTGTTCCCAAGTGTTTGGGGAAACTTTAGAATTTTTTAATAATTTTTAATTATTTAATAAGCGTAAAAAGTAATTTTTAATTGGGGTTAGATTAAGGTTTAGATTAAAGTCCAATTAAAAGGACCTAACTATCTAAGGTTAAGGGTTGAATTCTAAAGAGTTCGAGGTATTATGGGTAATTTTATGATTTAAAATATATTTATTATAACTTTTTAAAGTTATCGGAGCCTAATTAATGAGTTAAATTAGGGTTTGTTAATTAAGGGTTTTAAATTTTGAAAGTTTCATATCAATCGGGGATCTATCTTAGCTCCTAAAATTTTTTTAAGTTCGCTAGACGGGTCCTTAATTATTGTCCTTAGGGTGTCACTACATTAAATGAGTTTTAAATTGAGTTTTGGACTAACCCTTGAGGTAAAATGCAGGAGGGAATGTATAAAAAAAATTAAACACACCATACCTAAGATCTAGGAGGGCCTAAGCTAAGTGCTCATATATTCTACACATATAAAGTTGACAATATAAAAAGTAAAAAACACGTATCAAAGAGATTAGTGAATGACTGGGACCCAACCACCCACTAATCCTCTCCCCCATAAAAGTTATTCATGTTTAAAATCCAAGTTTAAAATTTCAAAAAGCAGATCTCCCAAAATTAGGGATTCAATTATAAGTAATTTCAAAATACTTAAAATACCCATAAATATAAGAATTTTAGAAAATAATGTAATTAAATGTAATTCAACTTCAATAAATACATAAATAAGTGGGAGATCCACTAGTCACCCAAGCAAGAATTCAGAAATAATTTGAAAATAAATTTTAATTTCAAAATAATAATTAAATAGTAACCTAATTAAATAATACAAAAATGTGCTAAAAAATTAATTTTGGGTTTCTAAAAAAAAATTAAATGAAAATACATATTTTTTAAAAAAATTTAAGGTATTGCACTAAAAAATATGATTTAAAATAAAATTACTATGAATTTTTTAAATTTAGGAGAATTAATACTATTTTGAAACATAAATAATATTTTTAATTCAAATTAATTTTAAATTAAATAGGATTTAAATACGATCAATTTGATATATTATAATGTATTTTTTAGATAAAAATAAATTTTTAATGAATTATTGAAATTAAAATGTGTTTAAAATAAATTAAAAAAAATTAATAGAAAAAATGACGGGGCAACACTTGGCGACCTAGGATTGGTCCCGTAGTCTGCGGGCAACTATTGCCTGGAGGCACAATGATTACACCACAGGTAATGATTGCCAATGATTTTGGCAATCGTTATCATGAACTACAATTTCACTTAACCACAATAGCGTTGATTTGTGGCTGTCTGATCCATGCTATTTCTATCAGATGATTGTGATGGAGCCAAAAGAAGCATAAATCTGTGGTATCAAACACCGTAGTTGCTCCAGACTGCAGAGTAATCGGATCTCAACCGTTGATCACAAGATCAATGGTTGAGATCAACTGCCATCAGATGAGATATCAAATCTGAGCCTTAATGCGATATTTAATTCCATTTTCATAAAATACACAATAAAATTCAATGAAATTTTAAACGTAGCTAGCACATATGAAGAGAATTCATGGGGAATTAAAATCTCATTTTGAAATATACTGTATGAAAATCTATTTAAACCTATGTGTCCTAAATTAGAGTTTGTAATTTCACCTTGGTTAATGGATAGTTTGTCCCATTTAATGGCATGTTGAACTTATAGACTGTCCACACTCCTAGTTGTAGAAGAAATATATTTCAAAACACGATGGATCGACAAGAAATTGACTTGGAGCACTTTGAGGTTATGGTTTGCCGGTGAGCAAATAAGATGGAGACTAGGCTATTTTGGTGTGGATTTGAATTAAAACCCATTAGGATGGGTTTAATTGCTCTAAATGCCCTTAATTTGACCTAAATAGGTCAAATTTGACCAAGGGAGACTTGGGTTGACCACGTCAAGGGTTGACCTGGTTAAAGTAGTCAATTATGTCTAAGGGGGCTCTGTATTTGAGTTAAAGAAGCCTTGGAATAGATTGGAATTTGGTTTGCCATCTAAGCTAATTAGGTCAACTAGGTTGGCCGAGGGCTTGGGCCCAGTGGGTTCGGTCTGAGCCACTAAGTCTAAAAGAGGTGAGAATTTGGCTAAGGAATGCATGAAATTGATTTAAAAATGAATAAGAGGAGTTTGGGTCAATTTTGGTCATTCTGGGTTGACCTGGGTCTAGGCTTAACAGATTTGGTTTGACCCATTGAATTGAATGGAAGGGGTCTTAGGGCCTGGCCTGGTCAGTTTGACCAGGTCAATCCCTTGGACCCAAGGTTTGGAGAAAAATAAGGTTAATAATTATTTTAAAACTCTTGGTAAATTTTAGAAAAACTATTTAATAATTTAAAAATAATTTGATTTTCTTTGAAATATACTTTTCAACCATAACAACTACTTGTAGAAAATAAAATGTTGAAATAAAAAGAACACAAAAAATTATAGTGGTTTGGTTCAACAAGACCTGCGTCCACTATCTGAAGATTCCCTCTTCAGGTATTACACTATTACCAAAGTGACTCTTCTTTTACCCCCACAACAAGGCAGAGAAGCCTTTACAAATTTCCTCTCTTCCACCAATCATTATTTCACACCCTCCAAGTGTCGGTAGAGTACTATCATCCTTTAATACCCTCTAAGTGTTGGCAGAGTACCAGATCCTCTCGAAAGATTTCCTCTCGAGTAACTAGAAGGAAGAAAGGAAGATAAGTGATACAAAAATAAAAGAAATTCTTACCTTTGAGTAATCTTTTGAACCCTTCACACTTCACTTGCAATAACTCTCTCTCAAATACTCTCCCAAATCACATTTTTACTGGCTCTCTAAGAAATCACAAAGACTAGATTAGTCCAAGTTAGTTTATAAGGACCTTTTATCTGAATGACACTAAAAATCATCCATAAAACAACAATTTTCAATTTTGAGCATATATGATTGTACAACAAGATTGATAATTGTACGTATGAATAATTTAAAATTTGCTTACATGAATAATTTTTGTACATGAGATCATACAGTACGAACCTAAATTATACTATATGAACTATTTAAAAAAGTTTCTAATTCATCGGGATGAAATGATTCCCTACAGTTTTGTACTCTAGATATCATTTGTACGAACATGAGATTATATAGTACGAATAATTCAAAAAAAAAAATTTGTTGTTCGTCGAGATGAAAAGGGATCCATTCTTTTCATACTCTATATGTCTTCTGTACGAAGGGAACTTTATATAGTATAATCAATTAAGAAAATTTTCAAGATCATCGGGATGAAAAGAGGCCCAATCTTTTCATACTTTGGACGTTGTATGTACAAAGAGTACTTCATATAATACGATCAGGTAAGAAAATTTTTGATGATCATTGAGATGAACTTATGCATATCTACTTCGTGTTCTGGACGTCGTATGTATGAAGCTGTCATTGTACAGTACAAAAAGTACTAAAAAATTTTCTTCATCTGGTTCGTATAACTGCTTGTTAGAGGATGTTGAGTTTAGTGAATAGGTTGTTAGACCTAAGTTAATGTTCCAAGGCTACCAAGAGGGGGGTGAATTGGAATTTTTAAAACTTAACCCTCTTTTAAATTTTAGTTGAACCGAAATTAAACTTTTAATGAAATTTTTATAGAAGAGTTTTTCAACCATAAATTTTTAAAGCAAAAGAAAAATGCGGAAAATAAAAAGCAGTAAAGTAAACGGCACAAGATTTATAGTGGTTCGGTCTAAACTAGACCTACATCCACTCCCTAGAGGAACCCTCTGAGTATTGCACTAATACAAATATTGTCTCTCCTTTTGCACCCACAGCAAGGCGGAGAAGCCTTTACAAACATTCTTTTCACCACTACCCGGTGCGGTAGAGAACCGTCGTCCTTTTACACAATCCCCAGTGTT
Organism: Dendrobium catenatum; assembly: GCF_001605985.2. Lineage (NCBI taxonomy): Eukaryota > Viridiplantae > Streptophyta > Magnoliopsida > Asparagales > Orchidaceae > Dendrobium > Dendrobium catenatum. The sequence goes on from NW_021319443.1 coordinate 645,724, forward strand.
GGCAGAGAACCGTCTGTCCTTTCACACTCTCGTAGTGTGGGCAGAGAATCCTTCATCCTTTCACACTCTCCTAGTGTGGGCAGAGAACCCTTCATCCTTTCACACTCTCCTTGTGTGGGTAGAGAACCCTTCGTCCTTTCACACTCTCCTTATATGGGCAGAGAACCCTTCGGCTGTTCACACTCTCCAAGTGTCGGCAGAGAACTGGATCTCCTTGACAGATCTCTTCACTAGAAATCTAGAAGGAAGAAAGAAAAAGAGTGAAGTAATCTCAAATCACAAGTTGGAAATCTTACCTTTGAACACCAAGCAAATCCTTCACGCTCTAGTGGTAGAAATTCTTATTTGAATGCTCTCTCTCACTCTCTCCTTTACTCTTCTTCCAATAGGCACGAATATCAATGAGCAAAAAGATTGGGTGGCAGTCAAATTTGAACTATTTATACAAAAGACAAGAAAAACTTCCCAAAAACTACAATTTTTCAATTTTGTACGCAGTGGATCTTCCCGTACGATTGTGGATCATTCTGGACGATTTTACTTAAATTGTCAGAAATGAACCTTATATATATTGGTACGAATTATGTTTATACACGCTAATCGTCACGTGCGAACAAAGTTCATCCGGTATGAAATGGTTATTTCATTGGTCGGTGTCCCAAAATTCTTCAGGACGTAACCAACTGACGTAAGTCGGTTCAGTTTGTCTTGGGATGAACAGGTTTCGTCCTGGGATGATTTCATACAGAGACTTTCATTCTGGAACAAAGGTTCATTTTGTTTGGACGAACAGAGCAAGCTTCAATACAGAGACGTTCGTCCTGGGACGAACCTTATTTTTTGTCTGGATGAATAGAGCAAGCTTCAATACAGTGACGTTCGTCCTGGGACGAACCTTATTTTTCGTCTGGACAAATAGAGCACGATGAGAATACAGAGACGTTCTTTCTGGTATGAACCATGAATTTCGTCCTGACCAACAGTGAAAAGTGAGAATTCTGATACGTTCGTCCCGGGAAGAATATTAAATTCGTCCTGTACAATTAGGACTTAGAAAAATTTTCTCCCCGCCTGCTCGATCCATTGCTCTTCTTAGGGGTAATTGACATGATCGTCCCGTATGAACTATGTTCGTATCGTATGATCAGTTCACAAAAAATTTTCCCCAGGTGTGTATTTTGTGATTTTTCACTTAATTACAATCACTCCCTCTCATTTCAAAACTTATGAATATTTGTTGAATTTGATTACAAGTCTTCATATCTTGGAGTTTATTTTCCTAAAATATTAGTACACACTAGAGCAAGAAACAAATGTTCCAAATAGTGTTAGGAGATATGTATAAAATAATAATATTTCAAATCATCAAAATAATACAAGTTGCAAGAATGTAAAACATGCAAAATAGCAATTCTCTTAAAAATCTCCCCCTTTTTGATGATGTCAAAACAATTATTGTTTGTACGAATTCCAATTCTAAACATCTCCTTAAACTCCCCCTGAATTGATGAATACATGAAATATAAGGAGGCATATATGTAAAATAATTTTTTTTTTTGAAGTTTACAATCAAAACACACAACTACAACTAGAACAAGCAAAAAAATAAATAAAAAAAAAATAAAAATAAAACAAAATAATTTCTCCTCCTTTTTGACAACAGCAAAAAGTGAAGAAGAAAAGAATGATAGAAATGTAAGTAGAAGAATGAAATTCAGTTTATAATTTAATCTTGAAAGTGATTGAAATAAGATATGCAAATAAAATTAAGACATTAGAGAAATCATAGAGATTCATATAATTGAAGAAGTGTTATAACATAGAGAATAAAAAGAATTTATCAAAGGCATGTGTCAATTTAGACATTAAGATAAAGAAAATCATTGCACAAGTGATGAATAAAAAATTTTATATTTCATATTTCATTGTCAAGTATAAATGAACATAAGATCAATTTGAATTTAGATATTGAAAGAGTTTGGAAAGAAAGAACTACCACTTGTGGCGCTTTGCGCATCTTGTTCAGTTTTTCTGGCACATTTTTGTGCATTTGTTTATTGTGGGCTTATTTTATGCCTCTTTTTGTCATTGCAAATTTTTTGCACAACTCTTTTGATTTTTTTACATTTACACACTTTTCAAGAGTAATTAAATTCCTTCAAAAGTCAATAATCTAAGATTTCAAATTTTTGTAAGTGCATAAATACTATTTGAAAAGAGAAATACAAAATAAGAAAACATCTAAAATGCAATAATAATTTTAGTGCTAGAGTAGTCTAAATAAGAGACATAGAATTGAAAATTCTAATAATATCAAGTTATAAGCATTTCTTAATTGT
>NW_021319443.1:648162-692310 GCF_001605985.2 Dendrobium catenatum
GATATGTTTTTCTCTCAGATTCATCCTTAAATATTTTAAATTCTTTTTTATGATCAACATAGGATGATTTTAAAATCTCATGATTTTTATTCAGATCATCATATTCATCAAGTAATTTCATGTAGTTGTCATTTATTAAAGCATGATCTTTCCTAAGGTTTCATGTTCTTTCTTAAGTTCTTCCAATTCTAGACTTACACTAGCATGCATCTTTTTTCATTTTCCTATATGCATCATACATGTGTTCAGAAACTTCAAATAATTCATCGTAACTTAAGTCACATACCTCTTCTTGATGTGATTGATCTATATAATCTTCCATCAAGCAAAGATTGGTGACTTCTTCTTCCTTTTTAGTCTCTAATGAATCTGAAGCTGAGTCCGCCCAAAAAGCTCTTTGAAACTTCTTATTGCCCTTCTTTACGATTGGTTTCTCCTCTACCTTCTCCTTGCTAGGAGTGCCTTTGAGTTTTGGGCAATCAGTCTTGATATGACCTGGTTTCCTGCATTCATAATAAATTACTTCATCAGAAACATTGCCATTTATGTTGAATTTACCTCTATTCCATTGCTGGCGTATCTTCTACTTCCTTTTCAGAAAGCTTATGAATTGTCTAGTCATCAAAGCAATATCGTCTTCATCCTCAGGTTTTGAATATTCACTCTCAGACTCTTCCACTTTTAGTGCTATATTCTTCTCCTTTCGTGGTTCACCTGCATCAATCTTTCTTTGACTAACCCCTTTCTTGTAAGCAATGAGTGAACCAAGAAGATTGTTAATAGAATAAATGTTTAGATCTTTAGACTCTTTAATTGCAGTAATTTTAGCATCACAAGCAGTAGGTAAACAACGAAGAATCTCATTAACCATTTCAACATTAGTTAATTCCCTACCAAGTACATGTAAAGAAGTGACAATTTCTATGAATCTTATGTGCATGTCAGAAATAGATTCGTTTGGTTTCATGCGAAATAATTCATAATCATGTAACACGATATTAAGTCTTGACTGCTTTACCTCATTAGTCCCTTCATAAGTTATACAAAGTCTATCCCATATGTCCTTTCTAGTTTTGTAAGTGAAAACCCGTGTGTAGTCTTCAGATTTTAAAGCACAAAAGAAGCTATTTAAACATTTGGCATTTAGTTGTGCTAAGTCACGTTCTTCTATAGTCCACTCTGCAAAAGGTGTTTCAACTCTAACTCCATCAACTAATCTAGTTGGTTTTGTATAACCTTCCTGGACTAAGATCGATATACGATAATCAAGTGACTATAAGAAAGTAGACATGCGTGTTTTCCAAAAATCAAAAGGTATATTGTCAAACAGTGGAGGTCTAGTAATAGAGTAACCCTCAGGTGTATTTCGGTTTCCGAATGTAGCCATCTACTTTAATCAAAAAGTTGTTTAAACTTATGATTTTGAAATAAAGCTCTAATACCACTTGTTGAGTCTAGTCAAAAGGCTATTAGACCTAAGTTAATGTCCCAAGGCTACCAAGAGGGGGGTGAATTGGAATTTTTAAAACTTAACCCTCTTTTAAATTTTAGTTGAACCAAAATCAAACTTTTAATGAAATTTTTATAGAAGAGTTTTTCAACCATAAATTTTTAAAACAAAAGAAAAATGTGAAAAATAAAAAGCAGTAAAGTAAACGACACAAGTTTTATAGTGGTTCGGTCTAAACCAGACCTACATCAACTCCCTAGAGGCACCCTCTAAGTATTGCACTAATACCAATAGTGTCTCTCCTTTTGCACTCACAGCAAGGTAGAGAAGCCTTTACAAACACTCTTTTCACTACTACCCAGTGCAGTAGATAACCGTCATCCTTTCACACAATTCTTATTGTTGGCAGAGAACCGTCCGTCCTTTCACACTCTCCTAGTGTGGGCAGAGAACCCTTCGTCCTTTCACACTCTCCTAGTGTAGGCAAAGAACCCTTCATCCTTTCACACTCTCCTTGTGTGGGCAGAGAACCCTTCATCCTTTCACACTGTCCTTGTGTGGGCAGAGAACCCTTCGGCTGTTCACACTCTCCAAGTGTCGGCAGTGAACCGGATCTCCTTGACATATCTCTTCACTAAAAATATAGAAGGAAGAAAGAAAAAGAGTGAAGTAATCTCAAATCACAAGTTGGTAATCTTACCTTTGAACACCAAGCGAAGCCTTCATGCTCCAGTGGTAGGAATCCTTCTTTGAATGCTCTCTCTCACTCTCTCCTTTACTCTTCTTCCAATAGGCACGAAGATTAATGAGCAAAAAGATTGGGTGGCAGTCAAACTTGAACTATTTATACAAAAGACAAGAAAACTGCCCAAAAACTACAAGTTTTCAATTCTGTATGCAGTAGATCATCCCGTATGATCGTGGATCATCCCGTATGATCGTGGAAAATCTTGAACAATTTTACTTAAATTGTTGGAAACAAACCTTATGTATATTGGTATGAATTATGTTCGTACAAGCTAATCGTCCCGTATGAACAAAGTTCATCCGGTACGAAACAATTATTTCATAGGTCGGTGTCCCAAAATTCTTTAGGACGTAACCAATTGACGTAAGTCGGTTTAGTTCATCTTGGGACGAACAGGTTTCATCCTGGGACGATTTCATATAGAGACTTTCGTTCTAGAACGAAGGTTCATTTCGTCTGGATGAACAGAGCAAGCTTCAATACAGAGATGTTCGTCCTGGGATGAAACTTATTTTTCGTCTGGACTAACAGAGCAAGCTTCAATACAGAGACGTTCGTCCGGGGATGAACCTTATTTTTCGTCTGGACGAACAGAGCATGGTGAGAATACAGAGACGTTCATCCTGGGACGAACCATGAATTTCGTCCTGACGAATAGTGGAAAGTGAGAATCCCATTACGTTCGTCCCGGGATGAATATTAAATTCGTCCTGGACGATTAGGACTTAAAAAAATTTTCTCCCTGCCTGCTCGATCCATTGCTCTTCTTAGGGATAATTGACATGATCATCCCGTACGAACTATGTTCATTCTGTACGATCAGTTCACAAAAATTGTTCCCCAGGTGTATATTTTGTGATATTTCACTCAATTACAATCACTCCCTCTCATTTCAAAACTTATGAATATTTGTTGAATTTGATTACAAGTCTTCATATCTTAGAGTTGATTTTCCTGAAATGTTAGTACACACTAGAGCAAGAAACAAATGTTCCAAATAGTGTTAGGAGATATGTATAAAACAATAATATTTGAAATCATCAAAATAATACAAGTTGCAAGAATGTAAAACATGCAAAATAGCAATTCTTTTAACAGAGGAAATAACTAAATAAATTGTCCCATACGAATGCAAATCATACAATATGATTAGTTTAAAAAATTATAAAATTTTAACACTCCCCCAATGTGTATGTGCATAGTTACTTAATTATAATCACACTCTCTCAGACTCAATAAAAATAAAAAATATAGACTCCATTTATAATGAACTCTATTCTTCTATGATTTGAATTCTTCAATAATCTAGAGTACGATTTCCTTGAAATGTTAGTACACACAAACAACAAAAGTAATATATCAAATAAATGTTAGGAGAAATAGTAATCAAAATAATAATATTTGGAATCATCAAAAATACACATGATAAGAAAAATATTGTTATGAAAACTAAGTTGCAATAATCTCCCCATTTTTTATGATGACAAAAAAATTATTATTTGAGTTAATATTTAAACCCTAAACTTCTCTTTAGCTCCTCCTAAATGATTGAACATAGTTGAATATAGGGATTCCCATGAAGATTAAAAAATCTAAAAAAAAAGACACGAACACAAAAACTAAATAAAACACAAAAACTAAATAAAAAAATTCAAAAACACACAAAAGAAAAATCAATTAAAATCAAAAGCAAACAACAAAAAAACATCAATCAAGTAGCACAAAAAATAAAAAATTTTATTACTCCCCCTTTTGACAACAATATAATGGAAAGTAGAAATTGAAATGAATGATATCAAACGATAAACCAAAATAATTGACCATGAAAACTATTTTAAACCAATTGCAATAATAATATTAATTTCATAACACTAAAAAAAATCAAAATTTTAAATCAAAAAATAACTAAGAAAAGAAAAGTTAATCGAGGTCATGATTCATCTAGATAAATTAAATAAAAAATGATTATTATAAAAATGACAAAATAAAGATTAGTTAACTTCAATTTCAATATAGAATATAATTATGAATTAGATTGATTTGAATTTGAGATTAAATGATAGTGGAAAGAACATAATAAAAAAAATTTATTGGCAACATTGCGCATCTTTTTCAAATATTTATGGCATACTTTGTGCATCTTTTTCAATTTGAGCTAATTTTGTGCCTCTTTTCACTTTACAAACCTTTGTGCAATATTTATATTTTTGCACACATTGTGCATTTCTTTTGTTATACTTTTTATGCCTCTAAAATCAGTAATATAAAATAATAGTTCTCTAATAACAAAAATAAGCATATTAAAAAGAAATAAAAAATAAAAAAATACTAATATTGTAATAATTATATTCTAGTTATGTTTGCCTAAAAGAACATGAAATTGATCTTCTTGTCTGAATCGAGTTATAATTTAATTTAAATTTTTTGAAAAATTAGATTTCATAAAGAAATTAAATTTGTGATGTAAATTAATTTATAGCACATTTTCAGATCAATTAAAAATGTTTTTTCATATAGACATACTAACATTTCAAAAAAGTTAGATACAAGTACAAGTTCCCAAAACATAACATTTTTCTTTGATATCAAAAGGATCAGATACATTCAATACATGGATATCAATTAAAATAAAATACATAACATCAACACATAAAACATGCCAACATCAAATAACCACTACAAACATGAAATAGAAAACACCATAACATCACTAGCATAAGACTGGTAGAAGTACATCTAAAACTTAAAGGGGTTGGTTAGGTGAACACTGAAAAATAGCTATTCATCATAGCTACATTTATATTTATCATATCAAACTGACCACATATCCTCACCATATCCTCCTGGTATCTCTCATCCTACTGATTTAAACGAGTCTCAATTTGATCAGAACATTGATCAAATTGAGTCACCAACCAATTAAAATGCTGGACCATCTCCTAAAAGTACTGTTGATTGGGCCCATGTGCCGGTGCAGAAGCTCCCCCTTCTTCTTTAGAGTCATCACTCTCTGAATTCTAATCTCTCCCAAATAGTGATCGAAAACAAGCATCAGTAAAAAAGATAGGAAGTTATGTGGAAGGATCATGATGAAATATATGGTACTTATCTAAGATGTGTGCCACTAAGTGTCCTAGAGCAACATTCATTTTCCTCTTATAATGAGGAAGCCCAATTAAAGAAAGATTATAAATATAATCTATGATGAGTTGGGCCTCATCAAAGGGTTTTCCTATCATTATCATGTATATGATAATGGATAAGAGAGGAGTCATATTTATATGATCACCAGCCTTAGGAATAATTGAGGTCTTAAGACATGCTGGATGATTCGGGTATTTTGTTGCAAAGTGTAGACTCTTGCTAAATGGCATACCTGAGAGACACCTCTAAGAGTTCTATTAATTTTGGTTCAGTCATAATCAAATTTAAAAGTCAAAGTTTGAGCTCGAGTCCATGAGTTCTCAAACAAAGGAAATTCCCTAAGTCTTATTTTGTGATTTCAACTCACTCTTTTTGAACAAAAGAACTTATCCTAGTTTGGTCCTCATTAAACCACATGTTTGCCAATAAATATTGAAAGGCCTCTTTGTGGTAGGCATATATTAAAGTGATAATGAAGGAGAATTCAGTTGACACAAAAAGGGCATAAAAGAAAAGTGAATGTCAGCTTGGATAAGGAGTCTAGAGGAAGTGATCTTGGCGGCAATATACCTAAAAATGGCATCCTCATTATCCTTGGGAAGAAAATTGTCATCCCCACCACTCCTAGATAGGACCCCTTAGAAACACAAGAATGCTTTCTTGAGCTAGCCATTCCTAAGATGAGGGCTCTAGATAGTTTAGAAATGGATATGAAGTGAATGAAAATGATTTCAATGACCCTTTTATTTAAAGAAAAATGACCTATCGTATAGTACAAAATTTGGTTCATACGTACAATCTTGAGATCATATGGGATGAAATTATTTTCGTTCATGTGAATGGAAATGGCCAAAAATGAAACGACTTTTTGTAAAATGCCATTTATGAGACATCCTTTCATGCAAACTTTTTGACCATGCATTCATAAAGAGCAATAAATATTCATCTGGGATGATCAGAATATTAAAGATCATTTTAAAGGTGGTTATGTTCATCCCTCACAAAAACTAACAATTGGAACACACAGACAAAAGATGAATTCGTACGTATGTTCAGTAATGATAACTGATTCTAATCGGTAAACCATCCCCATACGTACAGATGAATCTTTGCATATCATACAATACGATAGCACCATCATACAATACAAAATCTATGAGAACCCTAAATTTTGTATGTTCAACTCTAAAACCAATCATAGACATGCTAAATAATTTGTACAGTACAAAAATATTTCATACAATATAAACAAAACACTTAGAAAACAAAGCATGAAAAATATAAAAATTGCTCAAAATCCATCATCCTTCAACAAGTAACATGCTTACAAACTAAAAATTCACAAATTAAAACTAAAATAAAAATAAACATGCACAAACAAATAAAAATAAAGAAACAGAAACAAAAAACTAAAACAAACACTCATAAGGAAAATATCAAGTTTGTAGAAATTTTTCTCTAAGCCTTAATATCAATCAAAACTAACCTCATTCTTAAGGTGCTAAATGTGTCAAAGGCTAGTAGTTTTGTAAAAATATCTACAAGTTGATTTTCACTAGAAACATGATTCAATTCAATTTCTCCTTTGGCTACATGATCTCTAATGAAGAGATGCCTTATGTCTATATGTTTGGTTCTAGAATGTTGAATATGATTCTTTTAAATGCAAATGGCACTAGTATGATCATAATAAATTAGAATTGTGCCTATTATAAATCATAAATCAATCAACTATTATTTCAACTAAAGTACTTATGCCACACAACTTCCTAAGGAAATGTATTAAGCTTATGTAGTAGATAGGGATACAAAATTTTATTTCCTACAGGATCAAGAAACTAATGAATTTCTTATGAATTAATAAGTTCCAGATGTATTCTTTTGATTAGCCCTACAACCTGTAAAGTATGAATCAGAATATTCAACAATTTTAAATGAAGAGTTGTACTTAGGATATCAAATCCCTAAGTTTTAAGTTCCTAAAAGATATCTTAAAATCCTTTTTACTGTTGTTAACTGTGAATCTTTAGGACCATATTGAAATCTAGCATAAAAATAAAAACTAAATATTATTTCATATCTGCTAGTAGTCAAATAAATCAATGATTTAATTATACCTCTAAATTTCTTTTGATTAATAGATTTTTCCTTTAGGTTCTTATCCAATTGAATTGAGGAACTCAATGGTGTAGTTACTAGTTTAGCATTGTATTGGTGGAATTTTGGAAATCAAGTTTTGAAAAGGATTAGTTTTCTTTGAAAATTTATAATTTAATTTGGATTTGAATTTTGAGATCAAACATCCCATTAGGAGAGTCATACCACTTCATGAAATGGAAATAAGCCTCCATAATAGGGTATAAATCTAAGATTGTAAATCCAACCTCGAATATCATGATTAAATTCAAGATAGAACCACATATGACTTCGAAAAGTTAAAATGGAGTTCGGTCTAATTTCTAACTATGATATTCTTGGTGAGTCACCATTGATTTCACACCAAAAGCCTTATGAAAAATGATTTAACTCCCCAAAGAAAGAAGATATAATTGTTTAGTAAATATTTGGGCAAGACGATAACGGTTGTCATTGGTTAAAATTTTCTGAGGAATACTAATTTGAGCTATGAAAATTTCTTTTGGGAAATTTGAAACTAAGTTTAGACTTCAATTCTAAAGTCAAACAGACCATTAGATATGATATACCACTTCAAAAGGTTGAGATAAAATATTTTAATGGGTTCAAATCTAGCATTATAAATTTTATCTAGATTATCATAATCTAATTTAAGGGAGAACCATATATGACCCCGGAAGGATCAAGATGGGTTCAATCTAAAATTGGGCCACGATAATCAAGAGGAGATGATCGTTAATTTCTTAGTTGAAATGATGTTAACACATGATAAATCTCTTTAAAGAAAGAGAAAATCATATATTATAAATCATAAAATTATGATGATAACGATCATTATGAGTTTGATTTCCCAAAAGAAATGTCAACCAAGTTTTAAAAATCAGGTGTGTGTGGTTCTAAATCTCCTACGAACGTAATACTTCATAATTAATTACATCGTAGGAGGACAGTCTCCTATGAAAACTCTCGATTAAAATAGTGGCAAAAATTTTCTAGAAGATTTTCTATGAATGATAGATATGAAAGGAGGTGAATTTTGGAATTTCATGTGGGAATGGATAAAGATTGAACAGTTATTACCAAAGTCAAAAGAAGAAGAATATGGGAAACTTTGGGATTCTAAAACCATCCAAAAATGTCTCAACATAATCTAAGTATTGGACTTTACATTTTGGATGGAAAGAAGATTTAGCAAAAGTTGAGAGTTTGGTTAGAAATTTGGGATTATATTCTTGGAGGTTAGGGTCTTATGATCCAAGACCTGACCTGGATCCTAAATCTAAATTTAAATACTGGACCACAATAGTATGAACCTGACTAATGCGATGTAGAATCTGGACTTACCCTGGCCTGGATTAGGGAGCCAGCTAACCACCTAGTCAATTTTAAATATATGAGTCCGATCATTTTTATAAAAGAGTGGTAGGGACATTTTTATTAATATTTTGAAGAGTTGGGGCTGACATCTAAAGATTATCTCAAGTGGACCCTTTGACTTATACTAGGTTAAAATGATAAATACTGATGTAATTAAAATTTAGACTCCTTTAAAATTTAGACTCCTTTAAATGTTTTTTTAATGCAATGCATGCTTGTCGACATATCCAAATCATGTATGCTTGAAATTTAAAAAATCCATAAAATAGTTTTTTAGTAGACTAGGCTTTCCTAGGTTTATAACCTCATTCTCATAAGTCGAATTATCTAAACTCTTCCCGTAGGCGGGAAGTATCTTAAACATGGAAAGAATAAGTACAGTAATATGCATGTGACCTCGGGGGTGATCCTCGATTAATTCCCTATTTTATTATTTTTTATATTATTTAGCTCATAAAATTTAAAATCTTTAATTATGAGTAAAAAAAAATTTCACACTCTCGAGAGCCTCACGTATCCAGGTTAAAATAAAAAGCGGCATATAGATGCCAAAAAATTAAAAAAAAGCAAGCAATCCTATACACAATCAAATTAACACATCAAATATAATCAAATTAACTAATAAATATCTATAGGCAAACTACCTTGCTTATTACAACCCAGACATGCAGAAAGTAAAGTGGTTGAGCACCACTAATAACAACTTGGATTCTAGTTATGATAAAGACACAAATAACTTTGAGTGGGATACTCTTCATCTTCAATTCTTTAGTTTTCCTTCCTTCAGGCTCCTTAGATTCTCCGTAGCTGGCTAACCAAATCGAAAATAGAGCTTTTCCTTTAAGGGGAAGGCCACCCTTTCTATTTTGGGTATGAAAAGATGAACCAAATTTGGATTTCCAAATAGAAAAGGGTTATATCCTTAAGGGGTATCCTTTTCTCTTTGGAATCTAACCTTTGGATCTATATATCTCGACTCAGTTCAACTTTCACAACTCTTAACATCTCACATAAATTACATATGTATAAAAATAATTCTACTCTCCTGCAAGGTTATCATAAGCATTTTATAAACCAAAATACCTCCCAAGCAGTTATATATATTTATAGAAAAAGAAAACACAATGACCATGATCTTTTTATTTAGGGGGCTAAGCAGTTGAAGCACCTGTAGAAAGAATATTTATTATTGATTTTTATCATTTAGCTCCCATTTATTGCCCTGCATGAGCGTGTCCACCTGCAGAAAACTTAATGAACATCCAATTTTTTCCTATCCTAAGGGTAATATAGTCACCAAACACATCAATCATGCAAATAGTGCAGTAAAAGTAAGTGAACACACCAGGAAGTTCCATCCACAACACATAATAAAATCTCAAAAATTTGACAAATAATAGAAAATTAAACATCTGCCTAACCTAGATCTAGAGTCGGCTGTCCTAGTAAACCATCTAGTGTGTCTGTAGAAGGTTAAGTAGATGGGGTAGATCCTACGCTGGTAGTTAGTTGGAGTTCTCTAAAGTTTAAATTTGTTAAGGATGAAGGGAGGTTTTATGTTAGAGTTTAAGTATTAATGGATTAAAAATTAATTTAGATATATTTTAAAGGTTAAATGATTACTACATTTGTTTCAAATCGAGACCGTGAAGTTTATTTCACCTTCCTTGGGGAAAAGCTAATAACCTCATAGGCCTGAGTTACCTAGTAGCAATCAAGATTGATTAAGTTAATTTTGTTGTTTAAATAATTTTTATTAATCAAATTAAAGATTTTTGAAATTTTAATGAATTATTGAATTTTTACAAATTATCGGGATTATCTTAATGCATTAATCAAGGGGTTAAAAGTCAACTTTTCAAATTAATGTGAATTTTGAAGGTTTCAAATTTTTAATAAATATTAGACCTTATGATAAGTAGTTAGACTATTAACACACTTAATTTGGAGTTTTCTGTGAAAAATTATGAATTTGTGAAGTTTTGGGTTGATTTTGACCTATGTTTGACAAAAATGTTGATTTTTTTACTTTGACCAAATTTTAAAAGTTTGATATTTTTATTAAAAAATTAGATTTTATTTGAATTCATATTACTTTGACTTTGATTGATTTGAAATTTTCTATAATTAGTTATGATTTTATGAAATTTGGGTATTTATTGAATTTTTTTAACTTTTTTCATTAAAGGGCTTTTTTAATGATTTGAACCCAAATAAGTTCCAAACTCCTTGAAATCACCTCCAAAGATCAGAAATGATCTAAAGAGGGGTCATCAAGTGTTTAAAATATTTTTGGTAGTTTTAATTTTTTTTAATTAATTAAAATGATTAAATATATATTTTTGGTTAAAATTAAATTATGGCTGAGTTTGATGTCAAATTAAAGTGGTTTCAATTTTTACTGATTAAGGATTAAATTATGATCCTTAAAGGTATTACATGTATTTTTTGGAGTAAACCTTGATTTATTAGAATTTTTAGAATTATAAAAAGGTAATTAAGGTCTTAGACCTAAATAAATTGATTAGGAGGCCTAATAACTTGTAAAATCAGTGGGATAATTTCTATGAAAGGGTAATGACACTATGTTTATTTGTTCAAAATTTCAAGTCAAGCGAACATGTACCCTAATTATTATAATTTTCTAAGTTCACTATATAAATCCTTAATTTTTTATCCTTAATAATGTCACTAAGTTGCATGGGTTTAAATTAATGTTTCTAACCCTTGCTCATTTTGGGCCGTAGAGAGAGAAACAACCGTAAAGAGAGAAACAGCCTGAATTTTTGAAATTTGTCAATTCGTGGTTTTTTAGATTTCGCTGTCGCCAGCTCCTAGCGATGACGGAGGACGGCCTCCGATCTTCGGAAGGCACGTCTTTCATTGATGGATGTATGAATGGACATATCAATGAGATTGATGAAGCGATTTGGCGATCAGTTGAAGACATGTTTCGGTCTATAAACTATGCTAGACCTCTTATTATCAGAGAGGTATGTGAATCTCCTGTGAAGAAGAAGCCTGATTTTTGTGCTACAGGCAAAGGTAAAGGTATTATTTATCAATCTGATGATAATACTCTGAAGAAGCCCTGTGCAGATTTGGACCAAAAAAATAACAATGTGGAAGCTTCATCTTCTAATGTGAAGATTTTTGTTAATAAATTTAGTTGTTCAAATGCAATCTCTGACCTGTGGCCAGAGATAAATGCGAATAACCAGATTAATATTAACAATCCTTCTCATTTGAATGAGAAGTTACATAATGTTAATTCCTATGAGTTGCCTGCTAAAAGCTTTGTGCAAGCTGTAATTGGTAAGGAAGGTATCTGTGAAGACATGGCAAATCCCGTTCCTGGTAATAATGCTAAATCTCTTGTTGGTTGGAGAAAGACGCAGCACATTAAAGTCAATTTTGATTTGAATTCTACTCCCATTACTGATGATGGGATTGTTGTTATTATGAATTCTCATTTTGAAGAAGTTAATTCACAAGTGTTGAGGAACTCTCTGGTTATCAAAGTCCTAGGAAATAATATTCCTTTCCCAATCTACAGTAGAGAGCTCCGTAAGCAGTGGTCTAGATTTGGGAAATTTCATCTTACAACATTGGACCTTTATTGGATCCTGTGCTCGTTTACCAATCCGGATCCTGTGGAAGAAGTAATAGAAGGAGGTCCTTGGTACATTGGTGGCAACATAATTGGTTTGGACAGATGGTCCATCAACGTTTCCCCTGAATCTCTTAAAGGTCTCACAGCACCTATTTGGATTCTCTTGCCTTGCTTACCGTTACACTATTGGGATGAGCAAAATATTTGCAGGATTGCATCTATGATAGGAACTCCGTTATATATAGATGGAAATTCCTTTAAATGTGGAAAAGGAGAGTATGCTCGGGTTGCATTTGAATTGATCTTGATAAAAAAATACCAAAAGGTGTTTGGATAGAAGGATAACATGGTAGATCATTCCAAAGAGTAGAATATGAGAAGATTTCTTCTCTTTCCTTTCATTGTGGTAAGATTGGTCACTTGAAGAGTAGATGTCCTTCAAATTTAAATTCATCAACTCACTATTCAAATGATGGTGGAAAAATTCTTAATCGTGAAGTAGTAAGCTCCAAAGGAATTGATGAATTGGGCCCTTGGATTTAAGTGAAGTTCAAGAAGAATAAAATGTTTAGGAGGTATGTTCCTAAACAGAAAGATACAATTCCTGTTGATAACACAGCAATGATGCATCCAGTATTAGAAGAAGGAGAAATAATTGAATCACAATCTATTCCTGAAATCCAGAATCCTGTTACTGATATGAACAAGACTTGTATACTGGACAATCAACCGGATGGTTTGGTGAGTGACAATTCTAAATCCATTTCAGACACTTCAAAGGGGAAGGGTTGCTTGCGAACTCAAGTATATCATAATGAATTACTTTCGAACTCAGGTATTCCCTATCATGAGTCTAGTATTACAGTACAAGATGAAACCAATATCCGGGAGGCTAAAAAATTTGATTCTATAAAAAAATCTGCTGAGAGGGAAGCAGTAAAAGGTATGGAAATTCCAGTGGATATTAAGAATTTTAATAAATTCTCTTTACTTCATAATGTGAATGAAGAAGGAAATATCACAAATATTAAAGACAATACTTTGATTATCTTTGAAGAAGGGAGGAAGGATGTTACGAATAAAATAGAAGTCTCAGAAAATTTTTCCTATGTAATTCCTATGTTTGTTGATGTGAAGAGCAATTCCAACCTTTCTGTTGCTAATAAATCTTTGTTATTTATTGACAAAGGTGATAAAATAAATATTCATCTGGAAAGCATTAAATATGATAATGCAGTTACTTCCAATCTAGCAAAATCACCTGCTAACATCAAATTCAAGCTTCAAAAGGAATTGAAATCTTTAGGCAATGTCAATGTGCCATCAAAGCTCAGGAAAGGAGAGGTTATCAAAAGGAAAGGTAGTGGGTCTTTTCCCACTTCTAATCCAAAATGAGTTCACTTATTTTTTGGAATTGTCGGGGGGCAAGAAAAGCTGAAGCCTCCCGATATTTAAAGGAGTTTATTAAAGATAATGATGCTATTTTTGTTGGCCTTTTGGAGACTAAAATTTCTTCTATAGATTCTTTGGAATTTAAAAGATTTATAGGAGACAATTGTGATTTTTATTTATTTCAGCTAGAGGTTTATCAGGTGGAATTATTGTTTATTAGATGTCGGACTTGGCTACTTTTTCTATTATGGAAGCTTCAAATCAGCTAGTGGTGGGTAAGTTGAATATTACTAACAATACCTCTTGGATCATAGCCACTATTTATTGTAGTACTGATGTTGGTGAAAGAAGAATTCTTTGGAACATATTGGATAAATTTAAATCTTCTAAACTTCCTATGGTTATGGGAGGAGACTTCAACTTCATTATATCCCAAGATGAAAAAAAAGGAGGTAAAAAATTTTCTTTGTCTCAAGGAGCTAAAGACATGTTATCATTTATGAGAGATTGTGATTTTCATGATATCTAGGAGCTAAATTCATTGGTCCCAATTACACCTGGTGTAATAACAAAACTAGAAAAGCCCGGATCTTAGAATGATTGGATCGTTGCTTGCTCAACTGCATAGCTCTAAATCTCTTGAAAGTTGGGGTGGTTAAACATCTTGCACGCATTGCTTCTGATCAATGCCCTATTATGTTAAGGATTTCTTCTCCTATTTTACATAAGTATTATAATCTGAAATTTGAAGATACTTGGCTTTCTTATCCAGCTTCTCATTCGGTGGTGTGGTTTGCTTGGAATAAACCATCTGGAGGCAATGTAGATACTATTTTGAACAATAAATTCAAGCGTTCTTGGTGCAGCGACCTGGAAGAGCAAACCTGCAACAAGAAGAAGAAGAAGGGGAAGGAGGAGAGGAGGAGACGAAGAGGAGCAATGGAACAGTAATTTCCTTTCTGAATAATTCTGTTGTTCTCTACAGCTTCCAGATACTACTAAAGCAACTCCAAATGAGGCTAAACAAGTAAAAAGCTAAAGATAATTCCAAATACCGAAAGTAGGAAAATAATAACAGAAAGTGGTTATAAGGTGGAGGTGTTACTTCCCTGCACATGGCCACGTGTCAGTATGTGCGCTGCATCAGGTCTCCCCATCTTCAAAAGAGCTGGCTTCCAGCGAAGAACTCGAAATAGCCGTATCATCTGGTGGATGATATGGAAAATATCTGTGACATTGAAGGTATGGGAAGTCTTGAACTCCTCCGGTAGATCCACAATATAGGCATTATCATTGATACGCCGAAGATTAGGAAAGGGTCCTATCTTCTTTTGGTTGAGCTTAGCATAACTGCCTAATGGGAATCGTTCCTTACGGAATCGAAGCATGACGAGTTTGCCTTGTTGGAATACTTGCTGCCGTTTATGTTTATCAGCTTGCTGTTTGTACAAGTCATAAGAAGACTCAAGCTTCTCCTTAACATCCTTTAACAGCACCACAGATTGAGTAGCTTGTTTAATTGCGGACGTGCTATGACACTTCGGTAGGACTGCAAGGTCAAGAAGATGATTAGGCATTTTTGTATAAATGATAGCAAAGGGGCAATGACCTGTGGATCGATTGGGCATAGAATTGTATGCAAATTCTGCTTGCCCGAGAGCTTCTTCCCACCGAGCAGGGCTTTGTCCGAACAAACAGTGAAGCATATTGCCAAGCGTCCAATTGACGACCTCAGTTTGTCCGTCTGTTTGCGGGTGATAAGCTAAAGAGAGCTTGATATCTATTTTAAATCTTTTCCACAATTCACGCCAGAAATGGCTGATAAATTTCACGTCTCGGTCAGAAGTAAGGCTCCTTGGTATACCATGAAAACGAACCATCTCTTTAAAGAAAAGGCGAGATATATTGAGAGCATCAAAGGTCTTCTTGCATGTAACGAAATGGGCCATTTTCAAAAACCGATCAACGACGACCATAATGGCGTCTGAACCGTGCTTGGTACGAGGTAACCCCAAGACAAAATCAAGACTCAAATCCTCCCATATAGAATCGGGAATGGGTAGCGGTGAATAGAGTCCAGTATTTTGTGCCGAGCCCTTATACGTTTGGCAAATGGGGCATCGTTCAATGAAACGGACCACATCTCGACGAAGGTGTGGCCAATAGAATTTGGACTGTAGTTGTTGCAACGTCTTATCTCACCCAACGTGAGCCGCCAACCCACCTGAGTGTATTTCCTGAATGACGTGCGGTCTCCAAGAGGAGTCTGGTATGTAAAGAGTATTACCTTTGAAAAGGAAACTATGCTGAATGCTGTAGTCGGAAACAGGGTGGCCATTTAAGCAGCTTTGCCAAATGGTTTTAAAATTGCTGTCATCTCCATAAAGTTCTTGTAGACAGTGCAGCCCTGTAAGCTCGGTCTGTAATTGCATGAGAAGTGCAGATCTTCTGCTTAGTGCGTCGGCGACACGATTGAGCTTACCAGCCTTATGCTTAATCACAAAGCTGAATTTCTGCAAGAATACAATCCAACGGGCGTGGAACCAATTAATCATTTTCTGGCTGTTGATGTATTGAAGGGCTTGATTATCACTGCAGAGAATGAAGTCCTAATGTAAAAGATAGTGCTCCCACTGCTTAAGAGCTCTAACGACGGCGTAAAATTCCTGTTCATAGGAATACCATTTCTGTCTCGCCGAACTGAGTTTTTCACTAAAGAACTCAATGGGTCTCTCGTCTTACGTCAAGACTGCTCCCACTCCAGTTGCTGAGGTGTCAGTATCTACCTGAAAGGGTTTGTTAAAATCCGACAATGCAAGAACTGGAGCTGTCGTCAAAGCCATTTTAATGGTCTCGAAACTTCGTTGTTGTGCCTCGGTCCACATGAAGGATTTAGCTTAGAGAGCATCTGTGATAGGGGACATAATAATACCGAATCCCTTAACAAATCATCGATAAAAATTAGCGAGGCCGTGGAAACGCCGTATGTCAGAAATGCTTTGAGGAGTCGGCTAGTCAGCAATGGCGGAAGTTTTACATGGATCAACATGAACACCTTATGTGGATAGTATAAATCCAAGGAAGTGAAATTGATTAACAGCAAATTGCATTTGGATGTGTTAAGAAATAATTTGCTTTGCCTTAATGCCTCAAAAACATTTCTGAGATGTTCAACATGGTCAGCGATGGCAGTACTGAACACGAGGATGTCGTCGAAATACACGACGCAACATTTATCTAGGAATGGCTTTAAAACCTCGTTCATCAGCCACATGAATGTTGACGGAGCGTTACACAACCCGAATGGCATCACCTTCCATTCGTATAAGCCTTCCTTTGTCTTGAAGGCGGTCTTCCATTCGTCACCTTGCCGTACTCTTATTTGGTGATATCCGCTCCGTAGATCTCATTTAGAGAATACAGTGGCACCGGAAAGTTTGTCAATTAGATCATTAAATCGAGGCATTGGAAAACGGTACTTTATCGTTATTTTGTTAATAGTGCGGCTGTCTATACACATCCGCCATTGGCCATCTTTCTTCGGGACGATGAGAGCTGGGACGGCGCACGGGCTCATACTGGTTTGAATAAGCTGTTTCTGAAGTAGTCCATCGACAATTCCCTGAAGTATGGTGTGCTCTTTCGGACTCATACGGTAATGGGGCAGATTTGGCAGCGAAGCTCCAGGAACAAATTCAATCTGATGTTGAAGCTAACGAAGGGGTGGAAATCCCGTGGGGAGTTCCATAGGCATGACGTCTTCATACTCTGCAATTACTTCCCGAACCAAATTCTGGATAGAGTCAGATTTCACATTCTCGAGTACATTGATGAAGTGTTGTTCAGTCACCAGCAATCCCATTAATACTTCCCGCTCTTCCTTCGTTTGACAAAATACCGCCCCTGGTGTGATGAACACTACCGCCTTGTTCCGTTCGGCCACTGGAGCTACAGATTGTCTTTGCAGCAGGAGTCTAATCTTCCGATTTTTCCACTCAAAAGAATAAATATTGGACCGACATTCATGAATGGCACCACTATCAAACTGCCTTGGCCTTCCTAAAATTAGGTGACACACATCCATGTCCAACACATCACATAGCACCTCACAAGAGTAGTGTTTACCAATAGTCAAAGTGACACGGCACATGTCTGAAACCGAGATGTCTATGCCCTTTCGTATCCAGCTGATTTTATACGGGTTGGGATTCTTGGTGGTCTTCAATTGTAAGACATTGACTGCCGCACGGGAGATGATGTCCTCAGTACACCTGCTGTCTATGAGCAGCTCACAAACCTTGCCGTTGATAGTACACCTTGTGCGGAATAGGGAGTTTTGCTGAGTTTCGGCCGGTAGTCTAGGTGCTATTAATAGTTTTTCAAGAACACAGAGAAGCGGCTCTCCGACGTCTCCCGATAATTCTTCTTCTTCGAATTCCACAGCTTCCTCAGTGGCGGTAAGTTTAGTCTCTTGTTCTCCATCAATCAATTGAAGTTGCGGCCTAGTGGGGCATTCATTAGACCTATGCCCAGGTTCAAAACAACGAAAGCATTTCAATGTGGTGGGTCGTGAATACGGATTCTCCCTTTTAGCTGGGAATGGAACCTTTTCTGATGCGGCGGAATTGCTTGCATTGCTCCCACTGATCAGAGCCGCAGGTTGTGGAGATTTCTGATTGGGAGCTACTAGTTTTCAACTGTCTGCTCGGGTGTCAACAATTGACCTGCGGTTACTATAAGAATGAGAATGCCTCTGTAATTGGCTTTCTGCTTTCATTGCAAAATTAACCGCTTGAGAGAGCGACCACACCGAATTCAACTCGAGTTTATCTTAAAAAATGTCGCGCAGCCCCCCAATAAAACGGGCTACTAACTGATTCTTAGTCTCATGTAGGTTGTTTCGGGCGCTAAGTCTGTAGAACTCCTCTGCATAATCAGCAACTGTTCTACTCCCTTGTGTACAATGTTGATATTGTAAATATAACATCTGCTCGTAATCAGTTGGCAGGTAGTGGCCCCTCAACAACTGCTTCATACGAGGCCAATTGAGAATAACTCCTCGACCTTCTCAGCGCCGGGTTTGCAACACCTGCATCCACCAAGCGCTAGCTCCGCCTCGAAGACGGCATGCCACATATTTTACATGTTTCTCTGGCAGAATCTCCATGTAATCAAAGAATGTCTCCACCGCTCTCTCCCAATCGAGATAGTCTTCGATGTGTAACTTACCGTCAAAGAACAGGATGTCCAGTTTCACGCGGAAATCGCCTTGTCCGCGCTGATGAAACTCTCGTCGGTTTCGGACTCCGTTCGGCCGCATTGGTTCATCCTCGGCGGAATCGGCATTATCGTGTGTCAAAAGATCATCTAACTCTTCTTCCGACCCAGACAAATCAGGAATTACCTGTCGTGTGCGGGGTGGATTTCGGACAGCCCTCAAATTATCCCTGGGCAATCGGAGCGGAATGTTCAAACGGGGATCTAGAACAGGGGTCGGATATTCGGGTATAAGTGGTGGTAATGGCGGAAGTCGATTACGCATTTCCACCGTGAATCTATGGAATGTGTCGGTGAGTTCGGACAGTTGTTTTGCGGTGCTGTGATGAGCAGCCCACAAAGCATCCAGGCTTCGATCTTCGTCGGAAGCCGAGCGTCTGCTACTTTCGGCCATCAATGACGGACTCGGAACCTATGGCTCTGATACCAAATCCTGGTGCAGCGACTTGGAAGAGCAAACCTGCAACAAGAAGAAGAAGAAGGGGAAGGAGGAGAGGAGGAGACGAAGAGGAGCAATGGAACAGTAATTTCCTTTCTGAATAGTTCTGTTGTTCTCTACAGCTTCCAGATACTACTAAAGCAGCTCAAAATGAGGCTAAACAAGTAAAAAGATAAAGATAATTCCAAATACCGAAATTAGGAAAATAATAACAGAAAGTGGTTATAAGGTAGAGGTGTTACTTCCCTGCACATGGCCACGTGTCAGTATGTGCGCTGCATCAGTTCTTTAAAAGCCCTATTTTTTTGGAATAAGGCCAATCATAAAAGCTTAATTGAGTTGAAGAATAATCTGAAGAGAGATATTTTGAAGTTACAAGAAGAGGAAGCATCTATTGAAGTTTTCTCGGATCAGAAAACCGATCTGTTAAGATTCATGGTTCGGGAATTGAACGCAACACTTGGATGTTTATGTACTTGGTGGAGACAAAGATCCAAGACACGTTAGCTTAAAGAGGGAGACAGCAACTCAAAATTCTTTCACACTTTGGCTACAGCTAGACGAAGTATTAATTGGATCAATCATATAAAAAATAGTGCAGGTTTGCTGATAGAGGATCAAAATGAAATTGCTGAAGTATTTTTGAACTTCTTCAATAACAAGTGGCGTAATAGAAGCTGTTCACTTAGCAATAGGCCTCCATGTTCAAAATCCATTGATGATTCTGATTCATTATTGCTTGACCGTGAGTTTTCCAAAGAAGAATTGGAGACAGTAGTTAAAAAATTGGGTACGAATAAAGCCACGGGTAGAGATGGAATAACTTATTCCTTTATCAAAGCTTTTTGGCATATTATTCACAATGATGTGTGGAATGCAATTAATCAATTCTTCAAGACTGGTTCTATGTGCACGGATTGGAAACATACTAATGTGGTTCTCATTTCTAAGGTAAAAAATCCTATTTTACCTTCTAATTTTAGACCCATTAGCTTATGTAATAAAATATATAAAATAGTGGCCAGCATGTTACTAAATAGGATGAGTAATCTATTTCCAAAGATTATTTCAGAGGTTCAATATGCTTTTATTAAAGGGAGTTCTATGTCGGATAAAATTCTTCTTACTCAAGAAATCTTTCATAAGTTTAGATTTTCCATATCTAAAAAGGTATTTGTTTCTATTAAAGTTGACATGGAACAAGCTTATGATAGCATGTGTTGGCCTACTCTGAAACAAGTGCTTCATTGATTTGGGTTTCCATCAAAATTTTCTCTTCTCATTATGGAATGTATTATGGATCCGAAATTCTTTATTTTGATTAATGGTAAATATTCAAACTGGATTGAGTCTAAATGTGGATTTAGACCAGGATGTCCACTCTCACCTTACCTCTTTATAATGTGCTCCCAAGTACTTTATGAAGAATTCTCTAGGAATGGGTGTAATATAGGGATAAGAATCTCTCCAAATGCTCCTTTGATATCTCACCTCATGTATGCAGATGACTTAATTATATTTTCAGAGGCAAATAAGTGAGCATGAAGACAATTTCAGCAATCTTGAAGAATTATTGCTTGTGGACTGGGCAAGTTATTAACACAGGAAAGTCTTCTTTGCTATTTAGTAAATCCATGTCTAAAAGTTCTACTAAAAAAATGTCTAGATTGCTGAATTTTAAAGTGAAGAAAGAACTGGATTTTCTTGGCACTAAGATTGCTTTAAGAAGGCTTGTCAAGTCAGACTTCAATTATTTAATTGACAAGGTTGTTTCCAAATTGAATTTGTGGGGAAGCAAATTTATTTCTCTAGCTGGGAAATTTGTTTTGTTAAATGCTTCTTTCCTTTACTTGCCCATTTTTGTAGCTACTCTATCTATGGTTCCTTTAAGTATTCTAAAAGAGATAGAAAAGATGTGAAGAAATTTTTTATGGAATAAAAGAGATGGGAGCTTTGGTATTCTTTCTTGGGATGTTTTATGCAAACCAAAAAGCAAAGGTGGTAGAGGGGTGCAATCGGTGCTGGATAGAATTGGTCCCTTAAGAGCCAAGTTGGCTCTTAATTTTATCTCAAATCCATCTTCCTTATTGAATAGGACTTTTTCTGCAAAATATGGGAATGATCTTTGGGGTGGTGGAAATAGATGCTATTCATCATCTTCATGGAGAATTATTTTAAATGGAGCAAAATTTCTGTATCCTCTTTTAAGATGGAAGATTTGTAATGGACAAGATGTGGATATTATGAATGATATTTGGATTTTGGATAAAAGTCTAAATAAGTGGCCTACTTTTTTATCTACCTCGGATCATCTCAATGGTAATCTTTCAGCTTTTATCAAAAATAGGGATTGGAATGTTGATATCTTAAAAAGATATTTTGGGTTGCAGCTTATTCAGTTAATCAGAAATGTTCCCATATACTCTAATATTGAATGTGATTGTTTGGAATTCATTTCTAAATGCTCGGGTAAGTCAGTGGCTGCACTTGTATTTGAAATAAATAAACAATACGAAGTGGATACTCTAAACTGGAATTGGACAAAGAAGCTCAAACTTAGACCCCAAGTTGAATTATTTTGGTGAAGGCTATGTAGCAATGCTTTACCTACTAGAAGTTTTCTTCATCATAGAGGTTTAATTGAAGATGACAATTGTCCGAGAAGGTGTCAAAATGCGTAAGACATGGAACATATTGCTGTTAAATGCAATATCATCAAGGATGTCTGCAGTAAGTTGAATATGTGGAATTTTCAATTGCCGTATTTCAATTAGTTTGAAGAATGTATAAATGCATTAAGGAAACTGTCAGTGTAGAATCCTATAATTGGGAATCTATATTGCTCAGTGATTTTTTGCTGTAGGAAAAGAAGAAACAAATTCACGCATGGTGGTAATGAAGATAGCTTTTCCTTCTTGGCAGCTAATGCATTGGAGTATGCAGTTGGTTCTTTCCGTGACAATCCAGTTTGGGATAACTGGGAAGCTAATCAGCACTCAATGTTGTTCAGGAAAACTTGGCTTCCTCCACCTCCTGGCTGGTTTAAATGCAACGTGGATTCTTCCTTATCCAGTAATTATGTAGCTGGTGTAGGAGGTGTCTTCAGAGATGACAAGGGAAGATTCTATGGAGCATTTGGTTTCAAAATTAATCACTGGGATATTATTCAAGTGGAAATACTTTATATTATATCATTAAGAAAGTATGTTCAAGATTGGATGCTTGATGCTAAAGGAATCATGATTGAAGGTGATAATCATAATGTTATCCTTCTCTTTCAAAGGGCTTTTCATAATAATTCTTTTTCAAAAGAATTTCTAAACCCAAAGGATTTAGGTTTTCTTAGAGATTTTAAACAAGTTATTTTTTTCTTTTGCTAGTAGAGATTGTAATAAGTTAGCTAATATGTGTGCTAACTTTGCTCTTCATTCAGATTTCTTTTGGAAGGATCTGAATGATAGTAGTATTCCTTCTTTCTTTCAACCTTTGAAGGAGGAATTTATTTGTACCTAGTTTTCTTTTAATAAATTTATTGCTATTTGCATTTTCTAAAAAAAAAAAAAAAAACTCTTGCACATCACATGTATCAATGCACAAACATAGCACACTCAAGTCCTTAAGACTAGGAGATCCTAGGCTAAATGGTGTGTCTAACCTATACATGCAAGTGTTAAAAAAAAGAAGCATGTAATTAAATTAAAAAAAAAAAAACTAGATTAGTGAACAAGATATAAATGTTCACTAACCATCCCCCATTGGTTATATTCAAGTATCTTAGCCTATGTTTAGAATCTCATGGGATCTCTCAAAGTTTAAAGATTTAAATACATATAATTTTTAAAATAATTTAAAATATATAAATGCATACATACCTACATATGTATATATAAGTATTAAAATTAAATAATCAAAAAAATATCATAGAAAAATAATTTAAAATGTTTTGAGAGATTCACAAATTTATTTTTTAATTTGAAAATAATTTTTAGTTTTGAAAAGTAATTAATATAATATTTTGTTAAATTTTAATTAAATGTTAAAGGTATTCAAATAATTCCAAATTATTTAAAATTAACTTTAAAATAAATTATTTTAAATTTCCAAAATTTTTGATATATTATTTATGTTTTTTGCAATTTAATTTGAATTTAGTTCAAATTTTCAAAGTATAAGGCAATTAAATACATCTAAAATAATTTAAAATGAATTAATAATTAAAGAAATTCTTAAATTAAGTTTAATTAAACCTTAATTATTTTTTTCTTCAATTTTAATATTTAAAATAATTTAAAATTATATCTTCAATATTTTAATTAATTATAATTTTATATTAAAGTATTAATATTTCTGAAAATATTAATATAAAATACTTTAATTTTAAATTAGTATTTAATTTTTTTATAATTTATTTAATAAAAATATATTTAAAATAGTTTTAAATTAATTTAAACCTTTAAAACATCAAATGGCGTCAGGATTAACAGCGGGCGGCTCAATCCAGGGCGTCAGATCGACTCCACCATGATGGAAGGTTACGTGGCATCATCCAGACTGTGGGTTCAAAAATGCATTAACGGCCGAGCATTTATGACCCATCATTATGCCGAGGCAACAATCGATCATTAATGGAGAGATACAGCACCGCAATCGTGTGGCTCATTTAGCTGAGTCAACAACATCCTATAGTTGTAGGATCTCCCATGGTTTGATCCAATGGTAGAGATCGAATCCCATGATTTGATCTCGATTGTACATGATTGAATGAAGGAGAACCCATCTTCGCTATCCAAAATAGAGGGCCCAGATCAAACTAGACGAAGATCTTGGCATACCGCGAGATACACAATTGAAAGGAAGTGTGGTATGATGAAATTTTAGTCGTTAATTGTGAGATCAATGTTTAAAATTTTGTACATCTGGGCTAGACTACAAAAATGCCCTAGAAACCTATTCTTCTTGCTCTCTCAACCAGATAGACCAAAATGCAGGAAATTTTAAACATAACTCAAGGTTATGAGCAAAAACAGTGGGGTTATTCTCATTTATCCTAAAACATGAATAAAAAAAAGTTAAATAAATCTAACTATTATACCCTAAATCTAAGGTTTTTATGATATTATATCATTGGATCTTCAACATCTTATACGGTTCAGCTTGTAGACCGTTCTCATATAAATCTTTAGAAGAAATCCATGTCGAAAAATGTCTGGATCAACATTTATGACCTGGGATGGAGTAGGTGGTTGGTTTGGCAGAAAGATCACCACTGGCAATGTGTAACTATTTGGATTTGGTAGTGGCAAGGTGGAGGAGAGCTTAAAGAGTTAGAACCAAAAAGGAATTTTTATCTGGGAGGCTGGAGGAAGTGAGAGAATGTGAGGATTAGAATCATGCTCTAAAATGGGATATTACCCCATTCAAATGATCTAGAGGAGATTGGAAGGTCATGATGCATCAGAGACCTTGCCTAGATGATCGAAACACATACTAAATGGTTGGAAGGCAACCCCAAAAGCTGGAGTGGCCTTGCTCCCATTGTGTGACTTTAGGATGAGTGGGGGGACCACTATATATTTAGGCTAAACCAGGACCTAAGCTCAGTTTTGGGAGCTTAAGGATGACTTTAGGGCTTGAGAGGAATGCCTAGAGCAGCTAAGATAGGAAATGGTGGAATGGGATTAGGTGATTGACCATCTAGAAGGGTTTTAAGCATGGGTTGACCCCTTTGATAAGTCAACAAATAAAGGGAGGCTCGGGTGGCATGGGACGGGTGAGTGTAGTAGATTCGATAAACCCCAAGCGTAGGATCAATGCTATTATTGTTAATGGGGAAAGTTGGCCACTTCAAGGAAGGGTTTAAATGCCTTATTGGCTTGCTTTGACCAGTCAACAGAGTCAAGGCTGATGATGTGGCACTCGATGCGGGGGGGGAGGGGGTACAAGGAGCTATTTGGGATGGCTTGGGCAAGGGTCAAGGATCAAGGTCAAAGCTAAAGTTAGTGGAGTATATGCCATAGGAGCTTTGTTCCCTACCTTTGATCAACTTCAACTTCAAGTTAATCCCTACCTTTGATCAATTTAAATCTCAAACTTCATTCAATTCAAATCCAAATTAATTCAAGCTTCAAACACATCCAAACTTTGACCCAATCAACTTGAGAATCCAAACTTCAATCTAGACTTTGATCCTACCTTTGATCTAGCGTTGACCCTATCCATTCATTAAAAATCACAACATGATTGTAAATGATTTGGATACTTCAATATTAATCATTCAAATTTAAAATCCATTCCAAATCCAGAAATCCAGGCTCAAATCCAAAGTCTTAAGGCCCTGTCCTAAAGACCTTTTCAAAGATTTTTCAAACATTTCAAAACCCAATCAGGTGACCTCTGATGCAGGGTCTATCACTTACAAATTGATAAGACATGTCTCTAGAGGTTACCCTCCAATTTTTAGCCCATTCTGAGGTCTCTAACCCCAGAATCTAAATCAAAATCCAAAGATTGTAAAACCTTCAAATATTTACAGCCTATGCCATTGGACCTAACACCTTGAAGATTTTGATCTTGGAGCCCTCATCAAAGCCTCCAATCACTTCTAGACCTTTGATTGTAACCTATTGAGCAGTAAACTACATTTTTCAAACCCATTTTTGACCCTAGTTCACCAATGGGTCAAAATTGACCAAAATACCCCTATGGGATTTCAAATGCCCATTTCAACTCAAATCAACTCCAAATTCTTTGAAACCACCTTCAACAAGTTTCAAACATCAAACCCAACTTGTTGAGCTCAAACCCAGACCTTGGGTCAAACTGGTTGACCAAGTCAACCAAGTTTGACCCATTAACCCATACACCCCTTCTCTTTCAAATCTTTAAATCATGTCCACTCCAAGTCCTTTTGAATGTAAGGGGTGACCCCTTGGGTGCCCAAGAGACCTCTCTTGGAGGCCCAAGCCTTGGACTCACTTGGGTTAGCCATTTAGCTTGACCCAGGTGACCAAAGAGAGGTCTCCTTTGAACCATCTCTTAACCTTAATCAAATTGAATCCAAATCAAGGTGTCATTGGGTTCCCATTGACCCAATACACCTTCCTTGACCTGCCCAACCCTTGGGCTCACTTGGGTCAAGCGTTAGGCTAACCCAAAGTGCCAAATATCACTTGGGATTGAGCCAATTCTTAACCTAAGCCCAATTGAACTTGATCAACACCTCCCATAGGTGGCCCTAGGTCCAACACACCTCCTCCAGCCAGCCCATGCTCTGGGATAACCTGGGTCAAGTTTTAGGCTAGCCCAAAGTAGCCAAAAATATATGGACCTGAGCCATCTTCCAACTCAGATCAAATTGGACCCAATTGCCACTTGCATTGGGTCCACCAGACCCAGACCCACTTCCCACCTTAAGCCCAAGGTCTGGCCTGATCTGTGTTGAGCCCAAATCAACTCGAACCGAGCAGATTTGGACCAACCCGAGCCATCTTTTAACCCAGACCAAATTGGATCCAATTGCCACGTGCATTGGGTGCACCAGACCTAGACCTATCTCCCATACCAAACCCATGGTCTGACCTAACTTGGATCGAGCTCAATTTGACTCGAACCGAGCAGGTATGAGTCCAACCCAGCCACCAACTCAATCCAGACATTCTCAGGCCAAATTGACTCCACCCTCGACTCCAGCGTGTCTTCATCGGCCTCCCCCAGTCAACCCGACCCAAACCATGGCCGGCGGCGGTCGAAACCAATGGAAAACGAGTTCCGGTGGTCCCCCCAGACAACCCCTGAATCAAAGCTGCTGCCCACCAGTTTGATCCCCACGACCTCCCTACGAAGTCACCATCTTCCACCTGGCATCAATCCGAGCCCCCTCCAGCTCAATCTCGGCCGTCCAAGCCCGCGAGTGGTGGACGAATAGGATAGAGCTCCCCAGAGTGCAAGAAGGATCCAGAATCTTTCGAAATCATTTTCGAGAGCTCCTTCAACCTCCCAGGCTCTCCTTTCGAGTTCCCAGATCAATCCCTTCACCCGTTCAAGCAAGCGCCCGTGAAAGCTTCTGGCATCCCGCTCGAAGTCGCACCTCCGGCCGTCCTCTGATCCTGACGTCTGAAGGAGATCAGTTCGCCATCGTCCCCTGAAGCTTCCCAATAGAGAAGCTCATCCGTTGAGACTTTCTCTATGGTAATCTTTTTATCCCGAGCTCCCTAGCTAGGTAGTCCGGTCAAGTGTGAAGGAAACCTTTACCCCAACGGATTTCCACCGTTGGATTGAAGGCTTCCACTGTCCTAATCCTTCCTGTGAAATTTCATTGGAGTTTGCCGGCGGGATCGCCTGGATCACACCGGAGAAGCCTTACGGTCTCGGATACGTGCGGGAGGTGGAAGACGTAATCTCAGCCGTTGATTCCGATAACCGGCTCGGATTAGATCCCGCGGTATCAGAGCGCATTTAATCCTAGCCGTCCGATCCTCCATCTAACGGCTGTGGTTAATCAGACCGTTAACTATTAGCACCATTCATTGCCCAGCCAATCAGCGCGCGGCGCGTGTAAAGTGCGGCTGACTGTGTAATGGCCGAATTAATAATTTCAGAAATTTAAGGGAACTTCAAAAAATCATAACTCCCTCCACACTTGTCCAAATTAGGTGTTCTTAGACTCATTGGAAAGGTCTTAGGGAGATCTACAAAAGCACCATGGTTCCAGGACCTAGTTAGGTCAGTGTTAGATTTAATTTCAGTTTGAGAATTTTATCAATTTATTTAATTACTCTTTGAATACAAGTCCACCAAGCCTGGAATTTTAGGAGATTGAAATTGAACATGTCTTTGACATTTCCAAATTTTATCTCCCCATTTTAAGATGTTCAAGGGCACTTTCCTCAAATTTTGAGTTTAAGGGTCATGGTTTGACCCTTATATTCAAAATGGGGTATAGACCTATCCAATGGGATTTAGGGTATGATTCTTTGTGTGATGATGATGTGTAGGATAAGGGGTGTAGAACCACTAATTTTTTCCCAATCCAAGTTTAGGATAGATCCCTATAGTGATTTGAAGGTGACTTAGAGCTCACCTTGGGTAGTTTCGTTAACCACCTTAGAGTACTCCATTTGAGCTCAAATTTAGTGGGTTTGGTCCTTAGGGTTAGGTGATCCTATGGTCCAAATTTCATCAAATTTAGAGTTCATTTGGTTCCCCAAGTAGGAGCCTAAAAAAAATCCTTCTTAGAAATGACCTATTAACCCTAATCAATTGATAATGAACTACCTTTAACTCATAAAATCTATTAAAATATTTATAATTGTTCCTAATTAATCCCATAATCAATGAGAATTGAAACCCTGTTAAATTGACTTCCAAATTTGTCTTAATTTAGTCCTTAGGTAAAATCAAAGGTTAATAAATTTTATTAATTAAAAAAACATTAAAAATCCCAAAAGGCCTTTAAACACTTGATGATCTGTCCTTAGGTCATTTATGACCTTTAGAACTAATCTCAAGGAGTTTGGGACGTTCAAACCCTTAAGTATCCCTTTAGTTATAATAATTTGGTAATCTCTACAAATACATAAAACTTCCAAAATTCACTACTAATTATAGAGAAATTTAAATTAATCAAACTCAATGGCTAATGACTTCAATTAGGATCTACTATTCTCTAAAAATATTAAACCTCCATAATTTAGTTAAGATCAAGAAGTCAACATTTTAGGCAACCTTAGGTCAAAATGGGTCAAAACTTCTAAAATTCATAACTTTTGATAGAAAACCCCAAATTAAATGTACTACCTGTATAATAACTCATAATTAGGTCTAGTATCTATTAAAAATCTGAAACCCTTAAGATCAACTCTAATTCTAAAAGTCAAGTTATGCTCCTTTAGTTAGTATACCTAGATAACTCTAAGGATCTCCAGTTTTCTCTAAACCCCAAAATTTTCCTAATAGGTTAATAAAATCCTTAACAAACCCTTTAAAATCAATAAACAACCATTTTTTATATTATTCAATTCCTTAATTACAACAAATTTGAAGTAACTTAATTAACCCTGATTGCTACTAGGTAATCCAGGCCTACGAGGCTTTAGCTTAGCCCCAAGGAAGGTGAAATAAACTTCACGGCCTCGGTGTGAAATAAAGGTAGTAATCAATTAACTTTTAAAATATATTTAATTAAAATTTCTAATTCACTAATACTTAAAGTTCAACCTAAATCCCCCTTTTTAAGCTTCAACAAACTTAGAACCTCAAACAACCTTGATTAATCACCCAACTTAGGATCTACCTTTGCCACACGGCCTTCTACACACACTTTAGATGATGTGCTAGGACAACCAACTCTAGATCAAGGTTAGGCCGGTGTTTACTTTACTGCTGTGTGCCGGATTTTTCATAGTTTTAACTGCATGTTGTGGATGAAATTGCTTTGCTCTGTCTGCTTATTTTTTTGCACTCTGTGGATGGATTGATGTGTTTGGCGATTAGATTACCCTTAGGTTAGGTACGATCTGGATGTTCACACAGTCTTCTGTAGGTGGCCACGCTCATGCAGGGCAATAAGAAGGGGGATAAATTCATAAAAAAAATTCATAACTGTTATAACATCTTTGCACAGGTGCTTCAGCTACTAAAGCCCCCAAATAAAAGGAGTGTGGCCAATGTGTTTATCTTTTTCTGCATATATATAACTGCTTGGGAATAACTCTTTATATGTATTAACTGCATAGGATAACCCTGCAAGTGAGTCTAGATTTTTAATTTTTGATATAAATGTAATTTGTGCAGTTGTCAAGTGTTGTGAAAGTTAATTTTGAGTTGGGATACATAGGTCCAAAGTTTGGATTCCAAAAGAGGAAAGGATGCCCCTTTGGGAAACATTTTTTTTCCATTTTGAAATCCAAATTTGGATCATACTTTTTCTATACCCAAAGAGGAAAGAGTGGCCTTCCCCTTAAAAGGGAAGTGCCCTCTTATCCATTTGGGTAGTTTACCATGAAGAATTCAAGGGGTTTGAAGAAAAGGAGTCCAAAGAAGAACAAGACTGAAGACTTGAAGATTAAGAGTATCCCACTCAAAATAACTTGCGTCATTATTAGGCTTAGAATCCGGGTTGTTGTCAGTGGTGCCCGGCCACTCTACTTTTCGCAAAACCCTGGTTTGTAATAAGCAAGGCAATTCTGCCTATGGACATTTATTAATTAGTTAATTTATATTTGATGTGTTGAATTGATTGCCTTTAGGATTACCTGCTTTTCTTAGTTTTTTGGCGATTGTGTGCCACTTTTGTTTTCGCCTGGATGCGTGAGACTCGTTAGGGTGTAAAAGTTTTCTACTCAAAATCTTAAATGTCTAAAATTTTAGTGAGTCTAAATAACATACAAAGATAATGAATCTAGGGAATTTGCCTGGGATCGACCCCGGGGTCGCATGCATATTTCTACACTACTCTTTCCTTGCTTTAGACCCTTCCCCGCCTACGGGTAGAGTCCGGATAGTCTGACCTATGAAGACGAGGTGCCGGACCTGGGGAAGTCCAGTCTTCTAAAAAAATTATTTTATAAGCCTATTTTTTAAAATTTCAAGCATATTTGATTTGGAAGTCGTCGACCAGCATGCATTGCAATAGAAATAAATTAAAAGAGTTAAAATTTTAATTGCATCAGTTTTAGCATCTTAGCACCCAGCATAAGTCAAAGGGGCCAATTAGGAAAATTTTTAGATGTCGGCCCTAACTCTCCAAAACTTTAAGGATAACATCCCTACCACTCTTTCATAAAAGACCAAACTCATCTCTTTTAAATCGATTAGGTGATTAGCTGGCTCCCCAATCCAGGCCAGGGTAAGTCCAGGCATTACATTACATTAGTTAGGTTCGGACGACTGTGGTCCAGTGTCCAAATTAGACTTACGATCCAGGGCAAATTTTTGATTATAAGATCCCAAATTTCGGGAATATAATCCAAAATTTCTAATAAAATGCTCAACTCTAATTAAAGCTTCATTTCAATCATAAAACATAAAGCCCAACACTTAGATTAAGTTGGGACACTTCCGGATGGTTCTGGAATCTCAAGGTGTCCCCTACCTCTCTTCCCTAGATTCTGTTAATAAATGTTCAATCTTGATCCATTCCCTATTGATTTTCCAAAAATCCTATTCATTTTTGATATTACTCTTAGAAAATCTAACAAAATTTCATTACTATTTTAATCGAGAGTTTTCGTAGGGGACTTTGTCTCCCTACGATGTAATTAACTACGAGGGCTTGCGCTCGTAGGAGATTTGGAACCATGCGCACCTGATTTCAAAATTAATCTTTTTAAAAAAATCTTCTTAGGTTTCTTTGGGTAAAGTTAAAGAATGATGGTCGTTATTACATTAGAAGAATTACCATTGAAAAGTGTTATCTCCCCTTGGGGAGATACATCCTTCTTTGATAAGGCTTTGGATGTGAATTCGACGATCACACTTCTTGAATATCATAACTAAAGATTTAGTTGAATTTTACCTTGTTCCCCCGGGGCCATGCAAAGTTCTCCTTAGAATCTGGTCATGATATTCAAGATGAGGTTCATAATTCTAAGTCTGAACACCATTATGGAATTTTATTTTCATCCTTCGGGATGATATACTTTTTTATCGAGTTGATTCGACTCTAGAATTAGAATTCAATCTAGATTTTAAAATTTCCAAAGAAAACTAATATTTTTCAAAACCTGTTTTCAAAATTCCACCAACAAAAATTGCACGCCCGGTGGGACAAATCTCTCTCTCCATCTTTAATAAGAATGAAATTTTATTTCATCGGAAGTCTTAACTACCTTCCTTCTGTTGGTCCCTCAACCCATTTCTTCCTTAGGGGAGTGTGGCCAACATCTAAAAACTATTTAAAACATTAAAAGAGAGGTTCTACCTCCCAAAATTTGTTACATACTAACTTAATCGTCCTGATTTTGACCTTCTGCCCTGGGATTTCCTATGAGGCGACAATGTCAAATCTGGTCCCTAGGTGTTCCTTTTAAAATTATGATTAACAAATGTCACATTCAATATATCAACCTTTAAGATTGAAAGAAATTATGATTAACGAATGTCACATTTAATGTACCTTTGTTTTCCAAATTGAAAGGAGTTTGAAAATTTTTTACTTTAAGAAAGTTTTGAAGTATTTTAGCCTTAACCCCTTTACTCCCCTTGAACTTTTAGGAATGAGGAGGTTTAGACTATTTACTTTACTTGGGTCTTTCTTACAATTTCATAAGCCTTCGGGCAAGGGGAGACTCTGTCCGTTGTGTTTTGGATTCCGTAGGAAAAACCCCATCTTAAGTCATTCAAAATTCCAATTCCCTTCAAAATGTGGAAAGCAAGATAATTTTCTCCAAGTTCCAAATCTTCATATGTTACCCCATACAACCATTTTATGGGCTAACATATGTTGACCTTTTGACAAGACCTTCCTTTCGGCATGTATTTAGTCTCTTTATCTCCCTAACGTGTGTTGGGTGTGTTTTTTTTTTTACCACTCAACATGTGTTGGAAGGTTGAGACTATTCTACAAGCCTTAAGTTTCAAAATAACAAACTCTTTTCCACTTCTCTTAAAAGAATTCTAATTTCAATCCTCTCTTTAATTTTCAGAACATTCAAATGACTGGCCAATTGATCTTCTCTTTCGACCGAGCGTTGTCCTCAACTGATAATGACCAAGGGAGCACTATCATCTTTGGAAGGGAATTCAGTACCCTTGAGCTCTCTATGGATGGACACCAGATTGTTAGTTTGGATGCCAGTAAGGAAGTTCCGCCAGTGGTTAAGTTGATTGTGGGATCTGCACCCACCTTGCCAGTGATTAGTGATGACCAGAAATAATCTGAGCCAGTTGTTGAGCCTCCCAATGAAGTCAAATCTATTTTTGAAGAAGGATCTAGTTCTGGACTTAACTTTTCTACTAAGAATCAAAAGAAGAACTATTTGAAGAGACTTAGAAATAAGATTTCCAAGGCAAAGAGAATTGTGCCTTTTAAGACTTTAGCTCAAGTAGAGCCTGAGGCTGATGAGGAGCTACCTATTCCTGCTTCCTCTCCCCTTCTGAAAGGGAGCTGCTTTTACCCCTTAGCTTCGGCTCAAGGGGAGGAGATGATAGCTAGGGTAGCCCGTTCCCTACCATGCCCAGTCGACTACTCGACTAAAAAGACTCCAAAGGAAAAGCTTTTGCAGAAAACAAGGGCTTTGAGAAATATAATTCATACCTGTGCTGCACAATCTGGGCAAACAAAGGAGCAGTACATGAAACAGTTGAAGGGAGTGATCTCTCATCGCTTCCAAAAAAGAAGTGTTAAAAGAAGAGTCGTCTGAGGCAAAGAATCTGACTCCACAACCTGTTAGGAGAAATAAGAAGTATGTTAGACAGCCCGCCACTTTAGTACTAGTTGATGGATACCACTGGGCGCCACGCCCTCCTTCTTCCAAGACGGAGGGTATTGTGTTGACTGGGTCCGAGAGAGGCCTCCATTCTGTTGGTAGACCCCCGGTACCCCCTTCCAAAGCTGTAAGGTTGGCCTCAGTAGTTGTCAAACCTGAGGGGAATGAAACTTTAAAACATCTGGATGTCAAGGGCAAGAGGCCCAAATCCCCTGAGAAGAAGTTTGTCCCAAAAAGGACTAAGTTGGAGAATTTACCACCGCCCCCAAGAACCCCAAAGTTTATTATCCAACTCCAACGAGTCACAGTTGAACCTCCTCCAGTCTTGATTGAGTCGATGGATGTTCAACCTAGTTCTCCAATTGTTGCGATAGATAGCCTTCTTACAGCCAGTCCAGTTCCTGATTCAGTTATGATTCCCGTTGATGATCCCGTTGTTGATAGAATAGATTTATGTGTCATTCATAGGCTTCCTACACAGGAGTCTGAGGACCTTACCTTACCTGATGCAGGAGCTATTTCCCTACAAGCTCCTGCTTCATCTCCTGAGGTATGTGCCCCTCCCCTTGTAGAGAGTGCCACTCTTCTGACTACCAGTTCTGGGATAGTCGAAGAGGAGAGAATTGACCTAGATCTAGAAATGGAAGAAGAGTCAATTACAAAGTCTCAACCAGATCCTAACCCAAAACTTATAGAAATCATTGCCCTCCTAGATTCTGAAGAATTATTCAATATGGCTGAGTACAAACGATACTTACCCCTTGATCCTAAGTCAATTGGGGATAGACCGGTCGAAGAGGTAGTTCAAGAAATAAGAAATATTTTGTTGAATAAAGAGGGAATGGCTTCTTTTGACCCAGACCTGGATGACCTCCTTGGATAGGAAGATGATTGTGTTGGTAGCATTTCCATGGTCGAAACTATAGGTTCCAACAAAGAGGCCAAACCTGGTAGGCGCCGGCTTACTAGTGATGATGATCCATATGTTACTGGGTCCGATTCAGATGAGTCCGTAAGGGCTAAAGATGATGAGCATATTAAAGATTTGGAAAATCATTTGACAACTATGATGTCACAAGTTAAAAAAATACAAGAAAGATTTGACAAGTTAGAGCAGGATTCACTTAAGATTCAATAAATGGCTCGAGAGATTGTGGAAAGGGTTAGAAAGATAGAATCTAGTTCCAAGCCTCCTGAGTCAACACCAGTGATCCCTCCTTGCCTACCAGAGGCATCTCCAGCAGCACCTACAGTTCCCCCTGTTTCTTCAACTCCGTCTCAGAAGGATATTAAGCAACTGATTGAGGACCAGGTAAGGGAGGCCTACCCCGAAGAATATGATTCAGTTCCCTACCCAAAAGGCTTTGTGCCACCAACTTTTAAAATTTTCACTGGAATAGAAAACCCGAGACAGCATCTGGGCCACTTACGAGCAAGTTGTTGCAATGCGGGAGGGTCAGATGCTCTACTATTTCGCCAATTTATAAGTAGTCTATCCGGCATTGCTTTTGAGTGGTACGCCGATCTGCCCATTGGTTCAGTAAAAACCTTTAGCGATCTAGAAAACCTTTTCCTTAAAAGATTTTTTGGAGTGCAACAACAAACTACCGTGGGTGATCTTGTTGTTGAGAAACAAAAGCAGGGAGAGTCTCTGGTTGAGTACATCTTGAGGTGGCAAAACCTCTCGATGAAGTGTGAACCCCAGTTGCAAGAGAAACATGCGGTGGAGATCCTCCTTTAGAATATCCACGACCCTGTTGCTTTTCTCCTGAAGGGTTTCACCATTAAAACTTTTTAAAAACTTTTTAATAAGGCTAGCAATTTACAGGAAGAGGCTCATAAGATGCCATTCCTACGAGAGCAGTCTGAAGACAAGAAAGGTCCTAGATTGGTTAAGACTTTTGAGAAAAAGGCAAAAGTGTCGGCAGTCGACAAGGGAAAAAGGCCAATGGCTAGTAAGCCCAGTGTTCCTCCACTACCGCCACCACAGCCAGCTCAGAGACAGCCCTTTCAGGTCACTCCTCAGTACACTAGAGACCCTAAATTTGTCCCTTTTAGAGAGAGATTGGCAAAACCATATCCATTTAAGAGGAAAGCAGTTAAGAGGATTTTCAAGAGTTTGTTAAAGAAACCAGATTTTCAGCTGCCAATGGCCAGGAGGCCTTAAGATGAAAGTAAGAAAGATGATCCCAAGTATTGTCCATACCACCGGATGCTTAGTCATCCTCTTGAAGACTGTTTTGTGTTCAAAGATTGGCTTGAGAGGAACTACACCCAAGGTAACATCATAATTCCTAAGGAATACTTTGTCGATCCAGAGAAAGCTTCCATTAAAATCATTTCAGGTAACCCTCTTAACTCTCCTTGTTTTGTTGAAGATGGTTGGGACATTGCTTTGTCCCGGGCACTTAAAAAGTCGATTAACAAGTCTTTTCGTCTTTCTCAACAGCTGACTATGATAGCCCAGGCCCTGGTGTGGAAGGTTGACCTGGACGCTTCGCCGGAGGATGTTTAGCCACTTTGCTCTCCAGTAGTCACAGGAACTACTATCAAATGTTTAAAAGAAAAGGAAGTTGATTTTGTAGAGAGGAAGTGTGTAGATGAGAGATGTATTAGGATGGTGGATGGGGGTGTTAAAACCCTCTACCCTCTTTTGTTATCTGACTTTTACTTTGCCCCATCAAAGGTGAAGGGTCAGAAGATGAATAAAAACATCCTTCTGCTTCTGTCTTGATGATTAATCATGGAAATGAAATGCAAATTGATGACTCTCTTGTTTTAAATAAAAATTCTGGTGAAGAAAGTCTTAACATCAAAGAAATTAACCTTCCCGAATCAACTTTTTAAGAAGAGGTCGAATGTGAAGCTTTATCAGAAAGTGATTTCCCTCAAATGAACTTTCAAGAAAATCCTATCTTGATAGAACTTTCAGATTCTGACTCGCTTTCGAAAAATGATGATCCAACACCTATGGTGTGCGTAGACACTGCCCTAGTTTGCCCTCCCAAAGATATCGAGCAGGTGTGTTGACCTCATTATTCGAGGTCAATTTCCCTGGAATCGACTCTAGTACTTAGGTTTTCGTAGCCTAGTGTAGATATCGCACCCCCAGGATTTCCCTTAGGTGGACACCTAATGACGCAGCATCGACTCGATCCTATCACTCAACTCGAATCAAAATCAATTCAATCCAATTTTAATTCAACTCCAAACGAACTCAAATCAAGCCCGCTTTATGATTCGTCGATGTCAATCGACTCAATTTAATATAATCTAATTCGATTTTGATCAAATTGATATATCATTGGGCTTAAAACAACTCACCAATCAAATCAAAATCACAAATCAAATTAACTCAAATTGAATTCGATTTCAATGGCTCCGATTAACCCATTTTGACTCGTCACAAGTATATATATAATAATAATTGATACGTCGTCAAAAATTATCTTAATCGGGCACGAATCTCGATGCAAAATCAAGTTTGGAAACTTTAAAAATTAATTCGGAGACCATCCGAACTCCGATTTCTGCAAACTTATAGTCGAACTGAGCGTCTCAGGAATACAAACCCAACAACACCAAGATCAACCCAATTCGAGCCCAAATGAGTCCGAATCAAGGGCTCAAAGCGCTGTTGGAAGGTTCAAACCGCAATTTGAGTTACCAAACGGTCTCCGATTTTGACGAGTTTATACTCGAATCGAACGGCTCGACGAGACAAATCCAACGAGCCTAAGATCACCTAATTTCGAAATCATTTAGGCCTTCAAATGTCAAACGAACTGTCCATGGTCAAAGGGTTCAGCAACAACCCATAACCACCCACTCTCCCTCTCCCTCAACCCATAACCACCCACTCTCCTCTACCTCAACCGACCTCCTCTCATCTCCCTCTCTAAAAAAAAAAAAAAAAAAAAATTCAGAACTCCTCCTTCCCATTCGCAAGGAACCCCAACACCCACTGTCCTCTCCTCTTCAAGTTACACGAAATAAGCCTCCTCTCCACACGAAGCCCCGCCGTCGCTCCTACAGCAGTTGCACGCCGGAAATCTTCTAAATCTTGGGTATATCCTCTACATATTCATCTTCTTTCTTTTCCTTTTAACAATTTTAATGATGAAAAAGTGATTTGAGAAAGTTTACATACTATTCATTTTAAAAGGAGAAGAAAGTTTGTTAGATTAAAAATGTGAGAATTTTTTTTTTGTTTTCTCTTATAGCAAAGAGAAGAATTTTCTTCTGTTGTTTAACTCAATCTTGTTTGGATTTTCAATGATTCATGAATGTATAAGCTATTAAATTGGAATGCATGCTTATTTCTCATTACATTTAGATGAAGACTAAATGCATTTCTTAAAAGATATTATGAAAAGAAATCTAAAAGAATCTGGTTAAAATTCATGGGTTTTTCCTTTTCATTCGAAAGAGGATATTTGAGATAAAAATATGATGAGTTCATTTAGTTATAGTAATCGTAATTTATGTTTGGAAAGGTTTCTTTGATTGAAAATATTTTTTTAGAGATTAGAAGATGCATCGTTTGCTGTATATCTTTTATTCCTAACATCTAGTTAGTAATCCTATCTTGAGATTAGAAAAGAATAAAAGAATTCAGTTCATATGTGAGTTTTTGTTGGAAACTATGCATATGCTTCGTGATCAAATTATGAGAATAATATATTTCGAATGTAAGATTGTAGGCTTTATGTTGGCAAGCTTTGTGATTTTTAGAGAAAAATGAAATTATCTAATTCCTCTTTCTTTTAATGTCAATTAGCACAATTGTTAAGATGAAACGAGTAAATGAAATGGTATTTGGTGGTTATAAGAAATGTTTTCTTCTTCATATGATCGTGTCATTTATTGTCAAAATTCTTTGTATTTGTTGTATTAGCTTTAAAGAGAAAGTTCAAGGATTGCATTGGTAGTATACTTTGAGTTTTGAAAAGAATTTTGTTGAAATTGTTTTCTTTTATTAAACTTTGTGTAGATATTTAAGTTGAGACATAGTCTAAGAAATTTGCATATTCTCATACAATGATTTAAAAAAAAGAATTTTTCTTTTGTTTATGAAAATAAAGTGTTTAATGAATTTATGTATGTTAAGAAAGGCGAAATGTGTAAAGGTGGAAATATGGTAAAACTGGTGTATGATTTGAAGAATAGAAAAGTGTATGTTTGAGTGAAAAGTAAAGTATTTTGTTTGGAAAGAAAAAGTAATTTGCATATGTGTATAAAAGTGGAATATGTGTGGGTTTTGAAAAAGTGAAAGTGTATATATCTTTGGAAAGTAATCTATGTATGTTTGGGAACATGACATATATATGTGTCTTTGAATAGTGGAAATTGTATGTGTTTTGGAATGATAGAAATTGTGTATATGAAATGTAAGGTGTAATGTGTGATCTTTGAATGGTGAAGTGTGTATTTTGAAAGGAAGAAGTGTATGTTTGAAAATTGAAGATGTA
Source organism: Dendrobium catenatum (assembly GCF_001605985.2). Taxonomy (NCBI): domain Eukaryota; kingdom Viridiplantae; phylum Streptophyta; class Magnoliopsida; order Asparagales; family Orchidaceae; genus Dendrobium; species Dendrobium catenatum. The sequence continues at coordinate 687,636 of NW_021319443.1, forward strand.
TAGTTTTGAAAAGTGAAACTATTTGTGTTAGAGAATGTTTGGTTTGGGTGAATAGTGAAGAAAGTAAAATCTCTCTATCTTTCTTTACCTCTCTTTTTCCTCCTTTTACTCCCTATTTCTTGTGCCTTGGGGTGAATGTTGGAAAGATATACTATATGAGTTCAAAAGTGGAAAGTTCAAAAGACAATCAACAGAACAGGTATTTAAGCCCGAAGAAAGGTACGTCTTTTATTTTCAGTAAATTTCAATTATTTTATTATTATTTATAAAAAGTGTTTATAATCCCTATTTTCCTTGTCTTCCCTATTTTATTTCTTTATTAATATAAACTGCGAGGAACGGTACCGGTCGAGTGAACAAAAGTACAAGGAGCTAATGACGTCAGTCGCCTCTATCTAACTGGGTAGAGGTGCTACGGGCGAAACCACTGGGTCGTATCCCCCGGTGACTGTGAGTATTTCTAAACTTAGAAAACCTTTAGGGGCCCATTGATGTGGTTTGCGCAAACCATTCCCTTCTAGGTTCCTGTAGTAACTTCAATTTTATTAGATTTATTTTTTATTTTATTCTTAGATCCCTAAACCCCTTTTTACATATACGTAAAGTCCTAAGGGTTAGTAATAATAAAAATTTCACCCATATAATATTAGTGACATTTAAGGACAATAATTAAGGACTGAGTCTTAAAAAACTTAGACTTAGGATGCATGTACACTTTATGGTATAAATATAAAAATAGAAAATTTAGTGACATCTCACCTTAGGATTAGTGAATATTTTTAGACTAAAATTCAATCAATTAGAAAACTTTAGCCAATAATTAACCTATATAGGACATATCAAAACCTCACAACTTACTATACACACTTAGATTTGTTTGCTTGGACAACTGACTCTAGTTTTAGGTTAGACCGGTGTTTATTTCCTTACTACATTGTGACGGGCTTTTTCTCAGCTTTTATTGCATGCTGGATGTAAAACTATTGATGTGTTTGTTTATTTAATTTTATTGCACTCTGTGATGTGATTTGATTGATGATTAGATTACCCATAAGTTAGGAGCGATCTAGTTGTTAACAAAATTTTTTGTAGGTGGCCACACTAGTGCAGGGCTAAAAAAGGGGCCTAATTAATAAAAAAATTTATATAAATGCTACATGTTTTACAGCTACTTAGCCCCCAAATAAAAAGAGTGTGGCCAAGTGTGGCTGGTGGATTTAATTCAAAAATACAAATATATAATTGCTTGGGATGATTTTTATTATAAACTACTTAGGATAACCCTGCAGGTGGTCTAGATTTTCTTTTTCTTTCTATGAAGTAAATGTGAATGTAAATATGATGTATTAAAAGTCAAAAATGTGAAAGTGATTTTGAAAATGGGATATTACATCCGATCTGGAATCCAAAGAAAGGAGAATATACCTTAAAAGATTATTCTCATTTATTTGGAAGGCCAAATTAGGATGATTCTAATATCTAAATAGAAAAGAAAATACCCCTTTTCAGGGATAAGTTTCTTTTCATTTGAATATCCAGACCCGACAGATCCAAGGAGTTCATAGAAGAAGAAAGGATGATAAGAAGAAATAGAAGAAAAAAGATGAAGAAATAAAGATTCAAATAACAGTATATCCCAGTTCAAAAATCACTTGCGTCATTCTCAGGATTAGAATCCGGGTTTGTGGTAAGTGGTGCCTGACCACTTTACTTTTCTGCAAATTCTGGGTGTAATATGGACATTGGACATTGGATATTATAATTTTGGATTATTTACTTTGTTTGTTTACATTATTTATGCAGTTGCTTTTTTTAGGTCCCTTGCATGTCATGTTTTGTTTTAGCCTGGATTCGAATCGGAGAGATTTTTGTTAGTAAGGGTACGCTTAAAATTCTTCTACTTGTAATTTTAATAAAAAAAAATTTAGGCTCACATAGTAACTCTAACGATCTAAGAAGTAAGCTCGGGACCGCCGAGAGTCAACATAATCATATTATTACTTTCTCTTTCTTGTTAGGCACCTCCCCGCCTGCGGGTTCTGGCAGGCCACTTATCCTATGAGGGTGCAGTTCTGTCAAGGGGAAGTTGTGCAGTCTCTAGGGAAAAACCTATTTTCTAAGCCTAATTTTAAAATTGCTTCATATTCATTTTATGCATTCGAGTCAATTAGCATGCATTGCATTAGATACAAATTAAAAAAGAGTCTAAAATATTAATTGCATTTCTAGACATTTTTCACCCTACATAAGTTGAAGGGCCAATTAGGATCTGTCTTAGATGTTGGCCCTTAATTCCTTAAAACTTAAACAACATCCCTACCTATCTTTTATAAGAGACTGGATACATGGTTTTAAAGCGCTTAGGTGGTTAGCTGGCTCCCCAATCCAGGCCGGGGTAAGTCCAGATTTGCACTTTATTAGTTAGGTTCGGGTTATTATTTTATAGTACCAAAATTAGATTTAGGTTCTGAGGCAATTTCTTTTTAGATCTTAAGTTCTCACCCTCCGGGAATATAATCCCAAATTTCTAATAAAAACTTCAACTTAAGCATAAAATTTTCTCTTAAAATGTAAAGCCCAACATAGGGTAGACTGAGGTCGCCTCTGACTTTCTCAGAATCTGGCATCTCCTACTTTTCCTCCTTTGACTCGCTAATAAATATACAACATTAAGCTTTTTCCTTGAAAAATCTTTATTTCTGTTTCTTGTCTTCTACTTTGTAGTCAAAAGGGTATGAAATCACTGCTTTAATCTAGAGTTTTCTTAGGAGTATTCCTCATAGGATGTAATTAACTATAAAGGCTTGCTCCTATAGGGATTTGAGAACCTCAGACTAAAATAAACCTTGTTTTATTCGTATAAAACAAGGGAAGAATCTTTGGGAACGTAGATATTTTTTAAAACCTCATTTGTAATTTTGAATAGACTTGTAGAATGTTATTATTATCTTTTCAGATAATATAATATTATACTTGTTATATTCAACTTTAGAAATGATGAATTTTATAAAACTCATTCTTGCTTTTGGATATCTTGAAGAATGTTATGTTCGTCTTAAGATGATATAATATTCTTCTTGTCATATCTAAAAAAAAGAATGAATAAACTTTTTCAAAAAATGTATTTCTATCTTTAAACATATTCTATATAATTTCATGTTCATCTTTTGAGATGATATGTTATTCTTTGAACTATATTTGATTATAGAAATATTAATTTTTAAAACCCTATTTTGATATTGAATCCATTTTAGAATATTGTGTCAATCTCTCAAGATTGTACTTTATTCTCAATGTAGTATTCGATTACAAAATAGGAGAAATCAAAATCTGCGTTGGTGACATAATTTTTCCCACCAAGGTTTTTCTAGCGACTCCGCTAGGGATCAATCTGCTCTCCATCTTTAGCAGTGATTTATACCCTTATATCGGTAGTATGCTTGTGCTTGTCATATGTTGTAACTACCTTTCTTTCGCCGGTTCTTTTATTCATTTCATTCTTGGATAATTTGGCTGGTATCTAAAAAATTCTATAGGTCTTATTTTGGACCCCGTTAGAAAACTAACGGGAAGATCCTTTGTACGACCTTTTTGTAAAAAAAATTCTTGTGCTAATTCGAATGTTGTTGTTACATTTTTCTTGTAGCTTGATATTTGACTTAGCACTGGGTCCAAAATCTCTTTGCCCAATCTTTAGTAATATATACAGTTACTTCTTTTAGTAACTTAATGTATTATTTGGATTGGGTCCAAAAATTTTTTAAGTCTTCAAAATTTTGAACTTCTATGTCCTAGTTAATATGTTGCAGTTATATATTTTTATAACTCGATATGTGGCTGGACAAATCTTAAAAAAATAAAAAAAAATTTTGAGCTTTTAAATCAAAGTTTTCTCCCTTTCTAAACCAACATATTACAGTTATAAATTTTTATAGCTTAATATGTTTGGTAGAAAAGGGACCAAAAGCTCAAACCTTCAAATCAAAATTTTCTGCTTGTCCTAATAACAAATTGTAGTTACATGTCATTTGTAGCTTGATATGTTTGCTAGGACAGGGTCCATAATATGATCTATGCAAAATTTTTAAGATTAAAGTCAATTTAAATTGAGAAAAGTTTGAAGGTTCAAATATAAGTCAAACTTATAAAAATAATTTTTGCTAGAGAAAATAACAGGTTGATTTCCCTTAAAAAAAATTTATCTTTATTTTCTTTAAATTGTAATTAAAAGTTCATTAAGGTTGACTCCTCTAAATGAATAAAGAATGTGGCTTATGAGCGTCGGGAAAGGAACGGATAGAAAGAGCTCCCTCCACTTGGGTGGATTAACGCTTTAGATGAAGATATATTTAATCTCATTTTCTTTTGGAACCTCAAAGCACAAAAGTTTAGCTACTTTTTGCTAGGTTCCTACCAATCGCTGAATTAAATTCAAATATATTTTCAAATCTTCTATTCAACCATATTATGATTTTTCTAATATTAGGAATGTATAAATATTGGTTGATATATTGAAAGTTTGAAAATCATTCAAAATTCCCTCACCTTTAAACCTTCTTATAGGTTAAAGTTTAATATGCCTTTAAATTCTATTTTCTAAGAGTACTACATAGATACGACGATTTATCCTCTGCCATATGGTTTAACTCTGATAGAATGTGGATCTTAAGGTATG
>NW_021319443.1:699463-719102 GCF_001605985.2 Dendrobium catenatum
GAATATGTGTTAGGTTTTCGAGTTTTCACTATATATTGTTTGTTAATGTTGATGAGATTATTTATTTAATTTATGCACTCTATGATGTGATTGATTGTGTGTTAAGTTTACCCTTAAGTTAGGGATGATTTATACTAATTTAACATTATATAGGTGGTCATGCTCATACAAGGCATTAAAATTAAAGAGGGCAAAAATATTAAACTTAATTAATGATATTTTTTTGCATGTGCTTCAGAAATTTGCTAAGACCCCCTTTAAATTTAAAGAGCATAGCCAAGCATGACTATAATTTAAGTATTTTAAGTTCAAATATTAATTGCGTGAGATGATTTGATTATATCTAATTAGGATAATACTACAGGTTATTGAGTATAGATTTTACGTTTCATTTAAATGCAATTTGATATAATTATGTTGTAATTTAAAGTGACAATTTGAAATGGGATTTAAACATTCAATTTGGAATCCAAAGAGAAAGAAACATCTATTAGGGGAGAGTTCCTCCCCATAGGAGATCCAAATTAGGATGACTTTAAAATATCAAAAGATGAAAGATAACGCCCCTTTTGAGGGGGAGTTTCTTTTCATTTGGATATCCGGACCGGATGATCCAAGGAGCTCCATAGAAGGATGAAGAAATGAAGAGCGAGAAGACCCATTCCAAAAGTCACTTGAGTCATAGGAGTGGAATCTGAGTTATAAATAGTGGTGCCTATCCACTTTACTTTTCTTACAGACCCTGAGTTGTAATATTAAGTGGCACTTACCATATGGACTTTGAATTTATTTAATTAATTTAATTAATTAATTGATTGATGTGTTTTGCTTATGTTAGGATTGCCTCTCTCCTTTGTCAGGCACCTCCCCACCTGCGAGTTCTAACATATCACCTGGCCTATGAGGGTCCAGGTCTGTCAAGCAAAATTTGTGTATTATTTTAGGAAAATTTCTATTTTTAAGCCTTTTAAAATTTCTTCATTTTTATTTTAAGCATTTAATTGAGAAAACTAACATGTATTACATTAAAAACTAATTAAAGAATTAAATAAAACTTTAATTACATTTTTTTAAAGTTTCATCTTACAAAACATAAGTTAGGCTAATTAGAAATCTGCTCTAGATGTAAGCCCCAATTCCTCATAATTAATATAATCAATATCCTTAACCACTCTTTCATAATTGACCAGACTCATAGTTTTGAAGCACCAAGTGGTTTAGCTGGCTCCCTAATCCAGGCCAGGTAAGTCTAGATCCTACATTGCATTAGTTAGGTTTAGATCACTCATTTTTAGTAGCCAAATTAGACTTAGATTCTGAGGCATGCTCAAGTTATAAGACCTCAACCTTCAGGAATTTATTTCCAACTTTTTAATAAAATTGACCATTTAAACTTAAATTTCCTTCAATTAAATTCAATCCCAATATTTAGGATAGGCTGGAATATTTTTGAAGTAATTCAGAATCTCAGGACACCTCCTACTTTTTATCCTTTGACTCAAAAAATAAGTGTTCAAATTTGATCCATTCCTGATTAAAATTCTCAATCCTTATATCTTTTGATATCAAGCTTTGAAATCTTAAATAAAATTTTTATCAATATTTTATTTGAGAGTATTTGTAGGAAATTTTAGTTTCTTGCGATGTAATTAACTATAAGGGTTTGCGTTCATAAGAGATTTAGAACTTAGATCTAATTTTTTAAAATTTTAATTAATCTTCTTTGAGAAATTCAAAATTAATGATCATTATTGTCATTCTCAAATGATCAATAGTAATTGATATCTTCTTTTCTCATAGAGATATATCAATTATTATTATGATTTTGATTATGAAATTAATGATCTCTTATCCAGATTAATATAGTCAAATACTCGATTAAATTTTATTTTGACTGTGTCGGGTCATATGTATTTTTTTCCTGAGTTCGACTATAATAATCATGATGAATTCAAAGTTCTGAAATTTGAACGCTTTAGGGAATGACATGTTCGCTTCCTGAGGTGATATATCATTCATAATGACGTGTTCGATTTTAAAACTAGTAATTCCAAAAATTAAACTTTCCCAAAAAAAAGTAATCCTCTTTCAAACTCAAAATCAACTTTTCAAATCAAACACTTCTAAAATAAATTTTTTATTTGAACTAATTAAATATTTAATAGATAAAAATTTTATGTCATATCATTTATCACACAATTGACAAATACTAGTAAGGTATGTTTCAATCCATCTACTAGTAAAATATTTTTGATAATAATAATTTTTAGAGTTACTAATCATTCCTGAACCCGTAACTTTCTTGGTGATGAAATCTCCCAAAATAACCTTGTCTCTAGCCTTAGCCTCCAGTATAGGGAATTACTTAACATTTCCAGTCATGTGTTGTGAACATTCACTGTCCAGGTACCATATACTCCCACTAGACCTTTTGTGAGAGCATTCCTACAAAGCCAATCAAAGGTTAGATTTGAGAACCTAAGTGAGTTTAGGTTCCACCTTATGCTTTAATGGATGAAAAAAATACATATTATACTATGATTTAGATGATTTTTTTCTCCATACTAGATGTGTTCTATGTTATATAGTGTAAGTGCAGGTTATGCATCCTACCATGCCTCAAGAATAGCACCTAACACCTAGAAATTGATTCACCAACCTATGTGAGTTGTAGTGCCTCCTTTTGGGGATATGAGATGCATGTTGTGTTTTAAGCTTATATCATTGTACTAGTGTAGGCTATGGTTTATTATTTAGAAGTGCATAAATTTTTTCTCTCAAAACCCCATTTGCATTCTTAAAGCTTTCAAATTTAAATTTCAATGCATGCTCACTATGGTCTAATTTAGTTTCAAGTGTTTCTAATTCCTTAAATGCATTATCTAGCTCAATATGTCATATTTCAATGTTTCATGTGACTTGCTTTGTTTAATATGTTTCTTATTCAAATCATCAAATTCATCTAATAGAGAAGAATGTTCTTTGTCTAATGAAATATGCTCAGATTTAAGATTAGCAAGCTCTCTAACTAACAAATCATGATCATATTTCATATTAGAAAATTCATTTTTTTAAATTAGAGTGCAGTTTCTTTAACTCCCTATATTAGTTATGAATTTTTTTCAAAAATAGTAAACTACTCATTATAAGATAGTTGGCATACCTCATCTTGATCAGAATGATCAAGATTATCATTTGTGATAAGACACAAATTTGTTATCTCATTCTTTGCATCGTGTTCTGATGAATCTGAGGTAGAGTCTACCCAAAAGGGTTTTTGCATCCTCTACTTTCCCTTTTTGATATTGAATTTTTCTTCACCCTTCTCCTTAGTAGGGTGAGTCTTTACTTTGGAGCAATCAGATCTCACATGTCTTAGTTTCATATATTCAAAATAGATAGTGTCAAAGAAAACTTTAGTACTTTTACCTAATTTACATTTATTCTATTGTTGATGACATCTTTACTTTTACTTCAAAAAGCTCTTGAATTACCAAGTCATCAATGTTATATCATCATATTCTTCAGCTGCAGAGTTTTGCTATTAAAATCATCAGCCTTCAATGACATAGTATTCTCCTCCCTCCTATCACCTACATCCAAAAATATTTGGCTCACATTTTTCTTGCAAGGAATCAAAGATCCAAGTAGATTATCAATAAAGTAAACATTTAAATGTTTGGATTCTAAAATAGTAATGACTTTTGCATCAAATCAATTAGGCAAACAATGAAGAATTTTATTAACATTTTTTAAGTTTGATAATTCTCTTCCTAAAGCATGCAAAAATATCACTATTTTTGTGAACCTAGTATACATGTCAGAAATTGATTCACTAGATTTCATACATAAGAGTTCATATTTATATAGTAAAAGATTTAGATAGGATTGTTAGAATTCATTAGTTCTTTCATATGTGATGCACAGTTTATCCCAAATCACCTTCCAATGGTATAAGTAGAGACTCTCATGTAATCCTCATATTTAAGAGCACAAAAAAATAATTTATGCATTTAGCATTAAGTTTTACAAGATCTCTATCTCCATACTCCATTCATTAAATGATGTTTCAGTTTGAATATAATTAATATTTCTAAATGGTGCAGAATAATCTTCTTGTATCATATACCACATGAAAAAATCAGCTGATTATAAATACATGGACAAACTAATTTTTCAAAAATCAATTGGAATATTATCAAATAATGGTTGACGATTTATTGAATAATCCTTCACAATATTCTTATTTCCAAAAAGTGTCATTTGATATTTTTTAAAAGATTTGTAAATCACTAATTCTGCGACCCACTCTCATACTAATTGAAAGTTAAAGAGAGGTTATTAAACCTTATTGAACTGCCCTATGTTTGAATAGTTGCTTTTATTTCGGTTCAACTTTATTATTAAGAGGGTTTAAAATTTTAAAAACTACCAATTCACCCCCCTCTTGGTAGCCTTGGGACATTTACTTAGGCTTAACAACCTAATTACTGGACTCAACACCCTAAGCACACCAAAAGGAGTGTGGAACTACCCTAAACACACCAAAAAGGGGTTGAATTGATGTTTTAAAATTTTCCTTTTTTTTTAAGAATAATTTACCAACACAATTTTCACAGGCGGTCTAGTTTTTACTTTAAAGAATAACTCACAAGAAAGAAATATTTTGATTTTTAGATTTTAAGCCAAAAACTTGTAAATATGATTTTTTATTATTCTTTTTGACCTAATAAAAAGATATTAGAATTATATCAAGTAAGAATTATATATTGGTAATAATTAAAACAATAAATAAAAATTTGAAAAATAAAGTAAAAATAAGAACAAACACATCAAAAAATTTATAGTGGTTCCATCAAACTTTAACCTACGTCCACTCATCGGAGTAATCATCTCCAGATTTTACACCAAATCTTTATTGTCTCTCATTTAGCTCCCACAATAAAGTGTAGAAGCTTTTACAAAATCACTTCCACCCTTCTATCATGCAGTTGAGAACTTGAATTCTTTCCACCATCATGGTGAGGCAGAGAACCTAGAATCCTTTTCACCTTTTGGGTGAGACAGAGAACCAGAAATCTTTTTCACCCTCATAATGTGGCAAGGAACCTGATATCCTTCTCACCTTCCTAGTGAGGCAGAGAACCTAGAATTCTTTTCACCTTCCTAGTGAGGCTGAGAACCTGGAATCCTATTCATCCTCCTTATGAGGCAGATAACCTAATCTTCAACATTGCAAACTTTCTCCCCAAAGCTATCCAAAAGAACATCAAAGACGCTTGGAGGAACCAAGGTAGAAGTTTGCTTGGAACAACCATATGAACCCCTCATACTACTTCTCCCTCTCATAAAACTTCTGATTCTCGCTCTCCAAGATTTAAGACCTCTTAAGGGAATCTTACAGAACTGTCTCAACAGCCAAAGACACTTCAAAGTATAATAAGAGTGTTAAAATATAATGCTACCAAAAAACCCTAATTTTTTTAATTATGTCGCTTTATTCTTACTGTATGATCGTACCATATGATTTGGGTTCATACAATATGATTAGGTCAAAACCCTATATTGTCTAGTAAAGCTTAAATAGTCATATTATAGTTTATTTAAACTTTGCATATCGATTATACTGTCTAATCATTGGATCATATAATATGATTAGTTCATTCATCTTAAGTTCATACAGGATAAACTTTAGGAATATTGAAATTCATCTCTACCTATTGTATATACGATCTACATCGTACAATACGATTCATTCAAAATATTATTTTCATCCAAGATGATCCTTGGGATGACCGTTCTTCATCTCTATTAATCGTTCAATATGATGAACATTGTATCGTATGATTTGTCCTATTTACTAAACCTTGATTTGATTGACTAATTATGAGGATTAAATTATGTAACATTTTTAATATCATGCAGTACATATGGTTTTGTATAGCATAATCTTTTTAATATTTAAATATTAAATTACTTACCTAGATTGGCGGCTAGAGTTTTTGAGTTAAACTGGTCATACTTTACGATCTAGTTCGTACAATACAATTAATTCAAATATTGTAATGACTCATTTAATTGATTTAATTGGTTTTCTAAATAAATGATCATATAGTACAATCTAGTTTGTATGATATGAATAGTTCAAAAATCTAAAATTCATGTTCTCACTCCCTCGTGTATGTGTGTACGGTCACCAAGTTAATATACACCTTTACATGATTTTGACTCAAGAAATATAAAAAGAAATGAAGATTATAGACTCGTGCAAAACATCATCCTATTCTACCCAAGCTTGAGATCTAAATATTCAATGCACAGTGTATAATCTTTGTAAATATTAGTACACACAAGAGAAAATATATAATATAAATATTAGAAGAAATAAAGAGACAATCAATAATATTTGTTATCATCAAAATCATAAGCTCGAAATCCTTGATTGTAACAAAGTTATCACACTTGCCAGTCAGCATAATAATTAATAACTTATAATTTCCAATCAGTGAATAGCATGAATTGATAAATGATAATATCAAATCATAGTATTTAAAGGAAAACCTGCTAGCACACTACCCAATATAGATATAAATTAGTCTCTAGCTAACGTTAGTAAATCACCAACCTTTATTTTTTTACACATTATTATTATAATGTTATAAAAGTAGTAGCAACCAGCTATTACTCAATCATATACCTATATTTATTCACAATGCTTGCATTAATAATATAGTCTGATTAAAATGAATAAATTACTATTATGTGCTATTCATAAATAATATAATAACTATAATTTTAACATGTGAAATTATGAAACTAACCAGTCAAAATCTAGAATAATTAGTACTATAATATACAAAAAGATAGGGGGTAGAATTCACTAATTTGAAGAAAATGAAATAAAATCAATTTGGGAAAAATCAAATGGTCAAAGGCAAGATATTTGAAAATAGAAATATGGTAGAATTCGCATACAATTATCTCAGCAATTTTGGTAAAAGTAGCGAAATGAACTGACGACCAATAATCTGGTTTCTCTTTTCTCTCTCATGTTTCCTTTCTTCTTTTCCCTTTCCTTCCATTGCAAACCAAACAAGAGAGTGAGGGAGGGAGGGAGTCGGCTGAGTGGAAACAAAAAAATATATATATAAACTCATTCAGTATCTGACGTCATGGCCTAAGTGACCCAACATCTTGCGTCAAATGTGATTCCAGAGTTACTGGAGTTACTGTAAAATAGAATGTTATGGCACCGAGGTGCCACTTTAGCGCTTCTCAGGGCCGCTGTGCCTGAAACCACAACATCGTTGTGTTCCAACAGACTAATTTCTTAAAACTTTGATAATTCATTTTATTCAAATAGAGCCATTACATCATTAACCATGGTTCAAACTCCCATATAACAAAGTATGATCATTATAGCTATAACAACAAACTATAACTTCGATACAATTGATTGCAATCACAATAGCTATAACATAGAAGACTATGATTTTAATAAAATGGATTTCAATTACAATTGCTAGAATGCAGAAGACTATAACTTTGATACATGAATTGTAATCACAATAGTTATAATATAGCAGGCTATTACTTTGATACATTATAGTGAAATCACAACATATATAAAATAATAGAATTAAATTTCCCCTTTAGTATCTTAGGTGAGTGCTCTAGCTACTCAATGTTAATGAAGCAGATCTCTTCTGCCTTAACTTTATTTAAACGGGCATAATTTTAACACACTAATTCAACTCGAATCTGACCCAAATAATTCAAGTTCGATCATAAATTTTGACCCGTTTATTAAATGAGTTGGGTTTAACTTGACCCACAAACCCAATTTTGACTTGAAAATAACTCGTTTAATTATTTTTCTTAAATTATTTTATTTATTAGTATTATTCTCTTATTTTTAATCAATCAACCTAAAATTTATGATTAATAAGCTAAAATATATATTTTTTAATTAAAATGAGTTATTGGGTCGGGTTCGAATTACTAGCGAGTTAGGTTCAAGTTTAATTGTTTGACCTATTTATTAAGCGGGTCAACTTCGAATTGATCAGATTCATGTCAATTCAAAATTTTGACCCGTTGACCATTTTTGACATCTCTAGATGTTGTGAAGCATTATCATAAATTGTAAAGATGCTAGGAAGAGGAATGTTCAAGCAAAACAATTGTTCAAAATTTGCGTGCGGTGGTTTTTTAGTTTAAAATGAATTTTTAGTCATATTTCCTTAAAAAAAAAATGACATTGATACTTAACCAATTTTCATATATTTTAAAATAGATAACATCAAATATCTATAAGAGAGCGACCATGTGAATTATTTGGATGCTCCTGTCCCCACTGTGTTGTATTTATACCGCTTCCATTGCCTTTCCAGGTTTCCAAATGCCTTGTTTGTTCCCTCAAAAATGGAAGGCATGCCCACGTTCTTTCCTTCAGTGTGGCGCTTCTGTATATCTTCTCTCCTATTCACTCTTCTTCCATCTCCCACCAATGGCAGAGTCCGACCCTGGCTTTCACCTTCCCCTGCTCCACTCCTTTCTCCTCTAGTTAAGCCCGTTTCTGGACCACCCGTTCTTCTGGCACCTGCTCCTATAGGTAGTTGTTTATCCACTTTCTTCACCATGTCTGTTTACGGTTTTTTAACCCCCTTCTTTTACATTTTTACTTCGTTGCATGTTGGAAAGTTTGCTTAGCTTCTCTCACCAACAATGTAATTTAAAAGCATTTCCTTCTGTTTTGACTTTTGGTGCTTCCATGTTGCTCGTTTCTCTATATCTCTTAGGGGCTGTTTGGCAACAGGATTTACGCAGGATTTAGCGTAAATCCTGCAAAAAACAGTATTTCTCTCGCCATAAATCTCACGGCAGAATAAATCCGCCGTTATTATCTACCTTGCCAAACAGTTTTTAGACTTTAACAGCTCCAAAATTTGCTAAATCTGGATTTACAGGATTTTTTAAATCCTATAAAGTTAAATCCGACTAATTTCCAAAGAGGCCCTTAAGGTTTCGTTATTAATTTCCTTTTCTTAACAAATTATAAATTTTTTCTTCTCATAAATCTTCTTATGTTTCTTTTTGCAGTAATGAAGGTAATTGTTGTGGTTCAGCACCACCATTTAAACAAAGAACTGATCGTAGCAATCTGTTTCTCATCGATTGCGATTTCAGCTATAGTTATATCTATCATTTTCTTCTGGATCATCTGGCAAAGGAATCACCTGGTTCAAGGCTTCAAAGACCAAAACTATGGTAATTCCAAACCTTGTCTGAGCTATAATTTGTATGAACAGTTTTTAACAGTTTATCCTGCTACATGTAAATTACAGTTGGTGTAGATTACGCTACTAAAGGACTTCCCTTGGGTCCAATTTTTAGCAAGTTTAATTCATTAAAGATGATGAAGAAGAAAGCATTGGTTGCAATGATGGAGTACTCATCCTTAGAGTCAGCCACCAAAAACTTTAGTGAGACTAATATTTTGGAAGAAGGGAGGCTTGGCCGTGTTTATCAATCTTGCATTGATGGAGGAGTTGTTGCAGCAGTAATGAAGTTAGATGGTTTTGGGCAGGACTACGAGAGAATGTTTGATGTAAAGTCTTTATATAATCTCTCCATTTTCTTAACCTTCTATATCAGTTAACTATTTTACTTGCATTTGTAGAATGAATTGGATTTGTTAGGAAGAATCAGACACCCAAATATTGTCTCACTTTTGGGTTATTGTATACATGGGGAAACCAGATTTCTTGTCTACGAGTTGCTGCAAAATGGTTCTTTGGAAACACAATTGCATGGTACTTTCTATTTGCTGTCTTGGATTAAACATAAACAAAAAAAATGTAAAATTTTTTTCTTGCAGCAAATTTTATGCTTTGAATTGCTATTCCAGGAACTTCTCATGGATCAGCTTTAACTTGGTATTTGCGAATGAAAATTGCAGTCGACACAGCAAGGTTAGGCTTCTGAAGTTTATTATGATTCCTTTTTGAAATTATTTTCTTTTTGGATTTGCCATATGTACATTACACTAATGAATCACATTTGTTGTTCTCCAATTTGATGCCTAGTAGAGCACTTGAATATCTTCATGAGCACTGCTACCCTCCTGTGATTCATAAAGATCTGAAGGCATCAAATATTCTTCTTGATTTGGATTTTAATGTCAAGGTACATGACTCTTTTACAGTGGCATCTTACTATGTTTTCATCAAATTGCAATCAGGAAAATATTCTTTAAATAAGTTACTATTCTGAAAACAGATTTCAGGTTTTGGCCTTGCAGTTACTGATGATGGCCTAAATAAGGGTATTGCTAAATTTTCTAGGAAGCTAGACTATGCTGCTCCAGAATCTATTTTAGACGGTTTGTCACTTCATTTCTCCTATTTTCACATGAACTGAAATTTTTTGTTCATCAATTAGTCAATGCTGAGCAATTATATTTGCCAGTAATCTATAAGTTACATCTATTTCAGGTAAGGTTACTGAGAAAAGTGATGTCTATGCATTCGGAGTAGTTCTCCTTGAGCTACTGATTGGAAGGAAGACTTTTGAAAAGATTGTACCATCTCTCTGCCAATCTTTTGTGACTTGGGTATCATTTTGTGAAGTTTGAAGTTAATGTTTGTGTTTAAACTTATAATATATGATTAGTTGTTAAATTTTATTATTCTAATCAATTATTTATAATGATATTTAATATAGCATCATTTATATTGTAGGTAATGCCGCAATTGACAGACCGATTGAAACTTCCAACTATTGTAGATCCTGTGATTAGGGATACAATGGACCTAAAGCATCTATACCAAGTAAGTTTCCTTCTTTGCTCTCTTTCTTTCTTCTTTTTTTTCTTATTTTTCTATAGGATTCTAGGTTTTACCTTAGACTCGTAGTTGTTTATAAATAGATATCATGCTTTAGGTTTCGTTTGGAATAATTTTTAATAGATTTCTACAGCAGCTTTCTAATATAAAAAATTATTAAAAGCAATGAAATAGCAGTAACTAAAAGTTGTCCCAAATGAAGCCTTGACAATAAAGATTTGAAAATAAAATCTTTATTTTTTGACGATATTTTTACAAATTTTGTAAAGTTTGAATTTAATGGGTGTGTTTAAATGCATTCAACTAAATGATGAAAATAACTAAATTCATTGACTAATTGAATGAGCTCCCTTATGAGATTCTTGATGGTCTTGTTTAGGTTGCCGCTGTAGCTGTGTTATGCGTACAACCAGAACCAAGTTACCGGCCTTTGATTACTGATGTGCTCCATTCTTTGATACCACTGGTGCCAATTGAGCTAGGAGGAACACTTCGAGTTTCGGACAGGTTACCCAATGCAAACCAAAATTTCCATATACATTGAGCTTGTTTTTTTCACAGAGAACGCTGAAAGCAACACAGGCTACTATTGCAATATCGGGGCCTGGCTAAGCCTGGCTAAAGATGATCTGCCAATGGTTTTGAACTCATATTTTTATCTTTCCTACAACTAGTGGTGGTACAATATTGGAGCTTTGTTGATATTCTAAAATGTCAAATGAAAATCCTGGTTTATGTTCTACAAGAAATGAATTAGCCCTTTCATTGTTATTAGGCCTTATTGGTCTTTCTTCCTCCTATTTTCTGGAGTTCCCGATAATCTCGAATTGCCATCTATTGGACACTGGTTGTACATGTAAAGTAATAGAGTCACTTGTCACATTTCACTGGCAATCACTTGTAATTTGAGCAATTACCTTTGTTTCCCTTCTACTTACTAGTTTGATGGAGTAATGCCATGCTCACCGAAACTTTTTACTTAAAAGGGGATCGATTTGGGCAGATTTTTTCAGACTTTTTAAACGTTTCTCAGTTTCATATAACTGCTGCGACTTTTATCACTTGGACAGATAAACTTTCAATTTGTTTCATTGGTGTAGTTGTCTCACTTCTGCTACTCCCATTAGTCACCTTCTACAATGTTCTTTTATCATCTTTTTTTTTTTTTTTTTTTACAGACTTGCTGGTGACCTCCCTCTTAAACCAGAGAATTGTTAAGCTACTTCTATGTCACAAATAAGACGCACTGGTAAGTGTAAAGCAGGTTAAACATGTGAAATTTTGAAGAGTGTTGTGGGCTCCGAAAATTCAGCCCTGACCTCCCCCGCTTTTTTTCTTCGGGGGAGTTTTAACAGAATTAAGTTCTGGGATAAATTTTGGAAAGTATGGGTTTGTAGATAAGACACTAATCAGAGATTTCGCCCTCATTTTGTGAGGACTTTATGATCTGAGTTATGGTTTCCTATAGGCGCAAGCCCCTATACTTAATTACCCTCCCGATAATGAGAGAGAAATTTTGATTAAGGCTAGTCGTCAATCAAATACGTAGAAATACATGCATCTGGCATATAGTAGTAGCATGAGCTTAGGGTATTTGAAGGATTTGATATTTAAAATTAGAAACTTTATCATCCCCCACTTAAAGCAGATGGTGGGGGAATGGATGATGGACCCGGTCAAGATCCCATGGTTCCGTCATCCCGAGCCATCATGGTCCCTGATCTACTTAATCAGAGGAGGTAGTCAATCAACCTGACATAAGGGTCCTTGTCGGCAACCATGGGTTGTTTCGTCCAAGGGGATCTTGTAGACCTTTAGTGAATGTTTGTCTAAGGGGATAAATTTGAATCCACCTTAGCTAACAGAGGGCTTTGTGCCCTATCAATCATATCCTATTGATTCATTATCTCAAGGATTTGATGCCACTAAGGAACGTATTAGCTTTGGTCATAACTGTTATTTCATGGTGCCATTTGGCAAAAAAAACAATCGATTTCGAGGGCCCTGGTCATAATCGTTTATCTTGCGGTGCCATTTGGTGACAAAACTGCTGGTTAGAGGACACGTACCACATCTTTAATGGTAGGAAACTTTTTGAGAATTAATCATAATGATATTATCGACTATGCATTAGCTCTATGTGAGCTGATATAATTTTTAATTTGTCCACATCGACAAACTGTTGCGGAGAGTGGATGAATTTTACTTTAAATAATTTGTTGGATTATTTTAATTTTAATTATTTGGACTGAGATGATTTTTGGAAATTTGGATTTTTTGGTATTTGGGATGGCATTTTCAAAATATTTCAAATTAACCCCTCTAATTGAGATCTGCATTCAGCACGATCATCATCGGGGTGTTTGGGGTTATTTTTATTTTTGGATTGAACATTGTCGACTTTATCGGGCTATTGACAGAGGATCAGGTTTCGTAGACTGTATGGTTTTGTTAATAAACTTTCTTTGTTGGAGGCCTTAAAGTTCTTATATGAACGTATAAAATAGATATTTCAGTCGACACCCAGACCATATATTTGTTTGATAATTTGAGTCGTATCGACTCATATCTATTTGTCTAGAAGGATCGGGCTCGGACTACATTCATATATGGACTTGCGCAGCATCCCTAGACATCACGTGTGTACCAATAACACGCTCGCCAGGGCTTATGCATGTATGCAATTGCACATGCCCCTTTTGTGTATCTATGTGGATACATATTACAGTGCATGTGCGGGGACATTTGGACATTTGATGGACCTTATACGATGATCAGTAGGAACTCGCATTTGTCATAATCCCTCTGTATTTGCTCGTGGGTGGTATGTTAAATGTATGAACATTATTCATTAAGAAGCTTGTAAGCCTCAATAATTTTATCCAACTCAATGTTCAGACCTCGTTTGAAATGAAACTCACTCTGTCTTTGAAGATAATGGCTTGATCTGGCTTTCTCTTCTTAGAACTCTTATGGGGATCAGTGAACAATTTCCTGATTATGCCATCATCCTCATTTTCTATTTTTGGCTTAAATAAAGAGTTAGTAACCTCAACCTTGGATGATTGCATTCTTACTGATCTCCTACACCTCAGGATCAGTGATCGCTACTATAAGCTGTTAACTACAACAATTGAATGTACATTAGGTTGCCTAGGAGGTCCTTGTAAGATATTAATTCCTAAAATAATTATTGTAGCCCTCGGGATGACAAGGATAGTGGTTGTAATTTCTATTATGTTTATGGCAAACTTCTCATATATACTTGATGCTTCATCACATACAGCGAGTTGTCTTGTATATTGTATGTCTAACTTCTCTTCTTGTAGGGAACAAGCATGTATACTCACCACAATATTATTGCCAATGATGTGGGCGATTATCATTGACTTTCGTATTCATCATACTGTATAGAGGTACTAGATCTTCAGACTTTACCCATGATTGTATCACTGCACCACTCGTGGTTAGGATATTATTTACCTTTGGAGTTTCTTTGTCCTTGAAGGTCATTTGCAATATGCATAATAAGTTTAACATCTCTGCTTATTGTCATTAGTGCTCATGTCAGCATGACTACCATTGGCATTTATTGGAGAATACTTCAAATTATTTTTTCATATGAACTTCCATATTCTCCATAATCTCCACCATTCATTGCTTGCAAGATTTTATACACATGAGTGTATACCGACACTGACGGCATAGTGGCATATTTATTGAGCATCTTCCTCATGTGTGTCGTTCATGAATGTATCACCTCATTCATTGCTCTTGCCCCTTTCTACTTGTAGGAGGACCACTACATCTGCTTGAAATTGAATTGTTATTGACGATGTAGATCTTACAACATGTATTATGTGATCTTCATATTTGGCTTATGAGCATCTCATATTGCACTTTGATTGTAGACATTCAGTGCATTTATTTCACAGTCGAATAGTATTGATTATGCATTAGCTTTTAGGTCTTCTTCATGAATGCATCATGATTCTCACTGCCATCATCTTGCCACTCATTATTTCTTGCAAGACCTTTCATGTTGATCGTCATTTATGAGTGAGGTATAGGGATTTCTTGTATCCAACATGAATACTTACCTATTCATTTTAGTTTGATATTTTTCTTTGACTTGTCTTCTTTGAATTGGATTATTATTGGTGATAGGAATGTAGAAGCTTCCCCTAACCCATCACAAGTCATTGAGCAAGATTCATCCATTGAGCATTTTGATTGCTCATTCATTAAACCAATGTTTGGTTCCAAGTGTTCCCTTCATGTTTGAATTCTTTAAATCATCACGTATCATATTTGCACTTGTTTGTATGTTGGTGTTAATCAAAAGTTGTTGCATGCATGGTAGGCCTCCTGCAATGGTTTATATGAGTTTGTATGTATCATGAATGAGTCATCCTCCGAAATGCACATGAGAAACCTCTCTTTAGACACTTGGGTCAAGCCAAATGGCTAACCAAGTGGGCCCAAGGCTTGGGTCATCCAAAGAGTCATCCCTAAGGGTCCAATGGGTGGTTATAAAGGTTTGAATTGGCTTGGGAAAGCCCTGGTCAAAGGTTTTAAAAGGATAGGAGTATATGGGAAGTTAGGTAAAACTTAGTTGACTTGGTCAAGTAAGTTGACCTAGGGTCTTGGTAAACCAAGTTGACGTAGGGTCAAGCATTGGGCTCAATGTGTTCAAATTGATCATATGAACTCAATGAAAAAGGTTTCAAGTCAAGAGGAAGTCATTTGGTTTGAAATGGATGTTTGAACCCTTAAGGGCCATTTTGGTGAACCAGGCCAAACCAAAGGGTGGGTTTGGATCCAAAGTGTTCCTAATGACATTTAGGAATCGTTAGAATAGGATTTGAGGTGTGATATGGCTAGTCCATGTTGAATTTCAGGAAGAAGTCCAAAAATTACTTTAAAAAACATTTTGGTCATTTTGACCCTTGGTCAATACTAGGTCTAACTGGATCCAACAAAGTGTGGATTACTAATCAAAGAGTCATAACAAAGGCCATGGATGTGGTTATAAGGTTTGGAAATATTCCCAAGGTCAAATTCTATTAAATGGCAAGTCTAATGGCATTGATTGTAAATATTTAAAGGTTTTGTAGCCTTTAGAAATTAATTCAATGTTTTGGGGCTAGGAGCCTTAGAATGAGCTCAAATTTGGTGGGTTGATCTTAGAGACATATCAAAATATTATTTAATTGATATAACCTAAATCAGATGTCATTTAACTGGGCTTCAAGGCGGTACAAAAATCACCCAGAAAGGATTTCAGGACTTAGGCTCTTAACCCTAGGATTTGCTTTGAAATCCTATAATTTGATTGAATTTTGGACTTGAATGGTTGAGTTTGAATAATCCATATTGTTGAGTCTAGTGAATAGGTTGTTAGACCTAAGTTAATGTCCCAAGGTTACCAAGAGGGGGGGTGAATTGGAATTTTTAAAATTTAACCCTCTTTTAAATTTTAGTTCAACCGAAATTAAACTTTTAATGAAATTTTTTATAGAAGAGTTTTTCAACCACAAATTTTTTAAAACAAAAGAAAAATGCGGAAAATAAAAAGCAGTAAAGTAAACAACACAAGATTTTTAGTGCTTCAGTCTAAATCAGACCTACATCCACTCCCCAGAGGCACCCTCTGAGTATTGCACTAATACCAATAATATCTCTCCTTTTGCACCCACAGCAAGACGGAGAAGCCTTTACAAACACGCTTTTCACCACTACCCGGTCCGGCAAAGATCCGTCGTCCTTTTACACAATCCCCAGTGTTGGCAGAGAACCGTCCGTTCTTTCACACTCTCCTAGTGTGGGCAGAGAACCCTTCGTCCTTTCACACTCTCCTAGTGTGGGCAGAGAACCCTTCGTCCTTTCACACTCTGTGTGGGAAGAGAACCCTTCGGCTGTTCACACTCTCCAAGTGTCGGTAGAGAAATGGATCTCCTTGACAGATCTCTTCACTAGAAATCTAGAAGGAAGAAAGAAAAAGAGTGAAGTAATCTCAAATCACAAGTTGGAAATCTTACCTTTGAACACCAAGCGAAGCCTTCCCGCTCCAGTAGTAGAAATCCTTCTTTGAATGCTCTCTCTCACTCTCTCCTTTACTCTTCTTCCAATAGGCATGAAGATCAATGAGCAAAAAGATTGGGTGGTAGTCAAATTTGAACTATTTATACAAAAGACAAGAAAAACTGCTCAAAAACTGCAAGTTTTTAATTATGTACGCAGTGGATCGTCCCGTACGATCGTGGATCGTCCTGGACGATTTTACTTAAATTGTCGTAAACGAACCTTATGTATATTGGTACGAATTATGTTTGTACACGCTAATCGTCCCGTATGAACAAAGTTCGTCCGGTACGAAACGATTATTTCATAGGTCAGTGTCCCAAAATTCTTCAGGACGTAACCAACTGACGTAAGTCGGTTCAGTTCTTCTTGGGACAAACAGGTTTTGTCCTGGGACGATTTCATACAGAGACTTTCGTTCTGGAACGAAGGTTCATTTCGTCTGGACGAACAGAGCAAGCTTCAATATAGAGACGTTCGTCCTGGGACGAACCTTATTTTTCGTCTAGACGAACAGAGCACGGTGAGAATACAAAGACGTTCATCCTGGGACGAACCATGAATTTCGTCCTGACGAACAATGGAAAGTGAGAATCCCGAGACGTTCGTTCTGGGACGAATATTAAATTCGTCCTTGACGATTAGGACTTAGAAAAATTTTCTCCCCGCCTGCTCGAACCATTGCTCTTCTTAGGGGTAATTGACATGATCGTCCCGTACGAACTATGTTCGTCCCCTACGATCAGTTCACAAAAATTGTTCCCCATGTGTGTATTTTGTGATTTTTCACTCAATTACAATCACTCCCTCTCATTTCAAAACTTATGAATATTTGTTGAATTTGATTACAAGTCTTCATATCTTGGAGTTGATTTTCCTGAAATGTTAGTACACACTAGAGCAAGAAACAAATGTTCCAAATAGTGTTAGGAGATATGTATAAAACAATAATATTTGAAATCATCAAAATAATACAAGTTGCAAGAATTTAAAACATGCAAAATAGCAATTCTCTTAACAATCTCCCCCTTTTTTATGATGGCAAAACAATTATTATTTGTAGGAATTCCAATTCTAAATATCTCTTTAAACTCCCCCTAAATTGATGAATACATGAAATATAAGGAGGCATATATGTAATTTTTTTTTAAAGTTTACAATCAAAACACACAACTACAACTAGAACAAGCAAAAAATAAAATAAAAAATCAAAAACAAACAAAACAATTTCTCCTATTTTTTGACAACAGCAAAAAGTGAAAAAGAAAAGAATGATAGAAATGTAAGTATAAGCATGAAATTTAGTTTATAATTTAATTTTGAAAGTGATTGAAATAAGATATACAAATAAAATTAAGATATTAGAGAAATCATAGATATTCATATAATTGAAGAAGTGTTATAACATAGAGAATAAAAAGAATTTATCAAAGGCATGTGTCAATTTAGACATTAAGATAAAGAAAATCATTGCACGAGGGATGAATAAAAAATTTTATATTTTACATTTCAATGTCAAATATAAATGAACATAAGATCAATTTGAATTAAGAGATTGAAAGAGTTTGGAAAGAAAGAACTACCACATGTGGCGCTTTGCGCATCTTGTTCAGTTTTTCTGACACATTTTTGTGCATTTGTTTACTGTGAGCTTATTGTATGCCTCTTTTTGTCATTGCAAATTTTTTGCACAACTCTTTTGATCTTTTGTACATTTGTACACTTTTCAAGAGTAATTGAATTCTTTCCAAAGTCAATAATTTAAGATTTCAAATTTTTTTAAGTGCATAAAAACTATTTGAAAAGAGAAATAGAAAATAAGAAAACATCTAAAATGCAATAATAATATTAGTGCTAGAGTAGTCTAAATAAGAGACATGGAATTGAAAATTCTAATAATATCAAGTTATAAGCATTTCTTAATTGTAGAATAAATATATTTTCTAATGAAATTAATTTTAATTTATAATTTAAATAAGGCATTATTAAGATTAAACAAATTTTGAAAGTCATAAAGTCTAACATACATTTCCAAAACATTAGATAACAAAACATTGGAAAATATATTGATATCGAATGAAACTGTTACAATTTGAAGTACACGATATCAATATCAACAATAATAAAACAAGGAAAATACAATAATCTAAAAACACATCACAAACACATGAACTATAAAGAGACTAAACAAACACTACAATCATTCTGAAGGACCCTGATCTGGAGGAGGAGGAGGTGGTGCTGCACCAAAAAAGTTGAAATAACTACTCATCACAAACATATTGGAATTAATGTAATTAATTTGTTCACGCATGAATCCCATATCTTGATTGTACTGAATGTCTTGGTGCTATAGATGAGTTTCAATTTGATCAAATCTTTGATCACAATGAGCCTCTATGTTGTCAAATCATTGAACTAAATCCTGATAATTTGGTTCAGCAGCATGTGATGGTTCACCCTCTTCTTCTATTTCACTCAATACTACATGAGGTTTGCTGGGCTCGTCCTTATTGAAGATAGCCCTGAAGGAACCATCGTTGTAGTAAAGTGGTTCTTCAAAGTCTTGATCTGAATGAGTTAAATCATATTTATTTTCTAAAATGTAGGCAATCAGATGGCCTAAGCCTATGTTCTTCTTCCTTTTATGATCTACATGACCAATTTCAGAGACACCATAAATGTAGTCAATTAGGAATTGGGCCTCA
>NW_021319443.1:719202-724223 GCF_001605985.2 Dendrobium catenatum
TAAACTAAATTTAAATCTTAATCAATTTAATTCACTTAACTTATGATTACAAAAATACAAGGTAATCCGGCGTACGAGGCTATTAACTTAGCCCCAAAGAGGTAAAATGAAATTTAATGGGCCCTAGTTAAAAAAGTAGTTAGATCACCCAGGCTTTAAATATATTTAAAAATTAATCTTTAAGTCATTAAGCATTTAAATTTTAATTAAATATTATCTCTAAGTCTTTCAACCAATTAGAACATCAAGCAACTTCAATCAATATCTTTATATAGATATTATCAAGCTACATAGCCTACCTCACCACTTTAGATGGTTTACTAGGACACACCAACTCTAGATCTATGTGTTAGGTCGATGTTTATTTTCTGTGTGTGCTAGTTTTTTAGTTTTCACAATATATGTAAAATTGTAATATATATGAGATGATTTATTTTAATTATGTACTATGATGATATGATTGATTGTTGTTTAAATCTACCCTTAAGTTAGGGATGATTTATTACTAATTAATATTATATAGTGGCCTGTCATTACAAGCATTGAAATAAAAAGGGACAAAAAATAATTAGAACTTAATTTAAAATATTGTCTACATTGTGCTTCAAAATTTGCTGAGACCCCCTTTAATTAAAAGAGCATACCACACATGGACTATAATATGAGTATTTTTAAATTCAAATATTACTGCGTGAGATGATTTGATTATAACTGCTTAGATAAACCTAACAGGTTATTGTATTGAATATAGATTTTACTTTTCATTCAAATGTAATTTGATATAATTATGTTGTAATTTAAAGTGATAATTTGAAATGGAATTTAAACATCCAATTTGGAATCCAAAGAGAAAGGGACATCTCTTAGGGGAGAGTCCCTCCCCATTGGAGATCCAAATTAGGATAACTTTAAAATATCAAAAGAGAAAAGATAACACCCCTTTTGAGGGGGAGTTTTTTTCATTTGGATATCTGGACCTGATGATCCAAGGAGCCCCATAGAAGGATGAAGAAGTGAAGAGCGACAAGACCCATTCTAAAAAGTCACTTGAGTCTTAGGAGTAGAATCTGAGTTATAGACAGTGGTGCCTATCCACTTTATTTTTCTTGCAGACCTTGGGTTATAATATTAAGTGACACTTACCACATGGACTTTGAATTTAATTAATTAATTAATTAATTGATGTGTTTTGCTTATGTTAGGATTGCCTCTCTCCTTTGTCAGGCACCTCCCAACCTGCGAGTTCTAACAGATCACCTAGCCTATGAGGTTCCAGATCTGTCAAGCAACATTTGTGTATTATTTTAGGAAAAATTTTATTTTTATGCCTTTTAAAATTTCTTCATTTTGATTTTAAGCATTTAAATTGAGTAAACTAGCATGCATTATATTAAAAACTAATTAAAGAATTAAATAAAACTTTAATTACATTTTTTAAGTTTCATTTCACCCAACATAAGTTAAGGGGCTAATTATGAATCTGCTCTAGATGTAGGCCCCAATTCTTCATACTTAATATAATCAATATCCTTAACCACACTTTCATAATTGATCGGACTCATAGTTTTGAAGCACCTAAGTGGTTTAGTTGGCTCCCCAATCCAGGCTAGGTAAGTCCAGATCCTGCATTGCATTAGTTAGGTCCATATCACTGATTTTTAGTACCCAAACAAGACTTAGATTCTAAGGCATGCTCAAGTTATAAGACCTCAACCTTCAAGAATTTATTCCCAACTTTTTAATAAAATTGTCCATTTAAACTTAAATTTTCTTCAATCAAATTCAAACCCAATATTTAGGATAGTCTGGGATATTTCTGAAGTAATTCAGAATCTCAGGACACCTCCTACTTTTTCTCCTTTAACTCAAAAAATAAGTGCTCAAATTTTATCCATTCCCGATTAAAATTCCTAATCCTTATATCCTTTGATATCAAGCTTTGAAATCTTAAATAAAATTTTTACCGAAATATTTAATTGAGAGTATTTATAGGAAATTTTAGTTTCCTATGACGTGATTAACTATAAGGGCTTGCGCTCATAGGAGATTTAGAACTTAGATCTAATTTTTCAAAAATTAATTTTTTAAAATTTTAATTAATCTTATTTGAGAAATTCAAAATCAATTTCATTATTATCATTCTCAAATGATCAATAGTGATTGATATCTTCTTTTCTCATAGAGATATATCAATTATTATTATGATTTTGATTATGAAATTAACGATCTCTTATCCAGATTAATATAAACAAATACTCGATTAAATTTCATTTTGACCCTGTAGGGTCATATATAATTTTTCCCTAAGTTTGACTATGATAATCATGATGAATTCAAAGTTTTGAAATTTGAATCCATTAGGGAATGATATGTTTGCCTCCTAAGGTGATATATCATTCATAATAATGTGTTCAATTTTAAAACTAGTAATTCCAAAAATTAAACTTTCCCAAAAAAAGTAATCCTTTTCAAACTCAAAATTAACTTTTTAAATCAAACACTTATAAAAAAAAAATTTATTTAAACTAATTAAATATTTAATAGATAAAAATTTTATGTCATATCATTTATAACACAATTGACAAATACTAGTAAGGTATGTTTCAATCCATCTACTAGTAAAATATTTTCGATAATAATAATTTTAGTTACTAATCATTCTTGAACCCGCAACTTTTTTGGTGGTGAAACTCCCAAAATAACCTTGTCTCTAGCCTTAGCCTCCAGTATAGGGAATTACTTAACATCTCCAGTCATGTATTGTGAACATCCACTGCCCAGGTACCATATACTCCCACTAGACCTTTTGTGAGAGCACTCCTACAAAGTCAATACAAGGTTAGATTTGAGAACCTAAGTGAGTTTAGGTTCCACCTTATGCTTTAATGGATGAAAAAAAATACATATTATACTGTGATGTAGATGATTTTTTTCTCCATACTAGATGTGTTCTATGGTATATATTGTAAGTGCAAGCTATGCATCCTACCATGCCTCAAGAATAGCACCTAACACCTAGAAATGGATTCACCAACCTATGTGAGTTACAGTGCCTCCTTCTGGGGATATAAGATGCATGTTGTGTTTTGAGCTTATACCATTGTACTAGTATATACGGTGGTTTATTATTTTGAAGTGCATAAATTTTTTCTCTCAAACCCCCATTTGCGTTCTTAAAGCTTTCAAATTTAAATTTCAATGCATGCTCACTATGGCGTTATTTAGTTGCAATTGTTTCTAATTCCTTAAATACATTATCTAGCTCAATATGTTAGATTTCAAGGATTCATGCGACTTGCTTAGTTTAATATGTTTCTTATTCAAATAATCAAATTCATTTAATAGAGAAGAATGTTCTTTGTCTAATGAAATATGCTCATATTTAAGATTAGCAAGCTCTCAAACTAACAAATCATGCTCACATTTCATATTAGAAAATTCATTTTTTTAATTAGAGTGCAGTTTCTTTAACTCCCTATATTAGTTATGATTTTTTTTCAAAAAAAGTAAACTGTTCATTATAAGATAGTTGGCATACTTCATCTTGATCAGAATGATCAAGATTATCATTTGTGATAAGACACAAATTTGTTATTTCCTTCTTTGCATCGTGTTATGATGAATCTGAGGTAGAGTCTACCCAAAATGGTTTTTGCATCCTCTACTTTCCCTTTTTTATATTGAATTTTTCTTCACCCTTCTCCTTAGTAGGGTGAGTCTTTACTTTGGAGCAGTGAGATCTCACATGTCTTAGTTTCATATATTCAAAATAGATCGTGTCAAAGAAAACTTTAGTACTTTTACCTGATTTATATTTATTCTGTTGTTGATGACATCTTTATTTTTACTTTAAAAAGCTCTTGAATTTCTAGGTCATCAATGTTATATCATCATCTTCTTCAGCTGCAGAGTGTTTCTATTAAAATCATCAGCCTTCAATGCCATAGTATTCTCCTCCCTCCTATCACCTGCATCTAAAAATCTTTGGCTCACATTTTCTTGCAAGGAATCAGAGATCCAAGTAGATTATCAATAAAGTAAACATTTAAATGTTTGGATTCTGAAATAGTAATGACTTTTGCATCAAATCAATTAGGCAAACAATGAAGAATTTTATTAACATTTTTTAAGTTTGATAATTCTCTTCCTAGAGCATGCAAAAATATCACTATTTTTGTGAACCTAGTATATGTGTCATAAATTTATTCACCAGATTTCATACATTAGAGTTCATATTTATAGAGTAAAAGATTTAGATAGGATTGTTAGAATTCATTAGTTCTTTCATATGTGATGCACAGTTTATCCCAAGTCACCATTCAATGGTATAAGTAGAGACTCTCATGTAATCCTCATATTTAAGCGCACCGAAAAAATAGTTTATGCTTTTAGCATTAAGTTTTACAAGATCTCTATCTCTATTACTCCATTCATTAAATGGTGTTTCAATTTGAATATAATTAATAAATCTAAATGGTGCAGAATAATCTTCTTGTATCATATACCACATGAAAAAATTAATTGATTGTAAATACATGGACAGACTGATTTTTCAAAAACCAATTGGAATATTATCAAATAATGGTTGACGAGTTATTGAATAACCCTTTGCAATATTCTTATTTCCAAAATGTCTCATTTGATATTTTTTAAAAGATTTGTAAATCACTAATTCTGAGACCCACTCTCATACTAATTGAAAGTTCAAGAGAGGTTATTAAACCTTATTGAACTGCCCTAAGCACACCAAAGGGGTGTGGAATTGCCCTAAGCACACCAAAAAGGGTTTGAATTGATGTTTTAAATTTTTCCTCTTTTTTAAGAATAATTTACCAACACAATTTTCACAGGCAAACTAGTTTTTATTTTAAAGAATAACTCACAAGAAAGAAATATTTTGATTTTTAGATTTTAAGCCAAAAACTTGTAAAGGTGAGTTTTATTATTCTTTTCGATCTAATAAAAATATATTAGAATTATACCAAGTAAAAACTAGAAATTTGTAATAATTAAAATAATAA
>NW_021319444.1:0-1210 GCF_001605985.2 Dendrobium catenatum
TAAAGTATCTTACTTGAGAATAGATAATTTATACACATTATTTCTTACATTATAGCTCTTTTTGGTAGGCATGATGTTAATTGGTAAGTCTAGATGGTTGTCTTAGCATGCTAGGTTGTTGCTGTCCTAATCCAAATAAGATAGCAAGTCAAATTGAATAATTCTCATTACATATAATTAGGCTCTCATATTTCTCTCTTTCCATAAACAATATGTCTATCCTTAGTGATTATAAGTTCTACATCTTTTCAGATCTGTCTCTTAGAGTTTATATTTCTAGAAATTCTGAATATTTTTTTCCTCAGTTTTAGATGATGAGGATGACTCTGAATAACATAATTAAAAATTATTAGCATACTTTATCATGGTCAGTTTATGTTGACTGCATTCACAACTAAGTAGTTTAAAATAGGGGTGTCAATATTTGACATGACCGGAAAACCTGACTTGAACCCGACTCGAAAATTTCGAGTTAGGGTCAACCCGAACTCGAAACAAGTCGGGTTCGGGTTCAACATTTCGACCCGTTTCAAAAATCGGGTAGGGTTCGGGTTAACCCTTTGACCTGAAATTGACCCGATTTTGACCCGAAAACCAGATTTCGACCCGGCAACCCGAGATTGACCCGATTTTGAACCAAAAAAAGAGGAGATAGACCCGTTTTTTACCCGAAAACTAGCAATTTTTTGTTGGAAACGGGTCATTCGGGTCGTGTCGGGTTGACCCGGACCCGAAGCGGGTCGGGTTCGGGTAAGGAAATCTGACCCGTTTTCAAAAACGGGTCGGGTTTGGGTTGACCCGAATAGTGTCGGGTCAGTTTCGGGTTCGACCCGAACCAGACCCGTGACCCGAAATTGACACTCCTAGTTTCAAACTTAATAGCATAAGATGATTGATCCATTAATTATTGATTAATTATGTTTTTTTTTCTATATTTTTCTTGATTCCTTACATCTACCCTATCATCCTTTTGAGTCATTTCATGCTCCCTTTGACTTCTTGGTGATTCAATTACTATTATTGTACTAGTTTTCAATGTGGAGAGAGAACCCTTTCACTTTATTATGGTGATTCACCCCCTACATTGTGAATTGGCTCACTTTAAAGTATAGGCTATCATATTAGGATAATAACTTTTGAATCATCATTGTCTACCTTTAATGTTGATCTAAGAAATTCAAAAGAAGAGTATATATTATCTATTGAGGTT
>NW_021319444.1:6509-10501 GCF_001605985.2 Dendrobium catenatum
TTTTTATCTTTGGATTTAAAAAATTCAAAAAATTTAAAAAATTTTGAAATTTTTTTGAAAATTTAGGAAAAATTTTTCCAAACTTGCATACTCCTGGATTTATAAATACCCTTCTTAGGGTGGGGGAAAAATTATGGTCCTCTTATGGTGGCTCTAGTTCTCCCCCAGAAAAGGAGGGAACAACTATACAGCTAGAGTCTAAAGACCATTTGTGCCAATCAAATGCTCGGTCCTCTTATGCGGGATCCAATTTTCCTATGTAAAAGGAGGTAACAACTATCCAGCAAGAGTGTAAAGATTGGAGGCGGCAGCAAAGGCTTAGTCCTCTTATGTGAGCTTCAGTTCTCCCTCATATGAGGTGGGAATAACTGTCCGATAAGAGTCTAAAGATCATTAGTGGCAGTAAAGACTCAGTCCTCTTATATAGGCTCTAGTTCTCCCCTGAAAAAGGAGGGAACAACTGCCTAACAAGAGTGTAAAGATTGTCGATGGTGATCAAAACCTGGCCCTCTTGTATAGGCAACCATAGGGATGTACAGATGATGGTAGTTGGGCAAATGGCTAATGATGTCCATTATGAGGTATAGGGTCAATAGTGGTAGTAAACCAAGGGTCGATGATGATGGTGGTTTGTTTGTGTTCTATTGAACATAATGGGTATCCATGCTGATAGGTACGGATAATGGACAGCCTAACTAAGGGGGTCGGGTGTTGTGCCATGGTAGTAGTTTATCAACTCACTAATAATGCTAATTAAGTTGAGGCCTGATGGTGATGGGGTTTCGATCGTTCCTTAAAGAAGGGGTTGAGAGAGATGCTTTAAAGTGCTACGTGGAAGAGGTCGATAGAAGGAATCCAGGAAGGTTATTTGACATATCCAAGGTTGTTTGCCAAAATAATGCTCGATAGTATTAACCTGTATATATGAAAGAGGTCAAAATATCCACCGAGAATGTTTAACATATTCATGGTTGTTTATGAAATCACTGCTCGGTAACATTAACATGTATGAAAGAGGTTGGGAGAAATCCACCAAGGATGTTTGACCTATCTGAGATTATTGTCAAAGCATTGCTTGATGGCATTAACATGTATAAAATAGTTTGAGATAAATCCATCGAGGATGTTTGACCTATCCGATATTATTTTCTAAAGCGTTACTTGATGACGTTAACCTGTGTAGAAGATGTCATGGGAATCCAACAAGGATGTCTAACATATTCAAGGTTGTTTGCCAAAATATTGCCTGATGGTTGTATGGAAGAGGTCGAAGGAAATCCACTAAAGATGTTTGACTATATTAGAGGTTATTTGTCAGAGTTTATCCAATATCATTAACCTGTGTGGAAGAGATCGAATCAAATACCGATTACACCTAGATTGGGAGGGGGGAAATGTTGTGTATATCCCAAATAAAAAGTGAAGATTTATTTATCTTTTGACCATTATTATCTTTTTGAGGTCAATACTATGACCTTGTCTAAGGAGTAGAAGTCCAATTATGAATTATATAGAGTTTAAGAATCACTTAATGCATTCTTGTATTTGTTGGAAGTTTTATGATAGATAATTTCTAGCAAGATTATTTTGGAGATGTAAAAAATTGGACTTGCTTGACCATAATCATATTTGAGATTGCAACTTAGGTTTTTCTGTAGTCTAAAATTGCTTTTCATAAAATTGATGTAGCAATGGCTAATGGTTGAGAGGTGAGATAATAATGCATGTTTGTTGTTGTAGTGAGGTTTCCCTCAATATTGAAATACTACTTTCGAATATGATAATAGATCATGGTAAAAGGATTATTGCACCACGATAATGACCAGGATGTTGATGTGAATGACCTTCCAAGGTTGTAGCAAAGATTGCCACCAACGAAGAATCATTTCTAATAGAAGGTGCTGAACTAGTGCATGCTGATCGAAACATTCTTGGTGGTAAAGAGAGATAAATTTTAACATCCGAGTTTCGTACAAAGATCCAGCACATATAGAGATAAGAGAGAGCGATGTGTAGGAATAATAAAATACACCATATTTTTTATTTGAAAACCCCTAAAAAAGGTGAAAAACTATATTTCTCATTAATTACAAATGATTCCACTAGTATTTCTCATTTATTACAAATGATGCCCTTCCTCTAAGGAAGTCATTAGTTCAATGTAGTAAATATACATTATATATAACACATTGCATTGTTGGAGTTAGAAGATTCCTCTTACATGAGAGCTATTCTCAAGAAAATATTGGCATATATGTTTGGTCTGTAGGACAATAGTCGGGCAACAAATGTTTGAGGGATTGTAGCCGGGTGATGGTGGTTCATCGGAGCGTAGTCGGGTAACAGTGGTTGGAGGGACCTTAGTCGGGCAACAAAGGTTAGGTACCATAGTCAGGGGATGAATGCCAAAGAATATAATCAAGCGATTGAGGTTAGGGACCAATCAGGTAACTAAGGTCATAGGTACCATATTCAGTGAATGATGAAAACTAGAAAGACCATAGTCAGCTGAAGGTGGAGGTCAAAGAGACCATAGTTAGAAGATAGTTGAAGGGAACAAAGTCGACAATAAAGGGTATGGATTATAGTTGGGTGACAGGGGCCAGGTACTATACTCAAGCGATGTAGATTAGGGACTCTAGTCGAGTGAATGAGGTTGGAGGGACCATAGTTAGTGAGTGATGGAGGCTAGAAGGACCATAGTCCTTGGGAGACAAAGTTCAAAGGGGTCGTTATCGTGCCATGGGGTTTGGAGGGACTATTGACAGACAAAGAAGGTTGGAGGGACCTTAGTTGCGTGACGAAAGTTAGGGGGATCATTATCAGGTGACAGAGCTCGGAGGGGCCATAGCCGACAAGAAATAAAGGTTGGATGGACCATTATTATGTGACAGTGGTTGGAGGGATCGTAGTCGACAGGTGACTATGATTAGAGGGACTATAGTGAGGCAATGAAGGTCGGATGGACAATAGTAAAAAGATTGAGTTCAAAGAGACTGTTATCGAGGGACTGAGGTTGGATGGATCATAATCAGTGTCACAATCCAACCTGACCAGAACAAGTCCTATCATGTTGAGATGTGACAGGAAAATCCCAAGATGAATGTGCGAGTGACTTCCGACAAGCAAGAAGGTACTGCATCATCGTCTAGTTGCCTTTCGAAAGCTGATGTAACTCGCTCTTCAGTTGAATTATCCGAGAACGAGTTGTTTCTTGAAGACGATGTGATAAAGTAATCCATATGTCATGGCAGTGAGTTAGCGTGAGAACATAAGGCAAGATCGATGGTGAGATTATCGAATACAATGCAGCGACAAGATTTTGATCAATGAATATTCAGTTGTCAAATGGTGTTATAGTGCCAGTCGCGGATGATCCGTATGGAGTAGGTGATCGTGATTGACATTTGGATGGCTGTCGAGAAAACCTTTGAACTCATTCGCAATGAAGATTTTCTCCACTTGACAACTCCAGATTGAGTAGTTTTCAAAAGTCAGCGAGTTTGGAATGAGGTTCTTGATGTTACTCATCAAGAACTTGAGCTGTGAAGGTATTGTTGTGGTGGTAATGGATGAATTGGACTCCATTGTCGGCAAGTTGGTAGCCAATCCAGCCATGAGAGGTAAAAAAAAAAAACTCTAGTTTCTGTTTTGATGCTCTGATACCATAGTTTTTATGCTGTTAGACTTACAGTTTAATATTACAGAAACAAGTTTCATAGAAAACAGGGGAGAAACTGGAGGAAAATGAGTATGCTTTTTCATATCTTGTTTCTATCCGCACAAATGTATTTATAGACAGCTTTGATTTAAGAAATGATAGTACAATCTTAAAACTGAAATAACTGAAATGTCGACTGAGCTCGTGCTAGCTGTTTGTTTTAATTTCCACTTCTTGCTTAGCTATCAACAGATTTTACTTACCTTAGAAATATATGATTATTGCTTCTTAACGTATGACTATTTTTATAAATTTGATAATAATCAAATAT
>NW_021319444.1:15143-28639 GCF_001605985.2 Dendrobium catenatum
GAATAAGACGGGTTTGTAATCAAATCGAGCATCTTAGCAAGATGAATCTAACAAATGCAAGATTCTTCAATTTTGAGGTCATTGAAGTACTAAAATGCTTAAAAAATCATCTAAGATCAAGGGAATAATTTCGTGTCATTCAATAAAGCATTTTTTTTATTTTGTGTAAATTTATCAAATGTTGAAAGTTAGTGAGGGTTGTGAAATCTTAAAAAATTAGCCCGAGGCTAATCAAGAGGGGGGTGAATTGATTATTTAAAAAAAATTAATGAAAAAGAACTTTAAAATCTTTTCAAACCCACACATGATAATCGATACAACATATATATAAAAAGAAAATTTCACAACAACGAAATAAAACAGATTTTTCAACCACACGTATAATTGTAGAAAATAAAGTGCATAAAATAATCAGAATGAACATACCAGAATTTATAGTGGTTCGGTCAACCTAACATACGTCCACTCCTTGGAGTCTCCCTCTCAAAGTTTTGCACTAAACAGTAGTGACTCTTTTTTTGCTCCCATAGCAAGGCGGAGAAGTCTGTACAGACATTGTTTCACCTCCTTAGTGAGGCAGAGAACTGTAACTCTATTACAGGCAGAAAACCTCAACTCTATTTTCATCCTTCTAGTTATGGTCAGTAAACCACAACTCTATTTTCACCCTTCCAGGTAATGGTCAGAGAACCATAATCTTTGCTAAAGAATTTCTTCTCCGGAGCCATATAGAATCTAGGCAGACCCTTGTTGATACGAGGCAAGAATCTTGCTTGGAGCAACCTTATGAATCCCCTCACAACTTTTCCCTCTCAAAATCTCCCTCTCTTCTCTCACAAAGCTCTCATTCTTTTCTCCTTCAAGGCTCTCTTTCCTAAAGTCTTAACAGCCAAAGATCTTCTAATAAGAGCATTAGAAAACCTTAAGTAGTGGGCTTCAAGAAATCCTAATTTTCAAGAGATTTGTCTTCTATTTGTACAGTAAGATACAGTATCATATCGTACAATTAGTGTAATTCAGACTCCTCCAGCAAGATCGTTCAGACCAATGGTTCAACTTTTGTAACATTTCATACAATATGATCATAACATCGTACAGTACGAACTATAAAAATTCCTTCTGTTTGTTTGGGACGATACTTAGGACGTCCAACTTCATACACTGTCGATCGTCCAAGATGGTGGATATCATATAGTACGATCAGTACAAAAATTATAGATTTTATTTGGTACGATATCTAGGATGACCAATTTCATACACTGGTAATTGTACAGTATAAATTGTATTGTATAGTACGATCGATTATAATAATTGTCTAATATTGAGGGATTAATTAAGAAAGATTTTAATTATGGCGTACAGTACGAACCAAATCATACTGTATGATCAGTACATAATTAGTATATTTCTTAACCTTTGGCGGCTAGGGTTTTGATAGAGCACAACAGATCACATAATATAAATTAAAATTATATAGTATGAAATTTAGTTATACATTACAAAGCCAAAATTGTACAGTATGATGTACTTAAAAAACTATCACAAAATTTTTTTTCTCTCTCCCCTTGTATGTGTGCAATGTTACTTAATAATGGTATCCACTGAAATACATGATACAACTCAACAAAGGAAAAAATACATAATAAAATGAAAATTGACTATAACCCTAATCTACCCAATCTTGAGCTGATCAAAATCGCAAGTGAACGGTGGATTGATTTTCTTAAACGTTAGTACACACAAACATAAAATAAAATATCACAGAAATAAGAGGAAGCAGTAAAAGATGCAATAATATTTGTTATAATCAAAATTACAGTGCTTGAACCAGGTTTGCTATAAATGCTACTCTAAAAGCTATATATGGAATCACTTTCATTTTTAGATTTAATTTAAAGCGTCTAATACACAGTTAACTGGTGGTGCTGACTATGCATGCATTTTCCACGCAACAAAAGGGAAATAGCCCATGTCGACGGTGGTAGCTTTACATGAGGCAAGTGCATACTGGTCTCGCTTTTTTACTTAAACACGTTAGATTTGATCTTAGTTGTTGATCTTGTATTGTTTCAAATGATCAGCTAGGTTCTAATCCATCATTTCACTTAAAAACGTTAGCAATAGATCTCATTCATTTGATTCCACGTGGTTTGGAATGAGCAACCAAGATTTAATCCGTCGTTTCACTTAAATACATCAGATTTAAATCTCGACCATTGATCCCGTGTGATCCAAAATGAATGACCCAGATTAAATATGCTATTTCGAATGATTAGGGGGGTCGGATGGAAAGAGGAGGCAACAAAATCTTGACCATCCAAAGAAAATAGAAGAAACATTCAATGAAGATTTTGTCTTCCTCGCAAGATGATTGCAAACCCTAGAATCACATTTGATTCTAAACACTTGAAACAGTGAGCCAAATGGCTCAAAAACTTGAATAAAGGTAGAATTGGACCTAAGTAAGAGTGGGGAAATCTTTTTAAGGCCTTTGATGCAAAGATTAGACCATCATTTTAAAAATGAAGAGAGGACCTAGAGTTTGAGTTATACCTCAATTCATTGGATGGTTCGAATGTGGAAAATTTTATTGATCTTGTAGAATATCCATGTATAATCCCTTAGAAGGTTTCGGTGGCTGGAATGGCCTTAATTGTAATCTTTATGCCTTGGACGGACAAGAGTTCGATTGCTCATCTAGCTCACTGCCGGAAACTCCCAAACACCATAAAATTGATGAGAGAATGAGGAGGGAGCTCTAAGGAGGAAAAAATGAAATGTTGGAGCGGATGGAGAGTGAATGAGTTAGAGATTAGATGGGAGTCAAGGTTTCACGTGTCTCTCCCTATTCCAAGTACTGGAGCTATTATAGACGATCAGGATCAATCAGGGGTGATGCTTGGATGAATGACAGGTGTCACTAACTGTTAAAGTGCCAAGGAGTTTTTCGCTGAAGTGAAATGACCCTTGGTCGTGCTACATGGGAGGGGACTATCTTGGCATGGCTAGGCTAAACCAGTAGCTTGGCTGGGTTGGGCTTTGTCTTTGGAAGGTTCTGGAATCATTTGGGTCTGGGAAAGTGAGTTTAATTCATTAGGGAAGGTCGAGTCAAATGGTTTGACCAATAGGAGGGGTTTTAATCTTTGGGTTGACTGGTATGGCTAATCAACTTATTCAAGATTGTTAGAGTGGAGTCCAGGTGATGGAAAGTTGCTTGTGGGATGGTTTGCAAGGGGTCTAAAGGACTCGATTCAAAATATGAATGAAGTAGTCTTTGTATAGTGGGGTTTAACCACCCATGGTGGTTTAATCGATGGAAATGGTTGATAGTATTAAGGCTATGTAATTGAATGATCTAGAAGGGTTGAAGGAGTTTGATTTAAAAATGTAGGCATTGGAATGGGCTTATGTTAACTTGATTTGACCAAGCATGGGCCTTATTAACCAAACCAATTGATGATTGTGCCAAGACAATCAATCAGGCTCAAATCACTAAGACTGCTTATGGAAGTTTGGAGCAATCCAGCATTGATTTACTATTGAATTTTAAGAGGTAATTAATGTTAGTGAAAGATTGACTTAGCCCAAGCTAGCTCAATTAGGCCACATTGAGTCAATCATTGGTTGAGGAGCCAGTCATGATTGAATTGAAGTATAGTGCTCCTCGTGAAATGATATGGACATGAATGAGGTCATAGGTGTCAGTGCACTAAGCTGGGCAATGTTATGGACTTAAGGGACTATGGTTCATGTTTGATCTGGTATACCATGGTTGACCTCGTCAACTAGGTTAGACTAAGGATTGGAGTTGGGTCAAACAAGTTCAGAAGAGTGTTTAGAGACTAGTGGATGTGTTCATAATCAATAGAATGACTAGTTGACTTAAAATAGCCATTTGGACCCTCAAAGGTAAACTATGTCAATATGAGTTGACTTGGTCAACCATACT
The DNA here is from genome assembly GCF_001605985.2 of Dendrobium catenatum. NCBI lineage: Eukaryota > Viridiplantae > Streptophyta > Magnoliopsida > Asparagales > Orchidaceae > Dendrobium > Dendrobium catenatum. The sequence goes on from NW_021319444.1 coordinate 19,093, forward strand.
TGAACAAGATTAAAATTTGAGTCCAATGTACTCATAATGATGTTTAGGATGCATTAGAGGAGGTTTCATGATTTGATTTTTACTGGGCCATATTGAGGCTTAGAGAAAAGTCCAATTTTCCCTTTTAAGGGCATTTTGGTCATTTGGACCCCTGGTCAACTGTAGGTCAACATAGATCCACCAAAGTGTAGTTTAGTGTTCAACATATCATAACAAGGGTTATGGATATGTTCATGGGTTTTTGGGAAGGTTCCAAGGTCAAATTCCACAATGTGAAAGGCCAAGTGGCATAGATTGTAAATATTTGAAAGTTTTATGGTCATTGGATTTCAATTGAGTCTCTGGGGTTAGAGGTCTCAAATCAGTCTCAAATTTGAATGGGTTATCCTAAGGACATGCTTAATCAATATGCAATTGATAGATCATGAATCAGGGTCATTTGATTGGGTTTTGAGGTGATTGAAAAATCACTAAAAAAGGGTTATAGCACATGGGCCTTTATCCTTAATTTCTGATCTAAAATTTACTATTTATCAAGTATTTGAGTGCTTTATTGATTCAAGAATTCAACTATCTTAGGCTTGTTGGATTATTCTTAACGAGTTGCTCGATTCGACTATATGTCACGTTTGGAAAATGTTTGGTCATTCAATTTATGGTTCCAACCTTCCAAATGCACTTTGCACCTATTTGAGCTCGGATTGAGTTGAATTTGGTGTTGTTGGGTTCATCTTTTCGAGATGTTCAGTTCGACTATAAGTTTACTAAAATCGGAGTTTGGATGGTCTAGATTTTAATTTCAAAAGTTTTCAACTTAATTTTGCCTTTATATTCATGCCTAATCTTGATTAATTTTAAATTATATATCAATATTGATTACTTAAGCACTTAACACTCCTTGGCTATGTATTATAGGCAATGTTTATAATACTCATTACATTGAAAAAAAAAATCTTTCAAGGTAATGAGTTTGTTTTTTTTTTAAGGCATCGATAATGACAACAATTTTTTTTGCAATCTTTTCCATTTCTTGATTCACTAATTTTCTCGTGTAAGATTAAAGAGTAATTCGTTGATTATTTTCTTATCTATCAAGAGTTTGTCATTGATCATAATCAATACAACAACAGCATCAAGCCTTTATCCCACTACGTGGAGTCGGCTACATGAATCATTTTTCAACATTGTGTTTGATTAAAAGTCGAATTCTCATAATCAATAAATCATTTAACTTTTTTAAGAACTTATGGATCTATTCAAGTGATCAAATTCACTATTCAGGTGGACAACTTCAGGTGCTGGCCTCTGGTGGCTAAATTCACCCTAAAGGTGATTGATTTCACCTTTATGATGGCCAACTTCACCCATCAGGTAGTCGACGTCAAGTGGCAATCCTCGGCTAGTTTTGTGTAGCTATTTTTATAACACCTGATACCCTATAAATAAAGGGTTGAAGGGCCACTTTATGAGGAGGAAAAGTGAGACAACTTTTTATCCTTAAATGTATTCTTGTAACACCCAAATATGCTCTCAATGCCCTTATTAATGACTTATTTTGCACAACTAAAATCATAAATATATTCACATTTTCCAAAACATAAAGAGAGAGGCGCTTATTGAAAATGGAGCAAATTACTTCTAATTTACAGAAAATCACACTGTATAACAAGACTAATACACCAAAAATGATAATTACAAAAATAATTAGCATACAAATTGTTTTCACGTTCAAATCAACCTATAAGATACCTAAAGCTATGCAACAAAACTTTAAAGATAGATTGAGGCTCCGTTTGGGACAGTTTTTTTGTTGCTTGCTAAAACAACTTTTTAATACAAAAAATTTTTGAATTAGCATTTTTTGTATTAAAAAATCATTTTAGAAAGTATCATTTTAGAAAGTATTAAAAATCATTTAACACGATCTTTAAGATGAGCCATGATCTCCATATAATATATATCATCACCTTCTATAAATTTCAAACAATCATGGGGGGCATGAGCCGTTGCCCCCGCCGGGACCGTGGTGGCATCCAGAGGTGCCAGATTCTAATTGCGGTCCTTTCGGCTTAGACTCAAACGCAAATCCTGATCTTCTCGTGATCACTTGCAAATCCTCTCTGAAAATTCGTGTTGCTTCTTGTAACACCCAAATATGCTCTCAATGCCCTTATTAATGACTTATTTTGCACAACTAAAATCATAAATATATTCACATTTTCCAAAACATAAAGAGAGAGGCGCTTATTGAAAATGGAGCAAATTACTTCAAATTTTGCATAAAATCACACTGTATAACAAAACTAATACACCAAAAATGATAATTACAAAAAAATAATTAGCATACACACTGTTTACACGTTCAAATCAACCTATAAGTTACCTAAAGCTATACAACAAAACTTTAAAGATAGATTGAGGCTCCGTTTGGGACAGTTTTTTTGTTGCTTGCTAAAACAACTTTTTAATACAAAAAATTTTTGAATTAGAAATTTTTGTACTAAAAAATTATTTTAGAAAGTAATAAAAAAGTTATCTCAAACAAAACCTAACTTATTAACACGATCTTTAAGATGAGCCATGACCTCCATATATATATCATCACCTTCTATAAATTTGAAGCAATCATGGGGGGCATGAGCCGTTGCCCCCGCCAGGACCGTGGTGGCATTCAGAGGTGCCAGATCCTGATTGCAGTTTTTTTGGCTTCGACTCAAACGCAAATTCTGATCTCCTCGTGATCACTTGCAAATCCTCTCCGAAAATTCGTGCGGCTTCCACCGGTCGTAGACCGCCACCACTCGCCATTAGAAGTACAAGAAATGAGACAAGAAGCAAGACAGAAGCCATCTTTGAAGCAGACATTGAACTACAATACTTATTAGCTGTCATACACGTGGCTCATTTACATTGGTGCTGCTTAAGACCGTTAGACAAACCTATGTAATTTCTTGTTTTTATTTCTTATAAATAGAACATTGTATACTTACTTTAATTAATAAGAAAAGCAAAAGCAAGTTCCCTGCTCCGTCTTCTATCTTGGGCTTCTTGATCCATCACTTCTACATGGTATCAGAGCCCCTACAGATCCTCTGTGTTCTTGATGGCTCAAACAACAGCTCCGTCTTCATCCGCCACCTCCCCCTCGTCTCCTCCAACACAGGCGGACATATCCGCCATGTTTCAAGATAACTTCTCTAGAACTCAAATTCCCTCTTCGTTAAAATTTTTGATGCAAAGTATCAAAAACGTCATCACGCAGCCCCTCACCTCCGAGAATCATGCCCTATGGCGCTCACAAATCATAAAGCTTTTTCGTGCAAATGGGTACGAAGGCTTCTTGACCGGATCCACCACCTCTCCGCCACCACTTCTCCAAGATTCCTCCGGCAGAACCACCCCCAATCCGTCTTACGACATCTGGGTGCTTATAGATCAAAATCTTGCCACAGCTCTCTATTCCGTCATCACTCCATCTATCCTTCCATATGTTCTGTCACTCGACCACTCAGCTGATATTTGGAAAACTCTTGATCTGCGTTTACAGTCCTGTACAAGATCAAGAATCAGCCAACTGAAAAACGAACTTCACTTTCTATCTATGAAAAACAACTCCATGACCCAATATCTTCTTGAGGTCAAAACCAAGGTGGATGCCCTCGCTGCAGCCGGAGCACCTGTAGAAGTCGAAGACATCATACACTACACGCTCAATGGCCTTCCAAACACCTACAAAGCCTTCAAAACCGCCATATGAACTAACCTCCGGTCAGTCAGTCTTGACGAGCTCTACACCTTACTATGCAGTGAAGAACTAAATCTCGCACATGAGAACACAAAAGATGTTCAATCGCTGCAGCTCAACGGAAATTCCATGGCTCTGACTGCAAGCGGCGGACGCGGCCGCGGACGAAATTCGATGACCCGCGGAAGGTCCTCCAATCGGCACTCATACAACTCTACTAATCCTCGTCAACACAAGAAAAATCGTCCGCAAATCAATTATCAAATCTGCGGTAAATTTGGCCATTCTGCAGTCAAGTGTTGGCATCGACACAATGATGACTATAACACCGAACCAACGTCTGCTTTGTTCACTTCACCTTCTCAAAACAGCTCCACCGACTGGTTTCTAGACAGTGGCGCATCCGCTCATCTCACCTCGGATCCGAATCAACTACAACAACCCCAGCCGTATCAAGGTTCGAATCAAATCATGCTCAGTAACGGACACCAAATCCCAATTCAAACCACTGGTAAAGGTATCCTACCAACGCCATCAAGTAGTCTCCAACTAATGAATCTCAATCTTGTACCAAATCTTGCATTTAATCTTATCTCTGTCTACAAACTTACTACTGACAACAACTGCCTTATTACCTTTTCATCCAATGGCTACGAAATTAAGGATCGGAAGAACCACCGGCTTCTTCTCTCGGGTCCTGTTATTGATGGTCTTTACCCTCTCAAAGCTGCACCTAACTTTACAAAACAGCTTGCTCTTCTCTCTCTACAGCACATTCCAGACCTGTGGCATCGCCGGCTAGGCCACCCTTCAACTCCAGTTCTCCGGCTACTTACAAAACGTCATTCAAACATCACCGTCCCTATAAAGATAGCTAACTGCAATTCTTGTAAAATGGCTAAGTGCCATCGGCTCTATAAGCCGATTTCCGAAACTAGCACTAATTCCCCTTTCTCTCTTGTACATTCTGATGTATGGGGACCATGTCCCGTGTCTTCTTCAATGGGATTTCTCTACTATGTGTCTTTTATTGACGACTTCACTAGAGTAACATGGATTTACCCCATGATCTATAAGTCTGAAACATTTAAGAAATTTTTTGAATTCTCTCAACTTATACTTCGGCAATTTAACAAAAAGATTTGCATACTTCGTACAGATAATGGCGGAGAGTACATCAACAACAAATTTAAGACTTACTGTAAATCTCATGGCATTATACATCAAACCACATGTCCTCACACCCCATCCCAAAACGGCGTCGCCGAACGTAAGCATCGACACCTGATTGAAACCACTCGGACGTTACTCCTGCAAGCTTCCGCACCACAATACCTTTGGGTAGACGCATTGCTTACAGCGAATTACCTGATTAATCGCCTGCCATCTCCCAATACGCAATTCAAATCTCCATTTGAACTTCTTCACAACAAGTCACCGGACTACAACAATCTACGGATCTTCGGTAGCTTGTGTTACCCATGGCTGAAGCCACACTCTCCAAACAAACTATCTCCTGTTTCCCAACCATGTATCTTTATAGGCTATCCCGACTTTCAGAAAGGGTATCACTGCCTAGAGCCCATGACCAATAAAGTCTATTCCTCGTGTCATGTTGTATTTGATGAAAGCATCTTTCCCTTTACTTCAACACAACACGGGTAGAGAACCGCCATCTCTACTTCTACCCACACACCGCCGCTCCTACTTGTACCCACCAACGTGTTGCACCCTTCACAAACCAACATTACCCAAAAGCCTGGCCCCTCCACTGTGAACTCACTCTCTTCTCCCAGCACTACTCCCGCGCCTAAAGCAACAAATACATCAAACCAACAGACCCCTATAATAACGTCTCCTCCCCTCAGCCAACACCCCTCTATCATACCCGAACCTACTCATCCTATGGTCACAAGACTGAAACATGGGATCACAAAACTGAAGAAACTATTCAACTTAGTGCACACCATTCATCCCACTGAACCAACAACATATCTACAAGCTGCCAAATCAGAACAATGGAGAAATGCTATGTCACAAGAATTCCAAGCCCTCATGGCCCAAGGAACATGGGACCTGGTTCCACCTCATCCTACTCAAAACGTCCTCGGCTCAAAATGGACGTTTCGCCTGAAATACAATGCGGATGGATCAATAAATCGCTATAAAGCCCGTCTCGTTGCAAAAGGGTATGATCAAGAACATGGCGTAGATTATACAGAGACATTCAGTCCGGTCGCCAAAATCAGCACTATTCGGGTCCTTATACTCATATCTCTACACTACCAATGGGACATCCATCAACTTGACATTTCGAACGCATTCTTACACGGTACTCTCTCGGACACCATCTTCATGAAACAGCCACCAGGATTTCAAGATACAACTTATCCACATCACGTTTGCAAGCTCAAGAAAGCCTTATATGGGCTCAAATAGTCACCGAGAGAATGGTATGCTACACTATCAAATCATCTTCTCACGCTCGGGTTCCAAATCCACAATTCAGACCCGTCTCTCCTCACATACAACTCTAACAACACACGATTATACATCCTTATCTATGTCGACAACATCTTGCTCACAAGTAATTCAAGTTCCGAAATTAACAAAATACTATCTAACCTGCACTCAACATTTCAGATGCGCAATTAAATCAATTCCTGGGAATTCAAGCCACCTTATGCTCGGGCTATCATCGAAAGAGCGGGCATGAGTCAGTCTAAACCGGTAGCAACTCCAACAGCATGGAAAACTATCACCACACCTACTTCGCTGCTTCCCTTCTCCAATCCCCAGCTCAACAGGCATCTAATCGGTTCATTGCAGTATCTTACACTAACAAGGCCTGACATTCAGTTCGCCATCCATCAGCTATGCCAACATATGCAACAGCCGCTCAATCAGCACTATGATGCCGTCAAACGACTGCTCAGGTTTCTCAACGGCACCACCAATGTCGGTATCAAACTACAATCCAACAATCTCAATCTGCGAGGATACGCAGACGCGGACTGGGCCAGCAATCCACAAGACAGGAAATCCGTTTCCGTCCACTGTTACTTCCTCGGCGACTCTCTCATAGCCTGGCAAGTAAAGAAACAGAATACCATCGCTCGCTCCTCAACCGAAGCGGAATATAGAGCTCTTGCCTCTGCCACAGCGGAAATTATTTGGCTTCGACGGCTTCTTGAGGACTTTCACATACCTCAAACTGCTCCCACAACTATATACTGTGACAACACCTCCGCCATCGCACTCGCCAACAATCCGGTCTTCCATGCCCGCACCAAACATATTGAGGTCGACTGCCACTTTATACGCGAGCATATTCGGAAAAATACGATAATTGTTCATCACATTTGCACTGCTGATCAGCTAGCAAATTTCTTCACCAAAGCCCTTCCCACAACCAAATTCAAACTAATGTCCAGCAAACTCACAGCTGCTCTGCAACCGCCAATTTGAGGGGGGCTATTAGCTGTCATACACGTGGCTCATTTACATTGGTGCTGCTTAAGACCGTTAGACAAACCTATGTAATTTCTTGTTTTTATTTCTTATAAATAGAACACTGTATACTTACTTTAATTAATAAGAAAAGCAAAAGGAAGTTCCCTGCTCCGTCTTCTATCTTGGGCTTCTTGATCCATCACTTCTACAATGACTAACTAATGTTCTTTGAGTGGATGTTATGATTGAAGCTTTCTGCAAGGAGATACCTTCTTTTTATAAGTGAATGTGGAGACTACTATGATACTATAGAAGTTGCAGAGAGGATTCGATGAAGTAGTTCATAAATTTATAGAGAAAATGCAGTGGGAATTAAGTACTTCTTCTGTGAAATTTAATTTATTCGGATAATTTTGAGGTTAATTTCCTGCTTGGGAGTTGAAAAGTTATTGATTGTGATTTGATCATATGAAATTTCCTTTGGGAAGAAGGTTTCTGACGAAAGTGCTTATTGTATGAGATGATGAGCTATTGGCGGCCTGCATTTAAATTTTAATAACCCTATTTGCAGCTTTAAAAATGGCGATGGGGGGTGTTTCAATGAAGCTCGCTATAATTTGCTCTTTTTGATTAGGATAATAGTTTATAGAGTTTATAAATAATGATAATAAATTAAACTATTTTATAAATAATAATAGTTAATTATTTACCTTATGTCATATTTATCATGAATTTAAATAAAAAATCATATGATATACTATATTGAGAGTTGTATTTCTTAGAGGAAGCACTAATATCATATTTCATGTACTTTATTTATCTCAAGTTTGATTATAAAGCAAAAAAACATTTTTATAATTACTATCAAAAACTTAAATAACCTTAAAAAAGTGTAGCTAAAACAAGCACAATATAGATTATGGACTTTGCATGAACTCCTAAATGGTTGCAGATATTTGGAGAAGATGGAGATATTTTTCATTTAGGCAATTATTTCTTAGATTGGGAATAATTACTTAAAGAGTCTAATTTCATTTAAATTAAAATAAAAAAACGAATGTAGCATAAAGATTAAAAACTACAAAAATGATTTATAAATCTCATTTATCTTATTTGATTTCCACATCTTTTTATCTTATCTTACTTGTTGATTCTTCTACTCTTGCATTAAACATTTCCTCAGTTGCCAACAACAGTGGTTCGACAATAGGGGTCAGACGGTGAAGGTCCACAGACGAAAGTAAGATAGCAAATCAGGTTCGACGGGATTACAATCAGGCGGCGAAATTTCGATGGATAGTTAGTCGGTTAAATGTCCGATGGCTAGCATCGATGGCGAAAGTTTGATAGACCAATGAAAGTTTGTTGATTGTGGTGCTTGGCCTTTTAAACTCTCTTGAATCTCTAACCTAAGAATTCTCTTCTTGTAATGAGTGAAGACCTATTTATTAATTCTTTAGAGTGGCATGTCCCATAAATATGGAGAAAATTCATAGCACTCCATCGGATTGTTTGTATTGATTCCTTAGTTTGTATATCATTACTAAACTTTTTAAGTGCCTTAAGATGCCAAAATTAAATGATCTTGAGCTCGTTAGATTCCTCCCATTGAGTTGTTGGATTCACTGTAAGCATTCAAAACCTAGAGACTTTTGTAACCCAATGAATGTCCTAAATTTCTCAATTATGCTTCCAAACCCTTAATTTATGCTCGAATTAGATCACTTTTGATATCGTTGAGTTCATCTTGCAGAGATGTTCAATTTGAATATAAGTGCTAAAATCAGAGTTTGAATTATCCTTGATATAAAAATTGCTTTGATCGAGCACGAATCTTGAGGCATATTTAAGTTGGAAACTTCTAAAATTAAAATTGGGATCAGCTGAATTCCAATTTCTTCAAACTTATAGTCAAACTGAACGTCTCAAAGAGATGAACCGATCAACACCAAAATCGGTTCAACCCAAACCCATATGGGTCCAAATCGGGGGCCCAAACCACATTTGGAAGGTTCAAAGCATTATTTGGATAACAAAATGATATCCAAATATGGCATGCTTATAGTCAAATCAAGCGGCTCGACGAAACAATTCCAACGGACATCAATAAGACACATAAAAAGTTAAAAAATGCTCTATGATTGGGGGAATCGATACGGGCCATCTGATGAAGAACTCCAAACCTGCCCAGGATCTTCTATGTATTTACGAGGTGTGACACTCATGAAAATCTACAAATAGACCCCCACTCTCTACACGAAGAGGACCTAGGATTAAAAATTGGAGAGAGCTATGAGGCTTCAAGAGCTCTAGCTCCACTGCCAGCGAACCTCCATTCCATCGTCACCA
>NW_021319444.1:28739-40371 GCF_001605985.2 Dendrobium catenatum
ACACCATCCTTATTATTTAACTGTAACCGATCATCAATAGCAGTAGACACTATCTGAATCGACCCACCAACCACGCCAGGAGACGCTGCAACATTAGCAAGATTAGAAATCACCTTCTCACTAACAGCCGGCATCAGATTATCATTCGGGCTACCCTCAATTACATCCGATTGACCAATTTCAGCTCACGAAGGAAAAAGAGGCAAAGCATTTGGAGACAGTGCAATATCAGGCGCAGCCAAAACCCCAGTTTCTAGTATAACATTTCCATCCCTAATATTATCCAAAATTACATCAGCCGGTTGATTAAAAACCAGTTCCTTACCAGAATCAACAACAGGCACATTAGACCCCTGTATATTCGATTCAAGCATGACAATATCATTCGATACACCTGCAAGAACAGCCACATTCAACACAGGCATTTCGCATTGCTCAATCATAGCTTTTGAAACTTTAAGATTAGGATGTAAAATCGGGCAAGAGTCCTTAGAATGACCTAAAGAAATACAATGACTACAGAAACAAGGGATATCATCGAAGATATCAGACTGAACATATCCCGATTCCACAGAGCATACCCAAACCTTATCCGCATGTTTTTGGTAACATCCATCTCAACCAGAATTCGAGCCACGGACGGGCGTGAACCAGAAGCCGTAGCCAAATCCGATTTCAGAGGCCTACCGAACAGAGAACCCAAACCGAATAGAATCCTCGGAGAAAATAAATGGGGCCTAAGAAGGGGAAACGAGACCCAAATAGGGACAATCGGAGAATCCATCTCAACATCTAAATGAGGCGTCCATTTCACCACTTTCATGTAGCAATTTTGAACAAAATAAGATCTATGAGAAAAAATTCTACAATAATCAAAATCATTCACCAATTTTATCAAAACGTTTCGGTTGTTTAGCACAGTGACAGAAAAATCCCCAATTAACTTTAAACTAAAACAAAATTTCTGAATGGCATCGAGAGAAGGTCTCCGCCCCGGAAAATGACCAACCAACGAGAATTCGAAAGGTTTCGCAAGCGCCCTAACCTCTTCCTCAGAAATTAATAACGCTGGCAAGCCACGATGAGAAGTAAAACTCAGTTCAGGGAAAGAAGAGGAAGAAATACCAGAAACCGCATCTCTAAAAGAAATAGGAGACGCAGTCCCGCTCAGGAAACCAGGATCGGAAAGCCGTGAAGACGCCATACACAACAGGCGAAAAGATGAGAAGGAAACTTTCACCAAACGAAGGAGATGAAAAAACGGAGGAGGCGTCGTAACCCTAGCAGAGCCATTTCTGATAAAACATTGGAAGAAAATAAAATACATGATTGTCTTAAATATAGATAGATAATACATGTTTATTTAAATATGTAGTTCAAAAACATAAGATAAAAACATTATTTTTTTCGAATTATTTTCCTTTTAGATATGATTATATGCACAAATTAATATTTATACCAAGTTTGATTTATTAAAATTTGCAATAAGATTTTACTATTGTTAACAATAACAAAGTTATATATGGAAAAAATTTTGTTCATGATAAATTTCAATATTATTAAATTTAATTTGAGATAATCTTGATATAAAGGTAAAGCATAAGTATGATTGTGCTCTCAATTTTCTTAGGCCTCCTTTGGGATGACATTTTTAATACTTCTTAAAATAATTTTTTAGTACAAAATTTTTAACTATTATACTATAAAATTATTTTAAGAAGCAGTAAGAAAGTCATCCAAAACAAAATCTTAGTTTCAAGAGAACTATATATTTTTGTAGAGCCACTAGCTAAAAATTTAAGAAAAAAGAGAGACATCAACCCATGAAAAATATAAAAGAAACAATATCCTTATGAAGAATATAAAAGAAACAATATAATCATTACATTGTAAAATAGTAAAAAAATTATAATTTCTTCCTATATTGAGAGGACCTTTTTTATATAATCTGGCCTTCATCATTTTGTTCTTGCATGACCCTCAACTCTTCGTTGCCAACTTCATCTTCTCCATCCTTCATGAATCTGATGGCCGCGGAGACATTCTCCTTCATCATGCATAGCTGAAGGTAAGAACCAACCCATAAAATCACCAGGATACTTATCTGAAAGAAAAGTGACGTTTCCATTCTCTAGGTCATACTCTCCAGTCCATCCACCCATCCGCTCACATCTCTCCTCGTCATATCCTGCCATTAACATTCCACAAAAGTATATACAGTTCCTCCTGCACTCCAAATACTCGCTTGCTGCTTCAATGGAGAAATTCGATGACGTTGAAGAACTTATAAAAATTGCCCGATCACCCAAATCTTCAACCATCATCCACTTAGGCTCAGCGCCTTCTAAATTCACAGCCTTAAAAACTTCGAACACATATCTCTCCTGATTCAAGTCATAACCATGACAAACCATCAATAGATCTCCACAACACCCCACCAAATGGCAATCATCAGGTGTTTGCGCCACACCAGGAGGCCTCATCGACAACACTCGAAGCTTCAATGGTGGTCCAATGTCCAACGCATAGAGTCTCCATTCCTCGCCAAGTGAGTAGAAGAAACGCCCACCAACACAAGCAAGGCTTAACCTGTCCAAGGGGACGTTTAGTACAGTCCAAGCCTCATCTCCATCTCTGCAAAAAACGAGTTTTAACGGCGGTGATGAACCAAAGTAATCAAGTATCGCCATTGCAATCAAGTTGTCTTTGTTGGATGTTACAGGATGAGTACAGGTTGTAGAGAGAACAAGCTTTCGAAGACAAATACTGTATGGCCAATGCAGAGACCCGCTTGTCTGCTCCATCTCTCCATCTATGGCTCCTGGCTTCGGGGAGAGAACATTGAGCATTTCATGGGTTCCAGCAAGAGAAATGAATTTCCTTGTGGACGGATTGTAGATGGTCATAGCAAGTGTTTTCTGATCTTTTAAGCTTGCTGTAAGCAGCCAGTCTTTGTAGGAGCAGTAAACGTAATAAATTTCTTGTGGAATATAATGACGCCGCCGATGAAGCTTGTTACATGCTAGTTCTGAACAGGGACGACGACATTCGAGAAGGCTGGGATAGGATTCAAGTGATTTTAAAAGAAGCCATGGAAGGCAAGGCTTAATTGGGGTTGAATACCGCCAATGAGAACAGACTAGTCTGAAGGAGGAGAGATCCTTATGGGTTTGCAGATGGTTTGAGATTTCGTGGAGAATATCAATAGGTAAATCAGAGCATATTGCCATCAAAGAGAGCTCAGAGAGGAAGACGAGGAAGGCGAAAAGCTTTTGGCTTTTGAGTTTTCGTGAGGAAAAGAGAAGGGGATTGTTGGATGGGCAGCTTTGGTCATTGTTAGCTGATTGATATTCATACATCAATTAATATCTAATTTCTTTCTATTTCTGCTACAGCTAATTTTTCATTGATTTTTGATTGATATTCATACAGTAACTTGCGGCCCAAGCAATTTCCTTCTTAAATAAACAATAGATCAAAAGGGAAAGGTGGTCTCTTTGAAGCTCCTTATTTCCAAATTAAATAGACTCGTCCTGCTCTGGTTAATTTCTTCTCCTCCATCATTTTGTTTATTAAATTAATTCATATTAATTAAAATCAATGAAAAATTAGCTGTTCTAGAAATAGAAAGAAATTACATAATAATTAATATCTGAGTATCAATCAGCTAACAACGACCAAAACTGTCCATTGAACAATACCCTTCTCTTTTCCTCACGAAAACTCAAAAGCCAAAAGTTTTTCGTCTTCCTCTCTGAGCTCTCTTTGATGGAAATATGCTATGATTTACCTATTGATATTCTCCACGAAATCTCAAAGCATCTGCAAACCCATAAGGATCTCTCCTTCTTCAGACTAGTCTGTTCTCATTGGCGGTATTCAGCCCTAATTAAACATTGCCTTCCATGGCTTCTTTTAAAATCACTTCAATCCTATCCCCGCCTTCTCGAATGTCGTCGTCCCTATTCAGAACTAGCATGCAACAAGCTTCATCGGCGTCGTCATTATATTCCACAAGAAATTTATTACGTGTTCTAGCTTAGGGCATCTCCAACCGAAAACTTCATTTTTCACGGCAAAGTAACGCAAAAACTTCAAAATGGCGCGGGATGCTCCAATCGAACGCCATTTTAGGTGTTTTTGAGAAGGTAACGATCGCTCTCCCTTTCGCGCGTTTTTCGGGTTGAGAGAAAAAATGGCGTGAGTGAACAGTGCGACGCCAATATTGGCGTCGCACTGTTCACCTGCGATTAAATGGCGAAAATTTTGGAGTTCGGTTGGAGCGAGGGAACGACTCCATACAGTCGTTTAGCGTTCGGTTGGAGATGCCCTTACATCAAGCATAACAGATCAGAAAACACTTGCCCTCTCCATCTTCACATTTTTAGTATTTTTTAAATTAAAAATTTCATCAAAACTTTTTATTATTTTAAAAACTCTAAATTATAATTTATAGGAGATTTATATAATTAATGCCAACAAATTATATTAGATGAGAATTATAACATTTAAAGTTAAATCAAGTTGCTTAAAATATGATGAGTATGATAATATATAGTCTAAATAAATTTGTGTTTTTTTTTTTTTTTTGAAACTGAAAAAAAAAACATAAATTTATTTAGACTATAGAAATTAATTTAGATGAACATGAAAATAATTTTTTTTCGTTATCATAAAATTTATCTTCTTATAATTAACAACTATAATAAAAAAAAATTAAAACCATAAAGCCAATTAATTTCAAGCTCAAATGAAAAAAGCTTGAGGGTTTTTTTAAAATCAGAAATTTGTGCCCCCTCAAAAAAGCTTGAGGGTTTATATTAAGAAAGGTAGAGTTAGACCTAAAAAGACTTAGTTAGAAAATATTAGAAATGACATTTTTATTAGATTTAATTGAGAATTTGATTCTTAACATAACACAATTGAGAAAAAGGATTCATGTAGCCAATCCCGCTTAGTGTGATAAAGACTTAATGTTGTTGTTATTGTTGTTGGATAGATAAGTTTACGTTATAATTTTGCATGAAAATTTTATGTATATAAAAATAAAAGCTATGAACACATGAGACACTAGTTTATTTTATATGAAAATTTCAAGAAGAGAAAAATCAGGGGGTTTGATCTATATTAAATTAACCATATTATAAATAAAATATAAAGGTCCATCAATAGACTCTATTGGAGAAGTTGCAATGTCAAAGTAGTGATCTCAAGCTTGATCTCTTGTGATTATAATAGAGCTTGTTAAGGAAATAATGGAGGGTGTTGACATCAGTCAGATGATATTAGTCATATGTATGCAGTAGGGCAAAGATGTAAATCTTTAATAGTTAGACTATGCATGGTCATTGAATGATATTAGACGGGCAACAACAATTAGATTATGGTGAATGAACTAGGCAAGTAAGTGGCAGTGGTCATACAATGGTGGACAAGTGGCGACAATCAAATGATAGCAGTGGTTGTTGGTGATCGATCATCTTCTCAAACATCATATACGAAGTGCCAAGGTTCTATAAATCTCCAAGCTCTCCAATATCAATTCAAATTTCCCTTTCATATAAAGAACATTTATCTATTTATAGTTTTTAAAAGTAACAATTTGATAAATATAACTAAAATCACAAAAATTCAATCCGATGACCGATGATGATTGCTTTGATCTTAGATCATTCTTTCAATATTTAAATGCCATGATGATACTATTATAGTGTTCTTGGACTAATTGAAATTTTCTCGCCAAGATGGTCTCTTTTAATGTGATTATATGAGCATGCAAAATTAGAGATCATTTGATCTTTCAATTAATATTTTAAAGTTTACAACAATACTTCAAGTGCTTGATTTGAACCCATTGAGATTCAAATTAGGTCACTATTGGTGATGTTAAAATCATCTTGTCGGATCGCAATATGGAACGGCCGAGCCTCGAAAAGATCATCTCCCCCTTCTGCTATCGCATGAACGGAACAGTAGAACCCTAGGTCGCGATGCTTCGTTCAGTATCCTCGGACTAGGACGGGAATTTCTAGGGTTTGTCTCGGCGGAGAGATGACAGAGGTAGCGTTGCGGTCGAAGATACGTCCACGATGCAAATGGGGCAGCAGCAGCGCAAGCTTGGAGGACTAGCAGGTAATATGTAGGATATGATACATGGATGCAGGCTTGTGGTTATGTAGGAGCTGTTTGGTATTGTATTGTATTGTATTTTAGTGGGAGTTAATAAATACTGTAAATTTGAATTTAATAAATTTTGATATTTTTAAATTCTGAATATTATTTGATATAACAAATGTTAAATTCTGAGAAATTATTTGGCAAAAGATTTAAATATAAAGAAACAACTTTGAATTACATCAATATGTTTATTATAAATTCAAAATAATTCCACACCACATAATAAATTCAATATGAGCTCATACAATAAAAATTAGTACATGCAGAAAGAATAAATGATACTATGATATATAGAGTAATATTTATCTTGATACCGATAGACTATTATTTGATAGTACACTTCAATATAATAGGAAAGTTGATATATATTGCATTGGAGAGTAACTCTATCATAACGATCAATATAAAAAAAATCATAAAATTATTGCAAAATATATTCAAACCTGAAATATTTAAAATGCAAAGATAAATGCTCACCCGAGCATTCCACAAATCTGTTGTGATGCCATGCCTTATCATTTCTCTATGAATTCTTTTTGCGAGATATGAATAAATGTACAATAGCTAGTAGATTGAGATCACCAACCATATTGTTGCCACTTTATTTATGCAATTTGAATGCCGTATTATAGAAAAAAGATTGTATGACCATGTGATGAATATACGAATGATATATTTTTTTTAATGCTATATAATGTAACAACTATCGTTAGAGCAAAAATTAGAAAAGCATTCATTCATATACGGAAATACAAAATAACTATTTGAGTATAACTAGCATTACAACTATTTTTGCAAGCAGCAACAGACGAAGCAAATCAGGTAGTTTCGAACACATGAAACAAAAGAAGAAGACTTCGTACAACACGAGGCTAGGGCTGCGAATGAGTGTGAAGCAACGGCGTCGTCGATGTACATAACGACTTCGTAGGAACTCCACAACACGGGTGCCGCAGGGGAGAGATGGCGCGAGTGTAAATCTCATTAAATCAGCCGAAGGATGTGATTTAGATTTACACGAATTTATGCCGTAAATCCATAAATCCTAGATTTACACAGTCGCCAGATTTACAAGCCCTCTGAAAAACCATTTGGTTGGATTATTAAATCCTACTAAAATCTCACTGCAAATCTGATACCAAACAGCCCTTTAGAGTTGGAGTTAAAGCTGGTATTTAAAAAGGATATAAATTATGCAATAATAAATAATAAAAGAAAATAAATTGTTATTTGTATTAAATGATAACGTGCTTGTCTTAATGCTAATTGTAAGAATGTGAGAGTAATTTAAGGTAGGGGCATTTGTACAAAATTATATAGAATTTGTTTTAGGCATTGAGTTTATAAATTAGAGCAAGCAACCCTAATGTTTCTTAGAACTTTGAATGCACCATCAAATTTTCATGAAATTATAACAATAGTACTTCTTATCATTTAATTTTTATAAATAATCAAATTTTAATTATCATTACTAATTAGGTTTATAACATACTTTAGCTGGGATACCCTGGGAGGGGGGATTGTTTTGCATTAAAATCTTTAAACTTTCATTGAAATTAGCATTAAATATGAAATAAGAAATATTGACATAAGATTAAGGTTTCATTTGGGACTGCTTTTATTTTGTTTTTTAAAACAAATTTTTAACAAAAAAAATTTCTTGAGCTAAAAATCCTTGTACTAAAAATCGTTTTAGAAATCGTTTAAAAAGTTATTTTAAACCAGGCTTAAGTTGTTTTTCTTTAAGTAAAATATAAAAAAATGCAAAATATTGACATAAGATCAAGTTAATTGTTCTCTTATAAAATAGGTTAAATTATTATTCTTATCTAGACATTTTAAAGTTTTCAATTAATATTAAATTTCTAAAAAAATTGTACAAATAACTATATGATAATATTAATTAAATATTTTTTGAATTAGATTAATGCAATTTGTGTATAATATTTGCATAGCATCTCAAAGAAAGTAATCAATAAAAATCTAAAAAATGTCCAAGAAGGTTTCCCAAAGTGCCAAATTTTATTTAAAAAAACAAAAAAAGGCAGGACGGACTCGCCCCTGGCTAGTTGGCAACATAATCTTCGAATATATTTGGGCGTTTTATTGGAGGGGAAGGGGAAGAAAATAAAATACATGATTGCCTTAAATAGAGATAGATAATACATGTTTAGTTAAATATGTAGTTAAAAAACATGAGATAAAAACACTATTTTTTTAGAATTATTATATACACAAATTAATATTTATATCAAGTTTGATTTATTAAAATTTGCAATAAGATTTGACTATTGTTAACAATAACAAATTTCTATATGGAAAAAAATTTGGTCTTGATAAATTTCAATATTAATAAATTTAATTTGAGATGAACTTGATATAAAGGTAAAGCATAAGTATATATGATTGTGCTCTCAATTTTCTTAGGCTTGGTTTGAGATGATCATTTTAGTACTTCTTAAAATAATTTTTTTAGTACAAAAATTTTAACTATTATACTATAAAATCAAAACCTTAGTTTCAAGAGAGCTTTATATTTTTGTAGAGCCACTGAAAATTTAAGAAAAGAGAAATACATCAGCCAATGAAGGATATAAAAGAGACTATCATTAAATTGTAAAATAGTAAAAAAGTCATAATTTCTCTCTATATTGAGAGGAGCATCTTGCTCTGAGTACTTTTTTTTGGGACATTTAGGTCATTTAAGGCAAACTCACACATACAACGCATACACATAAACTCGAACCATGGACCTTTTAGTTGGAAGCTTAAGCTCTCAACCAATAGGCTAAGGAGAGTTGTGTTTTTTTTTTTGATACTTGCTAAGAAGAAACTTTAAGAGTGAGTGCTCAAGCAGCTGAAGGTAAGAACCAACCCATAAAATCAGCAGGTTACTCATCTGAAAGAAAAGTGATGTTTCCATTCTCTAAGTCATACTCTCCCGTCCATCCAGCCATCCTCTTACATCTCTCCTCGTCATATCCTGTCATCAACATTCGACAAAAGTATATACAGTTCCTCCTGCACTCGAAATACTCGCTTGCTGCTTCAATGGAGAAATCCGATGACGTTGATGAACTAATAAAAATTGCTCGATCACCCAAATCTTCAACCATCATCCACTTAGGCTCAGCGCCTTCTAAATTCACAGCCTTAAACACTTCGAACACATATCTCTCCTGATTCAATTCATAACCATGACAAACCATCAATAGATCTCCACAACACCCCACCAAATGGCAATCATCAAGTGTTTGCGCCACACCAGGAGGCCTCATCGACAGCACTCGAAGCTTCACTGGTGGTCCAATGTCCAACGCATAGAGTCTCCATTCCTTGCCAAGTGCGTAGAAGAAACGCCCACCAACACAAGCAAGGCTTAACCTGTCCAAGGGGATGTTCACTGCAGTCCAAGTCTCATCTCCATCTCTGCAAAAAACGAGTTTGAGCGGCGGTGATGAACCAAAGTAATCAAGTATCGCCATTGCAACCAAGTTGTCTTTGTTGGATGTAACAGGATGAGTACAGGTTGTGGAGAGGACGAGCTTTCGAAGACAAATACTGTATGGCCAATGCAGAGACCCGGTTGTCTGCTCCAGCTCTCCATCTATGGCTCCTGGCTTCGGGGAGAGAACATTGAGCATTTCATGGGTTCCAGCAAGAGAAATGAATTTCCTTGTGGACGGATTGTAGATGGTCATAGCAAGTGTTTTATGATCTTTTAAGCTTGCTGTAAGCAGCCAGTCTTTGTAGGAGCAGTAAACGTAATAAACTTCTTGTGGAATATAACGACGCCGCCGATGAAGCTTGTAACAAGCTAGTTCTGAACAGGGATGGCGACATTCGAGATGGCGGGGATAGGATTCAAGTGATTTTAAAAGAACCAATGGAAGGCAAGGTTTAATTGGGGCTGAATTCCGCCAATGAGAACAGACTAGTCTGAAGGAGGAGAGATCCTTATGGGTTGGCAGATGGTTTGAGATTTCGTGGAGAATTTCAATAGGTAAATCAGAGCATAAGCTATTCTGATTGGCCATCAAAGAGAGCTCAGAGAGGAAGACAAAAACTTTTGGGGTGTAGTAACCTGCACAGAAAGCTCAACAAGCAAGCAGGAAAACCAATGGAACTGTAATTGTTCTTGGTTAGAGGATAAAAACTTTGGATGACTGTCTTCTTCCAGCATTTCATTACATATACTCTAAAGCTTCTATAATACTAAAATCGCTAACTGTAATTATAAAAACAACTATAGTGTTACATCCTAAAAGTAGGAAGCTGATAGAAAACTTGCAACCAACTGCACATGGCTGGTACATAGAAAATTTTGGATGTATTATAGATACTCTTCGGAAATGTTCAAATCCATTATTTTGATTTTTTTTGGTAAATTATTTTAATAAATAATTAAGATTTCAGTTCTTCAGTCCTAATATCATTCAATAAGGTTAGAATCTTGCAAAATTTTCAAGTAATGTTATGGTGTGCACTTGTCAAGAAAGTGAACATTTGTTATTTGTGAGGTTTGGTTTTTTACCAAAAATATATAATATTTTTCTATTTTGATTTATACACTATATTGAAATTCATTCTTATGTTTTATAAAAATTCGAAACTATTTTGAAAAACATAAAAATTAAGTATGAGAACAAGCTAAATCATCTTCAACTTAATAATTAGCTTTGTTTAAATTTTTATATAAAGTCATTTCCATCAATAATAACTAACTCTGTTTAGAATTTATTTTCTTCTTTTATAAACTTAATATTATTTTCTCTTTAAAGAATGATAATATAATTAAATATTCATAATATAAATTTTTATTTTTTATTCACGTGCATTTAATGCACGTGCAATAAAACTAGGTTTTTTACGAAATTGCTTCCTGCCCATGTCTGTTTCGTTTTCCTCCAATTCATGGAAGATGTGGCAGTGGAGAATGTTACAAATGCACATATTCCTCTGGCAACAGTGCAATCGGTGGATGAGATGCATACATCTGATCCTGTAGAGCCAGAATTTGAGGATGCCGCTTGCATTTCTCCTCCATGACTTCTCCTCTGGAGGAGAAATGCAGTGGCGGTGTTCGGCCGTTTGGGCACGAAGAGAGCGACTAGCGTTCGGTCGGGCTTCTCTCTAGTCTCATTTGCTTCCGCCAGTTAGCGTGTGAGATGAGAGGATAGCGGGAGCAGGATATAGAGGCAATGAGATAGTTATGGGGAAACATTGGGATAGTTAATACGTATTAACTATCCCAATGTTTCCCCATAACTATCTCATTGCCTCTATATCCTGCTCCCGCTATCCTCTCATCTCACACGCTAACTGGCGGAAGCAAATGAGACTAGAGAGAAGCCCGACCGAACGCTAGTCGCTCTCTTCGTGCTCAAAGGCCAAACATCGCCCAGTCGCCCAGTCGCCCAGTCGCCCAACCGTCGGTTGGCAGTCACGCACCGTT
>NW_021319444.1:41202-46910 GCF_001605985.2 Dendrobium catenatum
CTATGGAGAGTTCTTGAAAAGAAAGGAGTTAATAATGCTTATATTCAAATCATTAAAGATATGTATGCATGAGCTATTACTTGTATTCAAACCTTCACAGAAGGTGGTTTGACCAAGTATTTTTTCTATTTTGGTTGGATTATATTAAGGAATAACCTTAAGCCTGTATCTTTTTGCTTTAGTCATGGATGTTCTCACTAGACATTTGCAAGAGGATGTACCTTGATGCATGCTTTTTGCTGATGATATTCTTCTTGTTGATAAGACTAGAGAGGGAGTTGAAGGTAAACTCGAATTATGGAGGTCAACTTTAGAGTCTAAAGGTATTCGCTTGTGTTGATCTAAAACTGAATATATAGAGTGTAATTTTAGTGGCAATAGACCTAGTGATGAGATTGTGACTTTGGGCGATCAAGTTATTTATAAGAGTACACGTTTTAGATATCTTGGATATATTGTTCAGAGTGATGGTGAAATTGATGGGGATATTATCAACATAGTTCAAGTTGGATGGTTGAAGTGGAGGAATGCATCGGGCTTATTGTGCGATAGAAAAATCCCCCTCAAACTTAAGGAAAAATTCTATAAGATGGTGGTGAGACCTGCAATGCTTTATGATGCTGAATTTTTGCCATTAAAAGAGAAGCATAATACTAAGTTAAGTGTTGCAGAGATGAGGATGCTTAGGTGGATGAGTGGCTTGATCCTTAGAGATAAGATACGAAATGAGCATATACGTGAGAAGGTTGGAGTAGCTCCAGTGAAAGATAAGATTAGAGAGAGTCGCCTTAGATGATTTGGTCACATTAAACGGAGGCCTTCCGATGACCCGGTTAGGAAAGTTGAGGTATTAGATTTGACTTATGTTAAGAAAGGTAGAGGTAGACATGAAAAGACTTGATTAGAAAATATTAGAAATGATATTTCTTTATTAGATTTAAATGAGAATTTGACTTTTAACCGGACACACTTGAGAAAAAGGATTCATGTAGCCGACCCCACGTAGTGGGACAAAGGCTTGTTGTTGTTGTTGTTTTATCTGTCCTATGGATTTCACATTATGATATTCCTTTATCATTCAAAGTTGATTCATTATATGCAAATTATTTTTGCATTCCTCTATCTCCCACCTTTATGATACTCATATTCTTTCAATTGTGCACATCAACGGCACACCCCAACACCCAAAATTTTGCTTTCTACAAGCTTATATTCTCCATATGACAAGTCCAAAAACTTTTACAAACTTATGAAGCGATTCTTGAAAGAATATTACAAGCACATGGAAATTGCCCAGTGTGGCTAGCTGATGCATACATCCTGACAAAATTTGAATTAAATTATGTCTAGAAAACAATAATTTGATGCAAACTCATAAGGTACAACTTTTCATGTCTTAAGTTAATTTTGAAAAAATGACTCTATAATGAGAGGAACTCCTGGTTATTTAGCTCCAGAATTGTTGACTTCAATCATTATTGAAAAGGTTGCCTTTTATAGCTTTGGTGTTTTAGTTCTCGAAATTATGTGTGGAAGAAAGAATTTAGATCCTTTTCAGCCTGAAGAAGCTTTTCAGTAATTGCTCTATTAGAAACATTTAAGATCAATTCATTGCCAGATTTTTTTCTGAAAAACAATAGAAGCATTCAGTGGATGATGAAGATGCAATTAAGCTTCTTGGATTAGCTATGTGGTGTCTGCAAAGTGATATTAAAATAAGACCAGCCATGTCAATATTGGTGAAAGTTATAAAAGGTTTGGAAGAGGTGGAATCTACATAGATTATGACTTCTTTGGAACTCATCAAAACTTTGCAGATTAGTAAGAACCACTAATGCTCTTCTTAGTTTGAGAATATTATAGCAGAACATACACAATCATATGACTTCGA
This sequence comes from Dendrobium catenatum, assembly GCF_001605985.2. NCBI lineage: Eukaryota > Viridiplantae > Streptophyta > Magnoliopsida > Asparagales > Orchidaceae > Dendrobium > Dendrobium catenatum. The sequence goes on from NW_021319444.1 coordinate 43,094, forward strand.
ATCTACACAAAAAAAAGATATTGAAACAATTATAAACATGTCTTAAGTTAATTTGCCAAAAAAAAAAAAAAAAGATTATTATATAAGAATACCATGATTTATCGCTCTGGTGTGTGGTTTTATAAATATTTTTTTCCCTTGCATTCAACAAATGTTTAATAATGGCATACAACCCCCCCCCCCCCCCCCCTATTTTTTTTATATAGCTTTTCCCATTCGATCACCTGCACGTTCAATTATATATTGAAACAATGATATATTATATTGCAATCTGCATCAATATGCTAGGGCGTGATTTCTATTTTATACTTAAATGTCACTTATTGTTTTCCATTTTTTATCATTAAACACGTCACCATCTTCACACGTATCATTCAACGGGAATCATAAGCTATTTTAAGAATGTTTTAAAAAATTTTATTATTAAAAAGCATGATGTCTACCGTTTTTACTAAATTTTGTTACATCTTATAGAGAAATTTTTGTATTGTTGTTATCATATCCCACGACATTCTGTTTTTACCTATACTCAAGCTTTTCAGTAATCCCTCCTTAACAAACAGAAAGCTTGACGCCGGAGCTGAACCACTTATTCATGATAACTTCAAGCTAGCTTTGTAGATATATTCCTCTTCTCTTTTAACTATTTCTATTTTTCTGGAGATTTACCTGAAATTATTGGTTTAATGGTTTGAGTTTATAATATAAACTCAGTGGGTAACCTTTCTATATGAATATCAATTAAATATGTATAAAATATAATGCATATAACATTTAATACCTGTATATTCATATAACATTTAATATACATATTTTTCATTTGATTTCATTCATTCATTTATAGATTTCACATTATATAAATTTCATAGTAATTCAACATTTATTCCTTTTTCAATTCAATTAGTACAGGAGAACCATTTAAATGTACCAATAAAGATACAACCATTTTCATTTAACATGCACGAGTACGTTGTTTCCCCAGTCAGTACATAACGGGGGTGAACTCCTATAATTTCCATGCATATCCTTTTACCCTTTTTTTCATTCATTCTCTTTAATTCATAAATGCTTCTATAAGTCATAAGATATATCATTTCTTTCTTGATTCTTTAATTTTATTCTTATATGTATATACGAATTATGTATATATAAATATTTTTCAACTTCACTTTCTATTTTCGTTCTATATATTTTCTTTGCATGAATTCTTCCTATAATTATAATTTCTTCAATTGGAAAATAAGAATATAAATTCGTATCAAAATCAAACTTAATTTAATCGTTCACTTACTCTTTATTCCACTTTTAGAAGAAAAGAATTCCTGAATTCTTTCCTCTTTCTCTCAAAATATCTTCCTTTCCACTTTCAATATCTTCCTTTGCCTTCAATTAAATATCCCTCACTGGTTAGATGAAGAAATATGGAAGGATTTATACATAAATGGGAAAAATCAACAAACCTTCTTCTTTCTTCCTCTTAACTGTTCCTCTCGCTAGAAACTCTCCCTCTCGCGATTTCTTCTCCAGGAACAAATGGAAGGAATCTTTCTCACGTGAGAAGTAGTTAATTTACTCACATGTACGTGATCATTCGCTCAAAACCGCAAACCAACTCGCTTGGATCACGTATGCATGAGGGCGGCTTCGCCTGGGTCACGATTTCCATCTGCTCCGTCTCTGTTTCGTTCGTGGCACGTTTTAATTAGAAGTTGACCTGCTCAATCAAACCGACAAGTCTAAACCGGTTCATTACAACATGTTTGTTGTGAAGAGCAGTAGGGAATACTAACATTGGCAGACGTTGAACAACATCGATTTTAATAAGCTACAAACCATGTAGACTGGGACTTTGGAGAAGAGTCTTGTTGTTCATAGAGTCTTTAATAGGAAAGCTAGAAGCATCAAAGATAATATAGCATGGATTATCAGATGTTAATTTGTGGGTTGAGAGTAAATTATGAGAAAGACGAGGAACATGTAAAATAGTAGGAAGTTGCAGCTTATGTGATCGTGTTGGTAAAATACCCTAACCAGAATTTGATAATTGATAATAATTTCTCATTACCAGCCTGAACTTCAGAGGATCCAGTGTAGGGTTGGGAAGCTTGAGGTTGAGCTGAGTTGGAGGAGAGATGAAAGGATGCACCTCAATCCAAAAACCAATCAGCTGTAGAGGAAGCTTCTTGGGAGATATAGGCGTGCTGGGAGGATTGAAATGAGAGATCAGTTTGATGCCAGTATTAAAGCGCAAAGTGGCCAAATTTGTCATAAATATGACATTCAATGGAGGAACGTGATCAATGACCTCCTCGAGCAGTAGAAAATGACATTCGACCACAGCGAGCAGACGCAAGGTGACCACGACCAGGAGCAGGAAGAAATCTACAACCACACGAATGACCACAAACAATTGTTAAAGCAAATGTTGTATCAATAAGCATTGGAGATGAGTTTTCATGAGCTTTGTTGGCAGCAATATTAAGCTCCTTGCTACAGGTAAGCGCATACAAAATCATCGAGACTTAATGGTTGTAGTTTAGTGTAAATAGTCGTTTTAAAGCTATTATATGAACAATGGCATTTACTTTTTTTTGCTTAATTTCAGAGATTGAACAATGAATTTCTCCTCCATTTGTCTCCTTCATTTGTAGCCGATGAAGTTCATTTTCAATTGGAGAATGCGAGAGCGATTTGTATATTGCAAGCGGTGTTCAATTGTTAACCAAATGCGATGACATGAATCTAAATTAAGAACATAGGGAAGCAAACAAGGAGAAATGGTGGAGTAAAGGCCAACAAGTAAGTTTTGATTGATATGCATCCAAATATGAAACTGAGGATTAGCAGTAACAGTTCCATCAGCGGAAATCTAATGTGTAGGTGGTTTGGCAGTAGATAATCATCAACCCATTGGCACAAAACAGTTGAAGAATTTGAAACACTTTTGGATGGGTGATTACGGGAGTTAGCTAAGTGCTAATCACAGTTTTGACATTGGTCATAAGAAATTAAAGTTGAGGAGGTAGAAGTCTCGGAAGAAGCCTTAAGGGTTCAGCTTAGAAATTAGGATGAGAGAAACAAAAATTTACTGGTAGATACGGCAATAGCCGAATGGCTCTGATATCATGTTGAGTTGATACATTGGCAGCAAAAATGATGGAGCAATAGCTGAAAACTAATAATGAAGAGAGGATAAATCCTTTTGTATTTTTATTGTTACGGCCACCAAACGTATACAGGAATGAGCTAATATATATGTATATAAAGCTAGGTATAAAACCAGAGGTTGTTATGAATTAAATGATATGATTGCAGGAGAATTCAACCAATGGTGGGGATGAAAAAGGATATGATGGCTTATCATATATAGCTTAGGGGTTATTATAGAAAGGAGCCGTTTAATTGGTAAAATTAGTAGGAGCGTGAAATAATTAAAATTTAAATAAGAGCAAATTTGTCAAATAATTTGGCGCATTTAGAATGCGCCAAAAAGTTTGGCCTAAATGCGCCAAACAATTTAATATATTCGGTATAGAGAGGAGAGGGAGAGGGACAGGACGGGAGAGAGAGCTGACCAGGGAGAGAGAGAGGAGGGGGGAGAGAGAGTTTTAAAATAATTATTAAAATATTAGTTAAAATAACTATTGTTTAAACAGTTAAAATAATTATTTATTATTAATTAATATTTAAAATCTATTTATACTAATATTTAAAAGATGTTTTAACTAATTTTTAAATATTTAAATGTTTAATTATTTAATCATTATTTAATTTAAGTTGAAATACTATTTTTATAATTTGAATTCCAGAAATATAT
>NW_021319444.1:48432-133477 GCF_001605985.2 Dendrobium catenatum
AAGACAGCGGAGAAGATTGCCCAAAGTTCTGTTGACGACTTCAATTTGCCTGTCGGTCTGCGGATGATAAGGTGAACTCAACTGAAGCTTAGTACTTAATCATTTCCAGAGCTTGCGCCAGAAATGACTTATGAACTTCACGTCTCTGTCGGATGTGAGGCTATGGGGACCACTATGAAACCGGACAATCTCTCAAAAAAGCATCTGCTCGTAGTCTGTTGGTAAGAAGTGTCCACGGAGTAATTGCTTCATCCTGTACCAACTTTGCATGGGGCTGCATCCCTCCCTTCGCCAAGCTTGCAATAATTGTAACCACCAAGAAGCACTCGCTCCGCCCTTAAGGCGACAAGCAGCATATTTAACTTGTTTTTTTGGCTCAATCTCTATGTATTCGAAGAAAGTTTCCACTGATCTCTCCCAATCTAAATAATCCTGAAATGAATTTCCTTGTGGACGGATTGTAGATGGTCATAGCAAGTGTTTTCTGATCTTTTAAGCTTGCTGTAAGCAGCCAGTCTTTGTAGGAGCAGTAAACGTAATAAATTTCTTGTGGAATATAATGACGCCGCCGATGAAGCTTGTTGCATGCTAGTTCTGAACAGGGACGGCGACATTCGAGAAGGCGGGGATAGGATTCAAGTGATTTTAAAAGAAGCCATGGAAGGCAAGGCTTAATTGGGGTTGAATACCGCCAATGAGAACAGACTAGTCTGAAGGAGGAGAGATCCTTATGGGTTTGCAGATGGTTTGAGATTTCGTGGAGAATATCAATAGGTAAATCAGAGCATATTGCCATCAAAGAGAGCTCAGAGAGGAAGACGAAAAGCTTTTGGCTTTTGAGTTTTCGTGAGGAAAATAGAAGGGATTGTTCGATAGGCAGCTTTGGTCGTTGTTATCTGATTGATATTCAGATATTAATTAATATCTAAATTCTTTCTATTTCTGCTACAGCTAATCAATGAAAAATTAGCTGTTCTAGAAATAGAAAGAAATTAGATATTAATTAATGTCTGAATATCAATCAGCTAACAACGACCAAAACTGTCCATCGAACAATCCCCTTCTCTTTTCCTCACAAAAACTCAAAATCCAAAAGTTTTTTGTCTTCCTCTCGGAGCTCTCTTTGATGGCAATATGCTATGATTTACCTATTGATATTCTCCACGAAATCTCAAAGCATCTGCAAACCCATAAGGATCTCTCATCCTTCAGACTAGTCTGTTCTCATTGGCGGTATTCAGCCCCAATTAAACCTTGCCTTCCATGGCTTCTTTTAAAATCACTTCAATCCTATCCCCGCCTTCTCAAATGTCGTCGTCCCTATTCAGAACTAGCATGCAACAAGGTTCATCGGCGGCGTCATTATATTCCACAAGAAATTTATTACGTTTTCTAGCTTACATCAAGCATAACAGATCAGAAAACACTTGCCCTCTCCCATCTTCACATTACTAGTATTTTTTTTAATTAAAAATTTCATCAAAACTTTTTATTATTTTAAAAACTCTAAATTCTAATTTATAGGAGATTTACATAATTAATGTCAACAAATTATATTAGATGAGAATTATAACATTTAAAGTTAAATCAAGTTGCTTAAAATATGATGAGTATGATAATATATAGTCTAAATAAATTTGTGTTGAAATTAATTTAGATTAATATGAAAATAATTTTTTTTTCGTTATCATAAAATTTATCTTCTTATAATTAACAACTATAATAAAAAAAAATTAAAACCATAAAGTCAATTTCAAGCTCAAATGAAAAAGCTTGAGGGTATTTTTAAAATAAGAAATTTGTGCCCCTCAGATAACAAATCCTAGCTCCTCCACTGCTTAGATGGTTTGGTCACATAAAACGATAGCCTTCCGATGACTCGGCTAGGAGATTTGGTTTATGTGAAGAAAGGTAGAGTTAGACCTAAAAAGTCTTAGTTAGAAAATATTATAAATGACATTTTTATTAGATTTAGGCTTCATTTGGGGCGGCTTTTTTATTGCTTTCTGAAACGGAGTTTTAGTTCAAAAATAAAAAATTTTGTATTAAAACTCCGTTTTAGAAAACAGTAAAAAAGCCATCCCAAACAAAGCCTTAATTGAGAATTTGATTCTTAACATAACACAATTGAGAAGAAGGATTCATGAAGCCAATCCTACTTAGTGTGATAAAGACTTAATGTTGCTGTTATTATTGTTGGATAGATAAGTTTACGTCATAGTTTTGCACGAAAATTTTGTATATAAATAAAAGCTATGAAAATATGAGATGCTAGTTTATTTTATATGAAAATTTCAAGAAGAGAAAAATCAGGGGGTTTGATCTATATTAAATTAACCATATTACAAATAAAATATAAAGGTCCATTCATAGACTCTATTGGAGAAGTTGCAATGTCAAAGTAGTGATCTCAAGCTTGATCTCTTGTGATTATAATAGAGCTTGTTAGAGAAATAATGGAGGGTGATGACATCAGTCAGATGATATTAGTCAGATGTATGCAGTAGGGCAAAGATGTAAAACTTTAATAGTTAGACTATGGTCATCGAATGATATTAGACGAGCACCAACAATTAGATTATGTGAATGAACTAGGCAAGTAGGTGGCACAGGTCATACAATGGTGGACAAGTGGCGACATTCAAATGATAGCAGTGGTTGTTGGTGATAATCTTCTCAAACATCATACGAAGTGCCAAGGTTCTATAAATCTCCAAGCTCTCCAATCTCAAGTCAAAATTTCCGTTCATATAAAAAACATTTATCTACTTATAGTTTTTAAAAGTAACAATTTGATAAATATAACTAAAATCACCAAAATTCAATCCGATGACCAATGATGATTGCTTTGATCTTAGATCATTCTTTCAATATTTAAATGCCATGATGATACTATTAGAGTGTTCTTGGACTAATCGAAATTTTCTCGCCAAGATGGTATTTTTTAATGTGATTATATGAGCATGCAAAATTAGAGATCATTTGATATTTTAATTAATATTTTAAAGTTTCCAACAATACTTCAAGCGCTTGATTTGAACCCATTGAGATTCAAATAAGGTCACTATTGGTGATGTTAAAATCATCTTGTCGAGAGCTTCAATTCAATTATAAAATTGGTGAAATGGGATTTCCAAGGATCATGATTTAATTTTTTAAATTTTTTTATTTATTTGAATTATGTCTGATTAGATTAATTTTCATATCATGCATCAATCTCAATTTGAGGTTTAAGTGAGTCAAATTGACTCATAAGCTGAATTAGGCTCAGCTAGATAAATGACTCATAAGCTAACGAGTCAAGTTTAAGCCAGCCCTAACCTGATTACTTAGCTCATGAGCCATCTCATTTAAAATATATTAATGTAAAATACACTTAAAATAAGTAATGTCTCCTAACACAATTCCTCTCATTAGGATAATAGTCCAAGATTTTTTTTCTCAATCCAGGATCGGAAGGGATATCCGCAAAAAATTATTTCAACACTACATTGTTTGATTTGAGTAATGGTTTATTCACATAACATTTTGTGATCATCTCCATCAACTTTTCTTTTGAAATATCTATCCATGCTAAATTAAAGGAAAATAATATTACTAATTTGACCATGATAACAATCATCTTTCACAACATGCTTCATGCCTCAAATTTAAAAATTAGGTTTTAACAAAAATATTTTAAAGAGATTTAGCATTAAAGAAAGATTATACTGTTAAAATAAAAAAATTAAAAAAAATTTTCACAAAATGCTTGTACTGTTTAAACATGTTAAATCATAGGATTAGCACTTATTGATTGCCCTTTCAAAATCATAGGTTTATTACTAAATAATACATATAGATGTGTTAAATTTGCACTACATATAGAGTAAAATATATCATAATTGAGCACTACTTACATTGCTATAGAGTAAAATATGCATTACATGATAACATCATAAACATAATAAAATAATATATTTAATGAATTTAAAAGAAGTGATTTTAAAAGAAGCCATGGAAGGCAAGGTTTAATTGGGGCTGAATTCCGCCCATGAGAACAGACTAGTCTGAAGGAGGAGAGATCCTTATGGGTTGGCAGATGGTTTGAGATTTCGTGGAGAATTTCAATAGGTAAATAAGAGCATAAGCTATTCTGATTGGCCATCAAAGAGAGCTCAGTGAGGAAGACAGAAAAACTTTTGGGGTGTAGTAACCTGCACAGAAAGCTCAACAAGCAAGCAGGAAAATCAATGGAACTGTAAATTGTTCTTGGTTAGAGGATAAAAACTTTGGATGACTGTCTTCTTCCAGCATTTCATTACATATACTCTAAAGCTTCTATGATACTAAAATAGCTAACTGTAATTAACTAATTATAAAAACAACTATAGTGTTACATCCTAAAAGTAGGAAGCTGATAGAAAACTTGCAACCAACTGCACATGGTTGGTAAGTGGGCACGGCATAACATCAATGAGATTTTATTTTCAACAATCTTTACTTTTTTTTGTAATAATAATTGTAAATTTTAGATTTTTAAATTTTCTTATTTGTATGCATCATCAATTTGACCCAAGCTTATTATTCATGTTTTTATGTCATGACCTCTACATTAACTCTTATTACTTACTATGTGGATTGTTATTTTTATACTCTATTACACTATTTTATTAATTATGCATGTTAGTTTATCATATGATTTGAAATTTATATTAATAATTGAAAATTATTCTTTGCCCAATTTCTTTTTTATGGTCTCACATCATCATTATTATTTGGTTAGAATTATAATTTAAACATTGATTAAACAGTGAACATGATTGCATTTCTATTTAGAAATTTCACTCTTCTCAAAATCTACGCTAGCTTTTGATTTATTGAAAATTTTTTTTTTTACCTAAAATATTCACAGTACAATTTTCATAGATTGTTTCTTAGATGCTTAACTTCATCCATGACTTCGACTTCTATGAATCATTTTTTATAGATTGCTTCTTAAGTAAGTAAATGGAGAATAAATAACATGATAAACTAAAGGTTAATTTTATAAAACCACAAGTTATGATTTTTTTTTTTATTTCAAATAAACTTCCTTAATTATCATGTTCATTTATATTTTACTTCAATTCTTTCAATCTAGATAGTGCATAAGAAATTAGAAATGTCAAAACTCAATAAAAAGTAGAATAAAAATATATTTATCATCTTATCATTTAGTTATATATTTTTATATTTTTGTAATGAGCTTTTTTGGTCTCTTATATCTTTATTTTTACTTATTGCTCATCATTAAAAAAATTTATTTTTTTCTTTTATTTGCTTCTTTTATGGCATGACTGCATTAATTATATTCATTTTTAGCAACGGGTATTTATACTAGCGTAATGAAATGCTAGAAGAAGACAGTCATACAAAGTTTTTATCCTCTAAGCAAGAACAATTTACTGTTCCATTGGTTTTCCTGCTTGCTTGTTGAGCTTTCCGTGCAGCTTACTACACCACAAAAGCTTTTCGTCTTCCTCTTTTAGCTCTCTTTGATGGCCAATCAGCATACCTTATACTCTGATTTACCTATTGATATTCTCCACGAAATCTCAAACCATATGAAAACCCATAAGGATCTCTCCTCCTTCAGACTAGTCTGTTCTCATTGGCGGCATTCAGCCCCAATTAAACCTTGCCTTCCATGGCTTCTTTTAAAATCACTTCAATTTTATCCCCGACTTCTCGAATGTCGCCGTCCTTGCTCAGAACTAGCATGTAACAAGCTTCATCGGCGTGTCATTATAGTCCACAAGAAATTTATTACGTTTTCTGCTCCTACAAAGACTGGTAGCTTACAGCAAGCATGACAGATCATAAAACACTTGCTCTCTCCATCTTCACATTACTAGTATTTTTTTAATTAAAAATTTCATCAAAATTTTTTATTATTTTAAAAAGTCTAAATTATAATTTATAGGAGATTTATATAATTAAAGCCAACTAATTATATTAGATGAGAATTATAACAGTTAAAGTTAAATCAAGTTACTTAAAATATGATGAGTATGATAATACATAGTCTAAATAAATTTGTGTGGAAATTAATTTAGATGAACATGAAAATAGTTTTTTTTTTGTTATCATAAAATTTATTTATTTATAATTAACAACTATAATAAAAAAAATTAGAACCATAAAGTCAATTTCAAGCTCAAATGAAAAAAACTTGAGGGTATTTTTAAAATCAGAAATTTGTGCCCCCCAGATAACAAATTCTAGCTCCTCCACTGCTTAGATGGTTTGGTCACATAAAATGATAGCCTTCCGATGACTCGGTTAGGAGATTTGGTTTATGTTAAGAAAGGTAGATTTAGACCTTCTAAATTATTTCCTCATTTAAGAACACCTGTGAATTCGGTTCTTCCTCCGGTGGATGTCGGGTTAAATCTAGATATTAATCCTCCTGAAACTGTTTTATCTCCATCCCCTAATCTTCTTTCTAATCCTCTTAATGCTGCTACTACGAAAAAGGGTGAGGTTTCTTTGAAACATGGTGTTGGATGTGCTGAGGAGTTTATTGCTTTGTCCACTGATTCCCCTGTTTTGCTGGATGTTCCAATCGGGTTTGGGGTTGATGCCTTACCTGATATTGGTGTTGGTGTTGTTTCGAGCCCTGGGTGTGCTCCGGTTGAGCCTGTTGTTCTGTCTGGTGATTTAGATTTACCTGTTGTGGATGTTAATACTGTTGTGTATGTGCCAGTGGAGAATTTAAGTGAAGTTTCTAAAAGCTCGAATCAGTTCGTTAATGTTCCGATGCATGCGGTTGAAACGATCAATGTGGTGAATTCTTTGAGTTGTGATAGGTCAGATCAAAGGGATTGGCTAAATGATTCTTCTGATGGTGATTTCATTTCTGACCAGTCGGATTTTGGTTTCATGTCTTCGGACTTTTGCGGGGGCTCTGACCTAGGGAATGAATTTTCTTTGGTTCGTGTTAATGTTCGTCATTCGAAGGTGTCTCGTGGTAGGGGCCGTGGAAGGGGCCGTGACAGGGCCGTCGAAGGCGTTGATGACTTGTTGCTTTGTGTTACTACTGCTATGTTTTTCAGTTTATGGCTTTCGATGTCCTCGTCGATTTTTCCGTTTTGTTCTGGGGCTATGATGTGGCCGGGGCTCGTGCCCTATCTTTTTGCTGGCGGCAACCTTTGGTGCATTTCTTTGTGGATCGTATACTGGACGCTTTTATCACCTTACTGGATGGCCCGTGCAAGCTGGTGGGGCACTGGGAGTCTCGACCAAATACTGAGCCCAACTACCAACTATCAACTTCCTTCTATTAATGTATTTCATCTTTTTATTTTCTGTTTTGACTACTTTTGGTGTAAACTCTCTTTTCATCAATAAAATGTTTTTGTTTAAAAAAAAAAGTAGATTTAGACCTAAAAAGACTTAGTTAGAAAATATTAGAAATGACATTTTTATTAGATTTAATTGAGAATTTGGTTCTTAACATAACACAATTGAGAAAAAGGATTCATGTATCCAATTCTACTTAGTGTGATAAAGACTTAATGTTGTTGTTATTGTTGTTGGATAGATAAGTTTACGTTATAATTTTGCATGAAAATTTTATGTATATAAATAAAAGCTATGAACACATAAGACCCTAGTTTATTTTATATGAAACTTTCAAGAAGAGAAAAATCGGGGGGTTTGATCTATATTAAATTAACCATATTATAAATAAAATATAAAGGTCCATTCATATACTCTATTGGAGAAGTTGCAATGCCAAAGTAGTGATCTCAAACTTGATCTCTTGTGATTATAATAGAGCTTGTTAGAGAAATAATGGAGGGTGATGACATCAGTCAGATGATATTAGTCAGATGTATGTGGTAGGGCAAAGATGTAAAACTTTAATAGTTAGACTATGGTCATCGAATGATATTAGACGGGCAACAACAATTAGATTATGGTGAATGAACTAGGCAAGTAGGTGGCAATGGTCGTACAATGGTGGACAAGCGGCGACAATCAAATGATAGGAGTGGTTGTTGTTGATCATCTTCTCAAACATCATACGAAGTGCCAAGGTTCTACAAATCTCCAAGCTCTCTGATCTCAAGTCAAATTTCCCTTTCATATAAAGAACATTTATCTATTTATAGTTTTTAAAAGTAACAATTTGATAAATATAACTAAAATCACAAAAATTCAATCCGATGATCGATGATGATTGCTTTGATCTTAGATTATTCTTTCATTATTTAAATGCCATGATGATACTATTAGAGTGTTCTTGACTAATTAAATTTTTCTCGCCAAAATGGTCTTTTTTAATGTGATTATATGAGCATGCAAAATTAGAGATCATTTGATCTTTCAATTAATATTTTAAAGTTTCCAACAATACTTCAAGTGCTTGATTTGAACCCATTGAGATTCAAATAAGGTCACTATTGGTGATGTTAAAATCATCTTGCCGAGAGCTTCAATTCAATTATAAAATTGGTGAAATGGGATTTCCAAGGATCCTGAATTTAATATTTAAATTTTTTTTATTTATTTGAATTATGTCTGATTAGATTAATTTTCATATCATGCATCAATCTCAATTTGAGGTTTAAGTGAGTCAAATTGACTCATAAGCTGAATTAGGCTCAGCTAGATAAATGACTCATAAGCTAACGAGTCAAGTTTAAGCCAGCCCTAACCTGATTACTTAGCTGATCATGAGCCATCTCATTTAAAATATATTAATGTAAAATACACTTAAAATAAGTAATGTCTCCTAACACAATTCCTCTCATTAGGATAATAGTCCAAGATTTTTTTTCTCAATCCAGGATCGGCAGGGATATCCGCAAAAAATTATTTCAACACTACATTGTTTGATTTGAGTGATGGTTTCTTCACATAACGTTTTATGATCATCTCCATCAACTTTTCTTTTGAAATATCTATCCATGCTAAATTAAAGGAAAATAATATTACTAATTTGACCATAATAATAATTATCTTTCACAACATGCTTCATGCCTCAAATTTAAAAATTAGGCTTTAACAAAAAATATTTTAAAGAGATTTAGCATTAAAGAAAGATTATACTATTAAAATAAAAAATTTTAAAAAGATTTTTCACAACATGCTTATACTGTTTAAACATGTTAAATCATAGGATTAGCACTTATTGATTGTCCTTTCAAAATCATAGGTTTAGCACTAAATAATACATATAGATGTGTTAAATTTGCACTACATATAGAGTAAAATCTACTCTAATTGAGCACTACTTACATTGCTAGAGAGTAAAATATGCATTACATGATAACATCATAAACATAAAATAATATATTTAATGAATTTCATCATTTATATTATGAGCATTCATAGAAATTTAGCAATGGATGAGCTGGTTGTTATTAAGTAGTTCTGGTGATTTTTTTTTCATGTTTGATTTCAGAGTTCTTTGTCTATTGCTTTAAGCTTTTTTTTTTTTCTTTTGCATTTCGAAAATTTAAACCTTCTGATGAATTATTCAATTAAAAAGTTCTAATTTCTTAAAATGTTTTTATGTGGTTATCTGTAGAATCCCCCATTAGCAACATGTTTTATGATTTGTGCTTTCATCTGAAACAAGTATTTTTCCGGTGTCATATGCTTCAGACGCTCTGTTAGGGTTTTGGCTTTGGGGGTTTTTTGACTCCGCCGTCTCCCCGACCCTCGGGGGGGATTTTCTCGCCGGCGATCTTCGTTATTCAGGGAAGTTTTCGCGTTCCTGACGTTTGCTTCTTATTTATGGAGTTTTTTGGTGTGTTTTTTCGTTGGTTTTTGCCGGTCTCTCCAGCATGCCTTCTTCTAAGCTTAAGGACCCTGGTTTTTTTGGTGGGGTGCTCATGCACGCTCTTTCCGTGAGGCTCTTGATGGCACGAAACCGGCTTTTCCGGATCTTAGGCTTTCTACTCATCGCGGATTACCTTCTTTGTGGGTTTCGGATCTTGAGATTGCTGATCTTGCTATTCCGTTCCAATTTTCTTTAGTCGGCTTTTTTCCTTCTAAGAGATCTTCTTTGGAATCTATACGAAAATTTTTTTTAAACCTAAATCTTATTGGTGAAGTTTCTGTGACTGTGTTAGATCAAACTCACATCCTTATCAAGTTAGCAAACGATCTTGATTTTTATAATTCGCATAATATTGTGCATCACCTTTATTCTTAAAAATACAAATCCACAAACTTATTCTTCACTCTTCTGGCATCTTTTTAGTCTTTAAAATAATATTAAAAAGTTTAGTAAGCTAAGAAATTTCTTCATCTCCTAAGCATTTTCACACCTCTATTGGAACATCATCAGCTCCAAAATATTTTTTACACTTTATTTTCTTTAAAGCCTCTTTAACTTTGATTTTACTAATATGTCGATAAAAACAAAAAAATCTTTATTTTCATTTAGGGTGCTAAGGTCACTAAAGTCAATTGTATTCTCATAATCTTCGCTGAAAAATTTAATAAAATATATCACCCACCTTTATTAAATATAAATTTAATGATAATGAACAATTCAAACACAGCTTAGCAGATGTTCAAAATATATCCCTGTTGCGGGTGTTTTATCTCCTAACGCTTCTCCTTTTGTTCCTAATGCTGTTACCTCTGCCATGGTAGCTATCACTACTGAGAAGGTTAATACCTTAGCGGATGGTGCTGTTGATAACTCGAAGGTTTTTTTGGAAACGGATATGGGTGAGGCAGTGCCTCATTTGCTTAACGTCAGTGAGGAATGTGCTCCGATTGTGAACAGGATTGTTGAGGTCCCTGTGAATTTGATTAATTCACAATCTATGGCTAACTATTTGGGTGATTGTTCTGGTTTGGAGATTAGGAATCAAATTAACTTGTTGGCTGGTGAATCGGATGGTGCTTCGGACTCTGAATTTTCTGATGTTCAAGTGGACTCGGACCCAGATAACGATAACGATTTCTCGGTGGTTTGTACAAAACCTATTGTTAATGCTTAAACACGGGGGAAATTTTGGGGGAGAGGCCGTCGGCGACGTTGATTCTTCATGTTATTCGTGCTTTTCATCGCTCATCGGGATTTATTTGTTTTATTGGTTGGCTGCTTCGTGGATTAGATTGGCTATAAGCAATGATGTGGTCGGGGCTCGCGACCTGGTCGTTTTGCTTGTGGCAACCTTTCATTGGACGGTCCGTGCGAGGCCACTGGGTCGCTGGGAGCCTCGGCCGTCTCCTGAGCTTTTATCAGCTGTTGTATCCGTTTGATTTTGATTGATTAATGAAATTTTGTATTTTGCAAAAAAAAAAAAAGTATTTTGCCGGTGCCTAGAAGAGCTAAATTTTTGTAAAGCTATGTTAGGCTTCAAAATATAATTGTCTTAAGATAATGAGATCCGAAACTTTTGATTCACAGTTAAATCATAGACATAGATTGAAAAATTCCACATAAAAGCCCGTCTTTTTTCATTCCAATCAAAACTCAAATGTAAAGATAAATAACTTGAAAACTAGGCTAATAGTTAGGTAATCAGATTTAGGATTCTTACCGTATAACGGGCAGTTGGATTGTCACGCACGAAGAGGGCAATTGGATTGGGCGTGACCGCCGACTAGAGACTAGGCGAGTGGGCGGTGTTCAGCCGTTCGGGCACGAAGATGGCGACTAGCATTCGGTTGGGCTTCTCTCTAATCTCTTCTGCTTCTTCTAGTTAGCGTGTGAGATGAGAGGATAGCGGGAGCGGGATATAGAGGTAGTGGGATAGTTATAAGGAAACATTGTGATAGTTAATACATTAGGGATGAAAAAAGCAAAAAATTCAATTGATTTATTCTATAATTAATGCATAAATAAATGAAATTAATTATATGATATCTATATCTATATTATCAATACTACTATATAGTTAATACATTAGGGATGAAAAAAGCAAAAAAATTATTTGATTTATTATGCAACTAATGCATAAATAAATGAAATTAATTATATGATATCTATATCTATGCTATCTATCTATATATATCTATACTACTACATAAAAGTGGCTTGAGATTCTACCAATAACAAATCTTGATCGCTCATTTATAAATTTTAAATTAATCTACAACGTTCATATATAACTATTCAAATTCTATCATTTATCACTTCATATAAAATATTTATTTATATGTTTATTTACTGCCATTATTATTTATTTATTTATGATTCCTTTGATTGTTTCTTTTTTTAATTTAGAGCTCCTCATTAGGATGCTTTTAATTTCACATTTCTAAAAAAATTGAGCTAAAATCAACCAGGAAAAATTTATTACGTTCGAATAAAATATGGAACATATGGAGTGTACCAAACGCGATACCAAATGCTATACCAAACACTTGAGTGATGTGAAGCTTTATTATTTCTCTCTGGATGCATTGCGTATCCGGACGATAATTACTCCTAAACCAGACCGTTGGGCTTCAAAATCCCGCACGGTTACAGTAACCCTAGCCGAAAGCGTACATCTTATAGCCAAACGAATTCCGATGCTAGCACTCCGGGCGTCCGTTCGTCTTTACAATAACCCTAGCCGAACGGATCATCTTCCAGGCGATCGACTTCATCTCCTCCGGACCGTTTCGAAAGCTATCACACCCGAGCATTCCACTTCCGCCTGCCGCAACATGCCGTTTCACTTGCACCAAAGCATATGCATTTACACCCGATCGGTTACTTCTCCATCCCGACCGTTCCAAATCCGATCGCCGCACTGAAAAGGTACCTTGCCGAACACATCTCCATTTAAAATCGAACTCATCACTTTCTCACTTCTTTCGCTTTCTAACTCTTTGACGTTCTCGTTCATCTCATTCTCGCCGAACACAACCCCTCATCCGTCTTTGTGGATCGCCAAAACCATCAAATCACCAGTTGGCTTGAACTCCCCATCGCATTTCAGATAAGCTCGCCGAACTATTTTGAAATCTTTCAAATGCATGCTATTTTTCAAATCCATTTTATTTTTCCTTAGCTCTTTTAACATACTGTTTTTTGTTTGGTATTAACTACCTTGTAAACGAGTGCATATTGCTTTTATTTTTTGATTTTAATCCAATTGTGCGCTTGTACACACTGCTTGCAATCAGCAATCTTGTTGCTTTTTCCTGCTCTTCATCGGACATGTTTGTCTCCACATTTACTCAATTATCTAAGTTCTTTTGCCCAGTTAACCAAATACAAAGAGAAATTAACCAAATAGTAAAGAGAAATTAACCAAGGAGAATGAATGGATTTATGAAATTGGACATGTAGGAAAATATGCAAATGACCCGTAGTGGAATCAAGGCATATATAGCCTTTTGAATGAGCAACATAACCAAGAAAGATACACGGGCTGGAATGAGGTTGAAGTTTATTTGTAAGTTTGGTTGGGAACCAAGGATAACATAGGCAACCAAAGGTTTTAAAGTGACTGTAGTCTAGAGGATGGTGATATAAATGCTCATAGAGGGATGTATTATGAAGAGTTTTTGAAGGGAGCCATTTAATAAGATATGTAGCAGTGAAGAGTGTGTCAAATCAAAATTTTGGGTGAAAATGGTCATGGAAAAATAGAGCTAAGATAGTTTCAAGTAAATGGTGATGCTTATGTTCTGCCACATCATTTTACTCAGGGGTGTAAGGGCAACTAATTTGATGAACAATTCCAAACTATTGAAGATGTTTGCTAAAAGTATGATTCATGTATTGACCACCACCATTCGATCTTAAAACTTTTATAGGTTTTTAAAATTGATTTTCAACAAGCAATTTGAATTTAAGAAATGTAGTTTATGTTTCAGATTAGAACGTAGACGATAAATCCAAACAATAACGAGTAAAATCATGAACAAACAAAATATTATATTTATTAATTGCAAAGACAAAATTGGGGAAGATCTTCATACATTAGTATGTATAATTTCTAAACAATTAGTATTCTTTTGGATGAGAAAAAAAAAAAAGGTAGACGATGAAATATGGCACAAGGATAGGCCGAGCTATGAGCATTGTTTGAAGACAGCTTGTTGGAATTTCCTAGATTTTCATTATATTAGTTCTAAGTCTTATTTCATGTTACAATCTAATGAAACCTAATTGAGATTTGAGAAGGGTTAGTTGTTCCGGTTGAAAACAGGTTTACTATACACAAAACATTTACTGATATTTTACATGAAATTTCTTTTATAATTTATGTATCTACTTGCTCCATGGTTTTTTTGTTGAAGCAAGTAATGCTTGTAATCGAGGACTATACATAGTAGAAAATAACATCCAAATCCAGATCTTTATTCTATGTTGTGCACTCTTGTAAGTTTTCCCGACAACTTCGTCTCTCACAGAATGCTTGAAAGTATACCCTTATCTATTTGGGAGCTGCTAGGTGAGATGAAGAGGGAGGAGTAGTGTAAAGGGGAAGATTCTTGAGGGAAATAGGAAGGCTCATTTGAAGGTGTGGCTGAGCTGCAAGGCTTCCTCACCATCAAGGGAACAACATCTTCCAGCATCCCTTGTGGCCTCTGGACATCAGTGAGAAGTCCGTGTATGTTTTTTTCTCTCATTGATGGATTTTCTAGCAAGATATCTTCCAAGCAGAATTCTTGATAGCTCTCTCCATCTCTCAAATGTTTGTTCCCCTGCGGCTGTTCTCTATTTTGTATGCTCTGTGCTATTTGCTGCATGTGCTGCTGCCCTTCAGATTCTTTTGGCTGCAATTCAGTTTGTTTCTTTTGTTTCTTCAGTGCATTTAAGCTTGCTGCATGCTGGTCATTTTTCTGGGAGAGGAGGATATGGGAGTAGGTGAAGTGGAGGTGGAGACCTTCATAGGTCACTATGACTGTCTCGGGATCTTCTGTCGATCTCTCCACCTGCTTCTTTGCATTGCACCTAGGGTTGGTGCACCTGTAATAGCTCCTGCTTCTCCGAAACAAATAAATTTTATCTTAGTGAGAACAGCAAAGTTTGGATAAATTTGCAGAATTATAAGAACACAAGTGGTTTTTGCCAGCTAAATGCTATCAGTACTTCTTCATAGTGGTGCTTTGTCTCTTTTTTCCCCCCTAGGTTAATGTATTTTATCCATATTGAAGATGATAGGATCAACCTACATAATATCTCTTATAGCTTCACAAATGGCTGGCCCTGCCATTTTGCCCTTAAGTGTTTATGCAGTTGTCTAGGTTTGTCATATTTAGAATGAAGATGACAATCATACAAAGAGCCTGAAATATGGTGCGGATGTAGCTTTTTTATGACCTTTTTAATTTAAGCAAGAGTAAATGTTTTACCTGATAGAAGCGAAGAAGGAAAACATCTAGATGTGGAAAATCATGGATTAATTTATATTACGTTTGTTTTGAGTTCTTTCCCCCTTCAAAGATGTTTGCTTGCGAATTGAATGTATTAAGGAAATTGAGTGTGAATCTAAATGATCCCTTTAGAAAGTAATTTGCATGTCAAATCAAAAATCACACACATTTATATGTTGTCTATTTGTGCAGAAATAATTATTTTACAAGGAATTTGTGTGTCAAATCATAAATCACACATTTATATGCCAATCTTCAAACTTAAATATTTTGCTCTAGGACAAAGATTTAAACCAACATACCAAAAAAAAAAAAAGTTCTCTATTGACTGTTGCAAAATATTTCTTTTTTGTGGTATACGCAAGTTGTGGTTTCATTTTCTTACTCCAAATGCAATTTTCATTAGCTGCCAATCAATGGTCTAGTTACTCTATTTCGTGTATTTGTTGATCGGTTTTTGTATTAGGTTAATAAGGATTGTTAATTAGTTAGAAGTTAATGATAATAAATTAATAGTTTTATAGTCTTAAATACTCTTATTAGTGAGGAATTAGACATTGATGAATGAAGGATAATTCTCTTTCACTGCCCTTGTTTTCTTTTGTGCTCTTCTTTTTTGAACCTCTAGCAAGTTAAAATTGCTACCATTGATTTGAAAGAACTATCATTTATTTATTTTTAATTAGGAATATTTATAGAATACAGAAACTATTATCATTATTACTAATTTACTACTAACTAATTAATTATACTTATTATCTTAATACAAAAACTAATCATCTTACACTATCATTACTCTATAGCAGTTCAGTGCAAAAATTTAGTTATATTGGCCTGAAAGGCTATGTTTGGAGCAGTGATGTCGTTGTGTTTATTAACTAATCCTGTTTTCAGATACTCATTAGCAAAGTGGTCACAGTATATGATTTTCGAAATCCTAACGGTTATGCGTTTTTTATAATAAAGATTAGATATTCAATATGTCAACACTAAGTCATTTTCACATTTAGTTATGTTGCTGATTTTTTTTCTTAGTGCTGAATCACAATTCTTAGATGAAGCCAAAGTTCTCAACCAGCATGAATTACTATCTTGCTGAATATTTTTTTATAATGACTGGTTGGGGTGGCTGAGTAGAATTATTATTTAAATTATTTTAATATTGCAAGTTAAGCCTTTAAATTGTGTGGAGACAACCATGTCTCTATCAAAATATAGGCTGTTCTCCTGTATTATTTCTAGAAAGCACAATTGTGGAAGATGATTACAGAGGGGCAAATTCTAGAACTGGGAAAAGCCAAGACTTTTCTCCGGAAGATAATGAAGAAGTTTACAGAGATTCAGACTTCGTTTGGGACAGCTTCTTACTGCTTCATAAAATAGCTTTCTAGTACAAAAATTAAAATTTGTATACTAGAAAACTGTTTTAAGAAACAAAAAGAAAGCCGTCCCAAACGAAATCTCAGTCGAGAATCAGTACCTTGGGTTTGGGCTATTTTTGATGAGTTTCTGGCCATACTTCCTCCATTTATAGCCATCATCTGCAACTCCATTATCACAGGTTTTTAATCTGAGCGTATACTTGTCCATCTTAGTACTTGACCCCTTCTCTTGCAACGCCGATCTGCAACTTCAAAAAAATGATTCTAAACATCCAAACATTCAAAAATATCAAAATCTGGAGTAACAAATAGCTACTTTCACAAACTAGTCTAGACCTGTAGTTCCGGCCACTGTCATCGCTGCAGCTCAGGCTCAGTGCGCTTTCGATATCGCCGATTGTTGGGCCTGAGTAAACCTTGGAGATGAGCAAGTTTACTAATTCTGCACTGCGAACTTCTGATTTAGGCTCAGTTGCTCTGCGCTGAGGAGCCATTAGAGGGACTTGCTCAGTGTGAAAGAGGACATCTTGCATGTTGAACTCTTCTTCCAGACTTTCAAGCCATTTGGCCACTGATTCATCCAACATATCCTCCATTCTAATAAGCTTTATTAAGAGTGAGATGGACTGGGCATAAGGAACTAATAAGCTTCCTGCTTTCAAAGCCATACTTTGCTCTTTAAAGCTTCAAGCCAAGCTAATAATAGATATTCTAATGACCGAATTGCCCTCATGTTTATCTTTAGAATTCTCTCTCTCTCTCTCTCTAACTTATGAAATAGTTAACGGTAAAGTTTTTTCGTGATTAGATAGGGGGATTAAGAATTTTTAGTCTTTTCGATTTCCTTGAACAGGAGATGCAATGCATGCGTCCCTTTCTTATCAAGCAACCACCAGAATGGTGAGGATGGCCGTTAAATAATTAAGGCTAAATGAATCATTTAGCATAACGGTTGGAAATAGGCAAAATTTAATTCAAATGAAAAATAAATAAATTAGAAGATTGAAAAGAAAAATAAACAATAAAAATATATAAGAATTTTGTAATGTTCATACAATTAATAGCGTTATCTCGTTGCTTGCGATACAAGTTTTGTCCTAATTTTATTTTGGAGATTTAAAATTTTAATTCTTTTGATACAAATATAATATTACATTCTCATCTTTAATTATAAATTTTTTAAAATATTAATAAAACAGTCATAAATATTGAATATCTTATCTTTTATAGGAGCTTTTATTCTGTACGGACACCGGACGTGAGAAACGTCGGGTTAAAAACTGGGTACCCAGCGTACCGAGTGCAAGTACTGAGCTGGGTACCCACCAATGAGGTGACATATTGCATTTTTATTTGTCTCCGGACATCCTCTGCACTCCGCACAGAATAATTCTTCCTTTTATACACTCAACCTTTAAACAATCGAAAGAGGGGCTCACTACAAATTTTTGTTATGACATTATCACGAAAAATTATTATTTGTGATAAATCTGTATAGCATATTTTTTTCAAAGCGCATTAATACTTAATTTTTATAATTTAATAACTAATCTTTTTATACGCCTAATTTATTTTTTAAAAATTAAATAGATAAATAAATATATAAATATATATATAATCTTTTGTGATTGTGATATTACATTTGATAAATAATAATATTGAGGGGCTATATTTTATCAAATGTTGAAAAGATGGGTGTGATTGGAGAAGACCATGATTAGCATATCCACCACTAATCTCCAAAGATCTTCATAAACTTAGTATGTAGCAAGCATATGAGGCATTGACTTTTGTGGGAGTCGGCTAACTCCATTTTAATTATCTTTAATATTTTAATTGAGATAATTGGAGCCATTAATTCAGATTAGACATCAGTTAGTTATCTCTTATTTTCATTCTGGGCTCCATTTGGTTGATTTTATTTATAAAATATTATATAAAATTAACAATTTTTAATTAGTTGAATTTAGAATAGTAGAGGCATTAGGTTTTGTCACATAAAATGGCCGATTGCATGATTAGGAAAGTAAAGGTATTAGATTTGATTTATGTTAAGAAATGTAGAGATATACGACCTAAAAAGATTTTATAGAAAATATTAAAAATAATATTTATTTATTAAATTTAAATAAGAATTTGACTTTCAATAGAAAAAAAAAATTCATGTAGCCGATCACACGGAATGAGATTGTTGCAGTGGTTAAATTTAGAATAGTGAAATAAAATTAAAATATATTGATAAGATTTATTTAAAATATTTCAGGAATTAGGAGAAGGTTGAAGAGAGGTGGGACCGGACGTTGACTTGCAGGGTTGCAGACACGTGTGTGTATGTAGAGAGCCAACGAGCGTGGGCAGGGTCAGTTGGCTGTGCTCAATGCTTGGGCCGGGCCGGTTTGGCTTCATCTGCACGCATGCGGAGGGTCCAGCTCACATAAGTAGTTGGATCTGTCTTATCTCTCAGCAGGCCTGCCTGCCCATCTCTCTCACTCGCTCCAAGAAGAATAAAATTGTTGCAACAACATTTTATTACAATGCAAAAAATATATATATATATTCTTTTTTTATATCATTTTTCAAAAATAAATTAAAAAGGAGCTAATGCTCAATTATAAGTAAAAAAGGATATTAGATTACTTGTTGATTGAATTTTAGAAGCAATGCTCGGCCAGCCTTAGAGACCATATTCTAAATGAAGACAAATTATCATCTTTCATCATTGTTGCATTATATAGCATGAAAAGTAGTTGGAAATAGGCCACTTTTGATTAATTAATTATTTATTTTATGTTTAAAAATGGAAGAATCTTTCCATTGAGCACGAGCTTAATTTATTTATTTAGAAATCTTATCATTTTCAAAAAAGCTATTTAGTTATCAGTATTCTTATTTCTATTATTTTCTCCTTTCTCAACATAGTTATTTTTGGAAGCTTCCAAATGACTAGAAAATCTTATCCACTTAGTAATATTAAACTATTGAATTAATTTCTCAATATATTTACTTACTAATAATGTTTAATCATTAAAAAATGTAGATAATTATTATTAGATGTATAGTAATAATAATCACATCAAAGAAAAAAATTATTAAATAATTCCTTGAGGTGATGCTACTTTAAGTTCAATGAGAGAAATAAGGATAATATATAAACCCTAAAGGCCTCAAGTGGATTAATAGGCCGTTAGACTGGGCCAGGCCTATTATCTTACCCACAAAGGTTTATGGTCCACAAATTCATTTAGCTAAAGTGTTTTTTTTTTTCATTTTTTCTAAATAATAAATGATATCGTGCTTACTCTTCTCTAATGTAAAACTATAACATCAAATTCTTTAGATACTGTGGCTTTAATTGGGATAGTTTTTTTACAACTTCCTAAAATTGTTTTTAGTACAAATATTTGTTCAGCTAGAGAATTTTGTACTAAAAAGTTACTTCAAATAGCAGTAAGAAAGTTGTTTTAGACTAATGTTTCGTTTTGGATGACTTTCTTATTGCTTTTTAAAATTTTGTACTCTAAAGCTACTTAAAAAAGCCATCCCAAGTGAAGTCTTAGGCTTCATTTGCGATGACTTTTTTATTGTTTTATAAAACAATTTTTTAGCACAAAAATTTGTTATACTAAAAAGTTGTTTTAGAAAGCAGTAAGAAAGTCGTCCCAAATGAAGCCTAAGTTTATGAATTTCATAGGCATAGTTTTTTACCATTATTTTTTTTGTTGCTTACATAAAAGAATTTATTAATAAAATGCTTTTAAAATCAATAAAAAAACTCTCTTAATAGAAGACTAATTTTTATTTTTCAGAAGAGATAATAGCAATTTGTATTATTAGCCCATGTAAACAAGTCCATGCGTGCAATTAATCACAATCTGTTTTCCTGAACTAACTTATAATCAAATCGTTGAAGTGATAATATTTGTGATTAATTATAGATTTGACAAATATTTAAATAAGTAATTAAATTTTGATATAAGAGTGAATTAATATTTACTAATAATTTTTGCCACAGTTCATTAAAACATAAATAATATTTATCTGATTAAATATTTTATATTCATTTTTTTTTCAAACTTTAAACTAATTATGATATAGAAAGGTCAAAAAGTATGTTAAAATATACATATATTTAATAATAAATCAAATGTTTGAAATTTTAATTTGAATTTTATCCTTGAACATCAAACTTATAATTGAGAATAATCGCTTGGTTTTTTTATCTGAATTTTTAGAGTTGGTAAATTTTAAAAATTTAAATTTAATTAAATATTGAATTAATATTTTTAGAGCATAATTATGAATGTTCTTACTAATAATATAATTGATAGATGTTATTCATATGATGGACTGCTTTAAAGTCTAATGTTTTATCAACAAAATTAATTTCTTTTTTAATCTATTGACTCCAAAGAGTCCAATTTCTGAATTTGAGTACTTAAATAATAAAGAATGTAGTTATTTAAATAATAAATCCGATTTTTCAAGTCTAAAGTAATTAGAACTATTGTTTTTGTAATTGCATTGAAAATAATAGTAATCAAGATCATTATTTTATAAATTACATCTTAAACAAAAGATTTTTTTTGTTTGTAAAATTTTGATAATTCCATAACACCTTAAATATCCAAAAGCTGAAATTGGTCATAAAATCCCCTGATCACATGGTCAAAATGAAGAGCTTTGACTTGAAAGATAGCCAAACTATGCACAGCCATTTGTGACAGCCCAACATATGCACTTGATGGATGTACCAATCTTTTTCTCTGTCTTAATTAAATTTCTTGTGACAGTACTTTGTACCCAAATTATTATGGGCAATCAATTAAACAAATTAAAAATTTATTTAAGATAATTATCTTGCTACTCTCTTCAATAACTTTATAATATAAAAAAATCATTTTAAGTAGCCAAAAAAAAAAAATAATTTTAAAAAAAAAAAAAAAAAAAAAAAAACAGTAAAAAAACTGTCTCAAACATCCGAAGTACTATATTTTATTTCCATCAAGTAACTTAAATCATTATAACTTCTAGATTTTACCCAGTTTTTCAGTATATTTATAAATGTAGCTTAGAAGTAAAGCTAACATTTCTCTAACAAGAATTAGAAAGCTTCGAGCCCTAAGGTTTCTGTTTATGATTCTGTGAATACTGAGCTTGGCGAGCTTAACTGTGACTGCTGGGAAATATATGGAGAACACCAAATACTTAATTAATTACCTCAAAAGACTTCGCAAGTTGTTGAGCTCTCAGCCTCCAGCCTCTGATCGTATACTGTAAGCATAAAGATTTACGTAAACTTTTCTTAAGAAATACATGCAGGCTCTCTTTCACATGAATTTTTACAAAATTTTCTATTATTTTGGATTTGCAGATCAGCTCTTCCATGCATTTTAATCCGAAATGCTACAGAAATAATTCATTTTTCTTCTTTTTCTCCACCTAACAAAGAGATGTAACAATAGAAAAAAGGATGAAGAAGTTTAGGCCAACGCAAACTATCGAGAGCAGACATAATAAAAGAACAAAAATCAAATTTTTTGATCGTATAAAGTCTCCAATGATTAGGTACATCAAATTGGATTTTGACATAGTTGTTCATACTATTTGAACGATAGATTGCTAGATAATCTATCTATAGAGAAATTAATAGATATGGATATATGGCTGGCTATCAGCGATAGGGAAAGCTCCAGTAGTAGCGGACTTCTTCCTATGTTAGATTATCAGAGAAAAGACTTTGGGAAGATCAGTAATACAGAACGAGGTCAAAAAATTAGATAGAAAGATCTATTCGCCAACAACCATCAACTGTAATGAGCTCGCCTACCCTCTTAATTACTTTGTTTAGCTTCCAACTGCGATAATAGTATCAATGCATGAGGAATATTATGGGATATATATATATATATGTTTAATAGTGTTACTAACACATATATAAATGATATTATCATGTGCAATATTATATTGATATGTTGTATGATATAATTTTTTTTTTTGTTTCATAAGCCTTATAATACATGCATGTAATTGTCAAATATGTCCGTTGCTTGTTTCTTAGAAGAAATGTTCCTTAAAATTCATTTTGAACGAAATTATCCAAACTATTTGATAACCTCTTTTATATATATATCGAAGTTTTCACAAACAAAAATTGCTTAAATTCATTGAATTTAAATCTTTTTTTTTTAAGCTGTTGTTCGATCCTTACTAAAAGTATTTTGATTGGGTTTTAATAAGATTGTTCTTCATAGCCCATTTTTTTATTTATTTGTATTTGAACAATTTTTATATGCATAATCTAATTAGGCCAATTAATTCTTTTTTCCTTCCCATCTTCTTACATTATTTTCTAAACCTATTTAAGGGTGCATTTTTTTTATTATTCATTATTCATCTAAAAATCATTTAATATTTTTTTTGTTTTTTTTGATAAAATTCTTTTTAATTTAACTTTTTTTTTTTAATAAATTATCACATATTTTTCTTAGAATTTGAATAGTTTCTAAATGTACCACACTCACATATATATATTTCTTCATATCAATCTATCAAAGATATATTTTCAAATATTGCATGAAAAAATAAATTAAAATGTGAATAATCTTCAAAGTTCTGATGGGGCATCACCATCTAAGCAACAACCAACATGCCAAACTGGCCAATTCCGCTATCATTTAATCAGAAGCAACGAACGGCTGAGATTAAAAAGAAAATCTATAATTTCCGATTTAAAAGAGGCTCCTTCCTTAGGAATTAAATATCCAGCTGATCAACTCGTACAGAAACCCCACGATTGAATGCTCTTAATATCAAGTTGAAAAGACTTAGAGAAACCACCCGAAAAGTCTCAAATAATTAATCAAAGAGTACGACAACCACTAATATATTAATATTTTTTATTGCAAATTAATCAAGTAAATGAGAGCTATGTAGTAACTTATAATTGATTAAACAAAAAGGTCTGGCTTCATTAGAAAGCCAAATAATTGTATTTGAGAGAAGCTAAAGCAGTGGATGAGAGGGCATGTTCCCTTGTGAAGAAGGTAACTACTCATCAAGTGCATGTAGTTGGTTTTACCAGCTAGCAGAACTAACCAATATGCAACCACCCTCCAATCTTTCAATTTCATAAAAATTTTTTTAATGAACTTTATATTAACTTAATCAAATGATCAATGCCATCTCATCCACATTTCTGTTCATTTAATCTCCTCGATCTTTATGTCTATTTGAGATGTCTGTAGTATTTTATAAAAATGGTTGTTAAGCTGTTGTAAAGAAATTTAACATTTTTTTCTTAAAGCTAACATATATGCTAATTATGATTGTGAAAAAGTTGTTTCTCATTGCAAAATTTTTTGGAAAGCAGTGATAAAGCACTAAAGAAGTATTAGTAAGGCGAATTATGATTGTGTCATAAAAGCCGATCAATGAAAAAGCTATCCCAAACACACCCTTAATCTGACAATGAGGATTAAGTTAGTATGGGCTCACTATAGAATAGAATATAAGATGTAGTTGTCCACCAACTTAAGAATCCTAGGTTTATATTTTGAAATTATTTTTGAAATTTAGCTTATATAGTTATATAGCAATTTTTTTTTTTAATAATTGGACTAAATATGAAACTAACTTGCATATTTTATTTTATATTTGACTTAAAATGTGTTTTAGCATTTTATATTTTTAAGTTCGAATATGGCATTTTATGAAAACATTTAACCAATTAAAACCATTATAAAAATCTGTGATATAAATTTAATTATTTTTCTGATTAATTTGAGTCGATTTTGTAAATATTTTCGACTAAAAAACAACACACATTGGCAATATATCTTAATGCTATAATCACATTCTTAAAGAAATGTAATTATTCATAATATTTCTAAAAGTTTTAATCATAATTTACATAAAAAAGTGACTAAATTAGCTCTATATTGTCTCAAAAGCTGTTAGCCACATCTTCAACAATTACATTTTATCATTTACAAAATATGATCAAAACGAAAAAAATGACAAATTTATTTTCATTCCCACATTAAAATAAGTCATTTATAATAGAATATCTATAACAGCTTAAAATTGGTATAATATTTCGAAAAAGAAAAAAAACTACAGCTACTATTTTATTCAGAGCTTGATAAAAAAATAATAACAATAAATATTTATTAATAAATTTAACTTTTAAAAATAAGTTTCATATTGTAACTTTTCTATTAATTTTTTTTTTAATTCTTTCGAGTTCTTCTAGATTCTTAAGAACATATCATCTCATAATATATGGAATTCACATATATAGTTCTGACGTTGATATATGTCACATTACAAACCTAAATAACCTCAAACATCAAACTCTAATAGATACATAATCTTCGAAGTGTTAAGTTTGGTAATACAGCCAAAATAAAAAGAAAAGAAAAGAAAAGTTCATATTACTTGGTTGGCACTCTAAAACTAAGCTCGACCCAACCTGGAGGCCAACCAGACATGAACCTGTTGAGGGAAATGGACGCAAATGACAATCTCCTTTATGAATTTCAATGCCATCATATCACCACCTAATCTCCCATAGTCACCTCTATATATCATACACCCTTAGTCTTCCCTCTCCATTGTACCATATTTAGACCTGCAAGTCAGAGAAGAGCCTAAGTACTATAATTACTGAAGCTTAAGGAGAGAGATGGGCGCCATTGCCGTCTCTTCTGCAACCTTCGTTGCTTCCATTGCCTTGTATTGCATGCTTGCATTGCCATTGCTCTCCTGCGCGAGCTTGACAAGGCATTACAAGTTCGATGTACGATTGAGAGATCTGAAATTAAGTTTAGATAGGTATATATCGTTGAGATATTGATGATTTGAGTTGTTGTTGCAGATAAAGTTGAAGAATGTGACTCGACTGTGCCACACCAGAAGCTTGATCACTGTCAATGGGAAGTTCCCAGGGCC
This sequence comes from Dendrobium catenatum, assembly GCF_001605985.2. Classification (NCBI taxonomy): domain Eukaryota; kingdom Viridiplantae; phylum Streptophyta; class Magnoliopsida; order Asparagales; family Orchidaceae; genus Dendrobium; species Dendrobium catenatum. Next base: position 74,076 of record NW_021319444.1, read on the forward strand.
TAAGATTGTTGCAAGGGAAGGAGATCGAGTGATCGTGAAGGTGGTTAATCATGTCTCTAGCAATGTCACCATCCACTGGTATAAATTACAACTTTTATTACTTGCTTGGTATTGTATAGTTGACGAGGAAAGAGATATTTGATTTACTGTAAATGCACATTTATTATATCGCTTAATCAGTCAAATCTTCAAAAGTGACTAAGAATATTCTTCCCTTCACGTTTTATAGTTTATTAAATTCATGAAATTGACATATTTGTAAGCAAAGTTATATTTTTTATTGCATGCAATAGCTATAATTCTTCCCAAAGTGAGAAAGTAAGTTAAAGTTGGTTAAAAACATTATATTTTAGTATTAATTTAAGGAAAAATATCACATTTTATGATTTTGTTTGGGACAAATTTCTTACTTATTTTTAAAATTAATAACTTTCTAGTAAGAAAATAATTAGTTCATCAAATATTTTTTGTGATAAAAAGTTGTTTTGAAAAATAGTAAGAATGCTATTTCAGATGAAACTATCGAACAACTTTTTACTGGTTCTTAAAACAAATTTTTAGCATAAATTTTTTTAAATTTTACACTAAAAAATTGCTTTAAAAAGAAGTAAGAAAGCCGTCCTAAACCATGCCTAAGTGTGTGATTATAGATTTAAATAATGAGATTGTAAATATGATTTACATCATTAACCAATGTTTACTTTTTTAATTTGCTGTTGAGGAGAGAAGGCATGGGATTAGGCAGCTACAAAGTGGATGGTTTGATGGGCCGGCATACATAACACAATGCCCAATTCAAACGGGCCAAAGTTTCGTTTACAACTTCACAATAGTGGGCCAACGTGGAACTCTCTTTTGGCATGCCCACATTTCATGGCTAAGGGTCACTTTATATGGGCCGCTCGTTATCCTGCCCAAGATTGGAGTGCCCTATCCCTTCGCAAAACCCTACAAGGAAGTGCCCATTACTTTCGGTAATGTGAATTAATTGTGTTATATTTTATTTCTTCATTATTAATTACAAATAAAATTAAATTAAGGTAATTTATCATGAAAATTTTCAGGGGAATGGTTCAATGCCGACCCGGAAACTGTGATAGCCCAGGCCCTGCAGTCTGGTGGAGGCCCAAATGTCTCTGATGCATACACCATCAATGGCTTCCCCGGCCCACTTTACAATTGTTCAGCAAATGGTCTAGATTAGCTTATTAATAACTTGCTTAATCTTAATTATTTTTTTAGTACTTGTTTAAATTAATTTGTGAAATTATGAAGAGCTAATTGTTAAAATTTCAAAATTGCAGATACGTTCAAGCTGAAGGTAAAGGCCGGCAAAACCTACCTCCTCCGACTCATCAACGCCGCTCTCAATGACGAGCTCTTCTTCAGCATCGCCAATCACTCCCTCACCGTCGTCGAAGTTGACGCCATCTATGTCAAACCCTTCACCACCAAAACTCTCCTCATCACCCCCGGCCAAACCACCAATGTCCTTCTCCACACTCTCTCTTCCACACCCTCGCCTTCCTCCCTCTTCCTCATCGCCGCTCGCCCTTACGCCACTGGCCTCGGAACCTTCGACAACACCACCACCTCGGCCCTTCTCCAATACCAGCCCAACAACCTCTCGACACCACAACCTCCAACCAACCGTACTTCTACTCTATTATTCAAACCCGTTCTTCCTTCTCTCAACGACACCGCCTTCGCATCCAATTTCACCTCCCGCCTCCGTAGCCTCGCCTCCCCTCAATTCCCCGCTGTAGTCCCTCGCTCCGTCGATAAAAAATTCTTCTTTACCGTCGGCCTCGGCACCAACCCGTGCCCGAAGAACCAAACCTGCCAAGGCCCCAACGGCACCAAATTCGCCGCTTCCGTCAACAACGTGTCCTTCTCGTTACCCGCGTCAACGTCGTTGCTCCAAGCTCACTTCTTTGGGAAGTCTAAAGGGGTTTATACGACGGATTTTCCCGCGAATCCTCTGTTTCCCTTTAATTATACGGGAACCCCGCCGAATAACACCTTTGTAAGTAACGGCACAAAAGTGGTTGTTTTGCCATTTAATGCGAGCGTGGAGCTGGTGCTGCAGGATACCAGCATACAGGGGATAGAGAGCCACCCGTTGCATTTACATGGGTTTAATTTCTTCGTTGTGGGAACAGGATTTGGGAACTACAATCCTTCCAAAGATCCGGCTAAGTTTAATTTGGCTGATCCCGTTGAGAGGAACACAATAGGCGTGCCGGCTGGAGGATGGGTTGCTATTAGATTCTTTGCTGATAATCCTGGTATGTAATCACGTAATTAGTTTTTTTTTCTTTAATTAAGCTTGCTTAATTTCTGTTGGTTAGCATGTAAGATTCAAGAGTTCTCTAATTTTAAAAACTTTCTTTAAGATTAAGTTCTCTAACTTTTACAAGAACTCGTAATATGCATTGTAAGTTCATTTAAAAGAAATCGAAAAAAAAGAATTTACATAAATCTTAAATCCATAAAATCTTAAACAAGATGATTTTCACAAGTTTTAAATCAGAAAAAAACATATATTGATTCATTTTGAATTCGTTGAATTACGAGCTACTATTTCTCTTCCTTTTCCCTTTTACTTTCTTTCTTTCACGAATTAATTCTCTATGGAATAAACTAACTCCTCATAATAAGAGACGTCAGATATTTATTTATTATGAATTAATTATAATAACTGTTCATAGGAGTTATTTGATCAAACGGTTCATAAACGATTGATCAAATTATCTCTTCTTAATCAATAGGATTTAAACATAAATAATTAAATTTCATTAATTTAGATATATAGGCCACTTAATGATATATATAATTAAATATATATACTTAAATAATTATTATGAGATCTAACCTAATTATTATATTTAATTATTTTCACATATATAGCAGTCTAAGAGGGAAAGCTTTCATTTTTATTTAATTATTGACATGTAATGGATGGCTGATATTGAGCGTATGTGACAGGTGTATGGTTCATGCATTGCCACCTGGAAGTGCACACGAGCTGGGGGTTGCGGATGGCGTGGGTGGTGCAGGATGGGCTACTGCCGAGCCAGAAGTTGCTTCCTCCACCGTCAGATCTTCCCAAGTGCTGACCATTGACTTTTTCGTTGACCAAAGGGATATCGGAGTCTTAAATTCCACGTGGATGCTTCCCTGTCATACAGTTGATTTTTGTATTTTGTATTTTTATTTTTTTGTTTTTGATTCATTGCTTGTATTTTGACTCTTCGGAAGTGTGTTGATGAAGTGTGTGAAGAAATGTAAGTTATACATTCGAATTTTTATTGGGTCAGATAACCTGATGTAGAGATATATCAGGTACCCAATAAAAAAATGTCACTGTTTTTTGTTTTAAGTGCATGTGACATTTTTTTATTAGGTACCTGATGTATCTCTACATCAGGTTATAACCTGACCCAATAAAGACTGCTTGAGGGAGAAGAGAAGATAATTAGACCTCGATCTTCGTTCATCTTTGCACTTTGCTGACCAATAATGGATCAATCCAAGAAATGGTGCTTCTTGTAATTTTCTGTTTCATTTTGATTGCTCTTCATTCAATAAAACAATCTTCATCAGTTGATCGTTAAATAATTTTCAATTAATTATAGTTGTAAAAAAATGAAAAATAAAAATAAGAGTTTTCTGGATCTTAATTTTAAATCTTAGTTGCATTGGAGCTTTTTTCAATTTGCTTAGGCTCTATTTAAAACAGCTTTTTATTATTTTTTTATTTGTTACTTTCTGAAATAATTTTGCACAACGAAAATGTTATAGGAAGCACTAAAAAAGCTAGCCTAATGCTTCATTTGGGAAGAATTAGTACAATAAGTCAATAAGTAAATTTTTTTTTTAATAAAAAATTGTTTTAAGAATAGAAAGGAAGTAGTCCCAAAACTAAAGCTAAAAGAACTCTTTATTTTTTTAGACTTATTTGGGACAACTATCTTTCTGTTTTCTAAATCAGCTTTTTAATGCAAAATTTTTTTTTTTTGTAAAAAAAAATTATACAAAAAATTTCTTTTAGAAAATATTAAAAAAGCTATCCTAAACGAAACCTTAATGAGATTGTATGTTGGATAAATTATTATGTGCAGAGTTCGGATGTAGCTCTACATTCGGACTTCCAATTAAATGAAGACATGTGTATTTTCTTTCCAGCACTCAACGATCCGGCGTAGCCCAACGTGTGTATATATTGTTCTTGTATACATGTACAAGTGGTCTAGATTGTCGGGACATGCCAAAGCTATGAATTTTCATTTCATTCATAGCTAAAGTTGGACTCTAAACACACTAATTTTTCTGTATTTTGGAAAAATTATTCTGTGCGGACATCAAACGCTGTCCTTAGTCGAATCAGAGCGTGCCACATTATCCTTTAACTGTATACCACGACTGTGTACTATTGTGTAATAGATAACGTGATGCATTCTGATTCACCAGTGTACACACAGAATAATCTCCCTGTATGTTGAGTGAAAAAGTTGGATAAAAATAAAGAAGATTTCACGTCAATATTAAAACATGGAAAAGAAAGAGTCCTCTCAAGCCTACTATTATATACTGCAAATCTCTCTCTCTCGAGTTGGAATTTGAATTGACGACGTGTATTATCTGAAGTGATAGAATTGATAGGAGTTAGCAATTAATCATATCAGAATCAGATCCTCCTTTGGTTATTATATTACATTAATACACCATCGATCTATCTATATATAGGCATAGATAATGAAAGCTTTTGGAGAATGTTCTTTGTAACACATGGGTGGCTAATCTGATAATCATAGCCATTCCCTTTAACTAATTAGGTGATTCCGCACTAATCAAATAGCTTAATCATAGATTGGTTGTAGGAGCACCAAATGGCCCGATTGATCATTACATTCAACCTTCAACATTTTTTTATTAATTGATAATAATATTTTATTAACAACCTAAACTTTCAAATATTTAATTTTTATCATCATTAAAGATTTTTAACTTTTCTTAAGTCATGATGATCTAGTCTCTTTCTTTGGAATAGAAATTTTAAAGAAACAAAAGAGAAATATAAATGCCTAAGGTTTCGATTAATTATTTTATGCGGACGCCGAATGCCATCCGGAGATCAATCATAGGAGTGTCAATTTCGGGTCACGGGTTGGGTTTAGGTCAACCCCGAAAATGACCATGCACAATTCGGGTCAACCCGAACCCGACCCGTTTTTACAAACGGGTCGATTTTTCGAACCTGAACCTGACCCACTTCGGGTTCGGGTCAACACGACCCGACCCGGGGACACGATGGGGGGGGTGCAGCTCGGTCAGCAGGTCAATCCGGGTATATTTCGGGTATCCGGGTCTTCCCGAACCCGACTTGATTTTTAAAACGAGTCGAAAACTCTAACCCGAACTCGACCCGGTTAAGGTTCGGGTTGACACAAACCTGAAATTTCTGTGTTAGGTTCGAGTCGGGTTTTCGGGTTGTGTCAAATATTGACACCCCTAATCAATCATAATGCGCTACGTCACTCCTTTACTTGGTACCACGGCTCAGTTCTGATCAGTATCTTTCATGTGGCGCATTCTAGTTGGTCTCTGGACGACGTTCTATGTCCGATATATGCATATAATAATTTCTCATTTTAGCAAATTTTATAAAAGTTTTGTAATTACTCAAATAATCGAATAATGATAATTATTCTCATTAATAATTTATAATTAATGACTTTATATTGCGATGAGGATGATTTAGGATTTAATCATATGGTAAACTAAAATTATGAATCTTATTTTAGTTAATTTATTTTAGTTTAAATTAAAAATGTTTTTTTAAATGAACTATAAATAATAATCTAGGTTGTATTAATCCAACAAGTTTTTTGAAATGAAGACACAATTACAAAAATTTTTAGCTATCATCATCGTTTTAAAAAACAATATGGCTGATTATTAATTATATTATTACACATATTTTTTAAAGGATGAGTAAAATTGCATTTAAATCATGCATATTCTTCAAGAATGAACTTCTTAATGATGCAAATTAAAGTTTTAATTTGCAACTACAATGAATGTTTAGCCATTTAAAAATAACCAATTTTTAATAAAAGTGTGACTGCAACATTAAAAAATAAACTTATTAATTATATATTCATAGAAAGATAAGCGAAGATGATTGATTATCAGCACTAGTTGATTGCCTTGAAAAGAATATTTAAAATTAGGAGTTAGGTATTGGGAGGTGATGATAATGGTTGTTCTCCTATTTGGGTAGAAGATTGGGTAATTAGGACTAATGAAGGTTTGGTTTCGGATAAATTTCTTACTGCTTTTTAAAATAGCTTCTTAGCACAAAAAATTTTTGAATTAGAAATTTTTGTGCTAAAAAACTATTTTTAAAAGCAGTAAAATAACTGTCTCAAATGAAGCCGAAGTAGAATCATGAATGAGCATATTCCGTATGATAATACGTCCTCATAAGTAGAAATATGATTTATATAGAAAAAATGTGAGTAAAATTTTATCATTTATGTTGAACTCTTACAAAACGATTAAACAATATGAATATATTTGTTCTTCTTAATAAAGCTATATATTTTGCATATTTTTAATATTTAATAATGTTAAAATTGATTGATGTTGAACAAATTGTTTAGGTTCTCTTTTCAACAAAAAGTTGCACTCAAAATTTCGATATCATTTTATCCCTCAACTTTCTTGAGAAAATGATATTGCAAGTTACAATATTTTCACTAAGATTTTGTTTGGGACGGCTTTTTTACTGCTTTTTGAAGTATCTTTGTAGTATAAAAATTTTAATTTTGTAACTAAAAGTTGCTTTAAAAAACAGTAAAAAAATTGTCCCAAACAAAATCTAATTTGCCTCATGGACAAGCTGACCTTTGACCTCCACACAATGGGGCAGGGGTGAGGGGTCTCACCATGGACATTGATCAACAACTTTTCTTATAGAATTTCAAATGAAAAAAAAGGACAACATAGTCTATTAAGTTTTGATGAAAATAAATTATATGTTTTTTTATTTATGGTTAAGATGAATATAACACATGAATAAAAAATTGACATCTTAAAATAAAATTAAAATTTTAAAATTTTTTTTTTATTAATTTTGATGATAACATCCATAGTCTTAAAAAAAAAAAAAATCAACTTTTCCTGTGGATGAAATATAGCTTTCATCTCCCTATCAACGCTCATTAGATTTTGTGCATAACAAGTTAAAGTAGTAAATATTTCTTATACGGCATCACAACATTAACTTGATCGGGCACGAATCTCAAGGCAAAAGCTAGTTGGAAACTTCAAAAATTAATTCCGGGAGCACCCAAACTCCGATTTCAGCGAGCTTATAGTCAAACTGAGCGTCTCGGAAATACAAATCCAATGACACCAAGTTTGACCCAATCCGAGCCCAGATGAGTCCGAATCAAGGACCCGAAGGGCTATGGGAAGGTTCAAACCGCAATTTGAGTTACCAAACGGTCTCCGATTTTGGCGAGCTTATTCTCGAATCGAACGGCTCGACGAGACAAATCCAACGAGCCCACGATCGCCGAATTACGACATCATTAAGGCCTACAAATTCCCCACGAACGGTGCATGATCAAAGGATTCAATATCGGCTGTCCATTCAAAACACTCCCAATTCGCCCATGATCTCACGCCTATTTACGGGCTATGCCACTCCAAAAAAACTATAAATAGAGCCCTCATTCTACACCAAGGGGACTCAGGTGAAGAGAGAGAAGAAGAAGAGGAGAAGGGGGAAAAGGAGATTCCTCAACTCCTCGACCACCGCCGGAGTTCTTCCTGCCGCTTGAAGACGCCGGAACTCTGCCGGATATTTGGGAAAACGCCATAATTCTTCCAAACTTCCACGGGATGTATGAATTCTTCTCAATTAATGACAGAGTTCCCTCATGACGCTGAAACTCCGCCCAAGTGAGGCCGGAGTTCTCCTCTGCCACCAACAGACGTCGGATTTCTACCCGCCTTCGCACATTCACTCTTCGCCAAGTTTCTACCCGACGCCGAACTTCTACCGGTTATCGGACTACGCTGGACGTCTACACGAAGATGGAGTTCCTTCCATTATTGGACTTCTACCTGACTTCGTCCTTCTAATCTTCGTCGTCAGACAACAGTTCTTCCGACCTCCGTCACCAGCCGACTACGGCCCTACTGACTTACGTCGCTCACCGACTACAAGCCTTCCGACCTCTGTTGCCCGCCGACTACGGTCCTCCCGACCAAACGAACATGTCAATAGTGATTCTTTGTATTCATGATCACATCATGTAATGTACTCTATAAAATGTACATCAAGCTAAGGCCTTCTCCCAAGGAAGGGCCTCATTTATAATCGACTGCAATACTAGTTGATTCATTCAAACTGAGCTAGGCCCCGTGGTTTTTCCCCCTTTTTCAGGGGTTTTCCACGTAAAAATCTTGGTGTATCATAAATGCTAGACCCTCTCTCTTATCTGATTGCGTGCCGGATTTTCGTACAACGCTAAGACGACAAATCTTATATTTCTCTACCGTCGCGAATACTCCTGAATGCAACAATTTCTATGATATTTAATATTTATTATGTGTGGTACACAGTAAATAACATTAAAATTTGATATCAAAAGGCAAAAAAAATATGTGTTTCAAAACCCTAAACTTATATCAAAAGGAAAAAAATTTATTCATATTATATACTCAAGAGCTTTTAGATTTTTAATTGTAAAAATTTTGACCTAGTTTTTCTCCTTGAATGATTAAGGTGTGAATAAAATAGTTATTTGAGCAGATGAAATTTGCCTCCTCTTTTCGAGTAATTATTATGTGCGGACGCCGAACTCCGTTCAAAGTCCAATGAAAATGTGCCACGTCACTCGGTACTTTCGATACTACTCGGTAATGCAGCTCGGCACTGCTCGGTATGGGTGATGTGACGCATTTTCATTGAACTCCGGAGTCCGGTTTTCGAACATAATAATTTTTCCCTCTTTTCAAATACAAGCTAAAATAAACTAAGAAAATTATACTTCATATGCTCATAACTCCTAAAAATAATAATAATGATCGTAAGCCCAAATGTCTGAATGAATTTGGTAATCTATTGTCGCTTTGGTATTCTATTTTCTTATAGCAAATTTTATCCGAGTTTGTTTTTCTAAGATGTAATGTTCATAGAAATTAATCTTATTCACATTGTTTTTGCTAAAAACTTATTGTTCATGCAGAACATTTAATTTGTTTTAACTCATTCGACCTAGTCGAAAATGCCAAACCCTTATCTGATCTGTCTCTATAATATTTGATGTGCCTTCTAAATCAACCATTGTTCTTCCCAATAAATAATACAATCCATTCTGCCTCTTGCCCTACATAATTATAATTGAACCTCTAACAAGCTTAAGAACACCATTCTCTGCCTCAAACGTGCAATTGAGCATATCAAGAGTACATAAAGATAACAAATTCCTTTTTAGAACTACATATATCTCGATTTAATAAAAGTCTTAATTACTCCTTCATCAGTCTTAATTCTAATAATTTCATTCTAATGACTCACACGCTGCATCATTTTCCATAATGACTTTCCTACCACTAACTTCTTTGAATGAATCAAACAAATGCCTATTTGAAATCATATGTAATATTCCCTGTTATAAATTGTTGAACTAGTCATAGCTTTTGAATTCACAAATCTAATCTACCTGATGCTACTAATGCATTCCTAAAAGCTACTGATTTTCTTTTTAATCCTTCTTTTTCAATTTTGGACAATTCTTCTTATAATGTCCTTTCTTATAAAAGTAAAAATGCTTAAATTTGGTCTTAGATTTGAACCAAAACTTATATTTTTGTTTGTTCTTTTCTTTTTCGGGCCTGCCTCTAGTTTTCGAACCTAAAGCTCCTACGTTTTTCTCAATTTTGGCTTCTATCTATTTAGATTTCAAAGCATTATAAACTTCTTCCAAAGACAGTATTTCAAGCATGTTTCATCATTTTAAGTTTTTAACAAAATGAGCATATAATTTAGGAAGTGAATTTAGGATGATTATTGTCTGATCCCATCATCCACCATAACTCTAAGATGTTCAAAGTCAATAATAATTTATTAAAGTAATCCATAATATTCTTTAGACTTTTTGACTCAAACATTTTAAATCCAAATAATTTTCCCTTATAGTAGATCTTATTATGCATGCTCTTAGTCATATACATTTGTTATAATTTAAACCAGATCCCAACAACAATCATTTCCTTATCGACCACATAAAGTAGCTTGTCGCTTAAATGTAACACTAGCATATTATACGCTAACTCCACGATTTTTGTCTGCTTAGTTGGGTTTAATGAACTCAACAAAATTCTCACTCTTTCTAACGTCTTAGTAAGCATCAATTGGACTATAATGACTTTCATTGTTTATCCCAATGTAAAAAATCAATTTTTTCATCAAACATTTCAATCTTGACTTTTGAAATCTCCATTCTATTTAATTCCTAACCAGTTGCACTAACATTAATTTCTTGTATCAATTATAAGATCTCTCACATCATGAGGTAAGGTAATATGTGTGATGACGCTCTTGCTAAAATAGGTTGCAATTCTCTCTAATATTTGTTCTAAATTGTATTGTTGAAACCCAACACACTTGAGGATCTTTAAAAATGTGTGCTACTAAAACTTTCAATTAAGAATTTTGGGTTGCATATAAGAAACTGAATTTCAAGTTTACTAATACAAACTCATAAACCACTTAAAAGAAACACCTAGAGATTTCAAGTTTAGATTGCCTACAATTAGAACACAACACGCAAGCCTGTGAAATCAAGATACAGTAAATGAATTATATTATTCAAATCAACGAGCTAATCTAATTAATTAGAAATCTTCTTTCCACTAAACTTGCACAAGATAACCAAGAGTAATATGCCAATCAAACAACCTTTATTTGGTTAACTCTTGCAAGCCAATAACAATAGTTATTGAATGAAATTGTAAGATACACCAAAAGTCATACACCTATAGCTACTGCCAAGAGATCAAACTTCTTGAATAAATCAACTAGCAAGATTGAAATTAAATCTCTAAATCCACCTTGAAAACTAATCTATGATAAATATATATGCAAAAAAGTATGTAAAACTAAAATCAACCACCAAAGAATCAAGAACACAAAAATTTAGATGATTCAACAAGAGATGCCTACATCCACAGTGAGAAAGAAAGATTTTATTTGTATTAATATGTACAAACAATTATAATTGCATTAACAATGATTAGATCTAGGTTAACCTTTTTCCATTCAAGTGAAGTTTTTTAATCCTAGAAATGTAAGGAACGAAATCATATAATCAATCTCTTCTTCCTTTGCTTTTGAAAACCAGACCAAATTCGAAGCCCTAACTTCGATTCTACCAATCTATTTGTCCTTTAGAAGCTTCAAACTTCCAAATGAAAACACATACACATTCCTCCTCCGTTTGCAAGCCTTTCCCCTCTCTTTTATTAAAGAAGAAGCCTTACCTCTTGCTAGGGAGTCCTGGTTGGGTGCCCATTGGGTACCCATGATTTGCTCGGACGGGCTTCACCCACCCTCACCCACCTATGGTGACTTTCGGGATGCCATACCCACCTATACCCACCCACTTTCCAAGCTTATTTAATGCAGTTTGCCACAGATTGATGGCCTTGAGGCTTGTTTCGATTTTGCTATGATTATAAACTTTTAAGAAGCATATCATAATTTATTGTAGTCACAACGTGGTTAAGTGCTGCACATTACGTAATGATGATTGCACTAATATAAGATATATGATGATTATAAATGCAAATTGATTTATCCCCTTATGTTGAGTACCCACCCATAAGGCCATTGGCATACTCATACCCACCCATACCCATTGGGTATGGGTGGGTACATGGGTGGGTGTGGGTATGAGTACTTAATACAGGGCTCTGTTACACATCTAAAACTCGAAATATTAATATTACATATATATCATCCTATATTATTTTAAAAATAATATTATAATGATATGTATGTAATCTCCCAATAAAAAAATTCTAATCTATATAATCAAATAATATTACATAAAATTTTCTTACCATAAAATTTTCGATCAAGATCAAAATTCTCAATCTAAAATTGAGGAGATGACTAATGCCTATATACATATTTGCTTTTTTAGCTTCTCTAACTCTTTATAGTTTGTTAATGGAAAGTGGCTGAGTTGGGGATGGACACTGACGTTAGCCTTGAGAATAGGCTCCTCTTTTATGAAGTCCTTTCCAGATTAAGAAATTGTAGAGAGATAAAAGAAAGGCCGAAGATGCCACGGGTGAACCCCACTACTCACCGCACTCTTCACAAGATCTTCTGTGCTCCACTCTTCTCTCTACTCCCACTCTTCTTCCTGCTCCCAAAATCCTTTTTTTCCCTTTATAAATAAGCGGAGACGTGTTAGCCTCAGTTACCCCCCCTCTCTCTCTGTCTCTGTCTTCCCTTTTTCTCATTTCCTCCGTCTCCGACCACAAGCAAAGGAGAAGCAGAGGTTAGAATACAGGATCTGGTCTAATAATGGAGTTATATGTTGATGAAAAGTGGAAACTTTCTAAGAAGGAGAGCAGAAATAGTGCTAGCCGTAGGGAAGTCGCCACCGGCGGCGATAGCGCGTATCTCAAGAGATCATCAAGCTTGCCGGCGGTGAGAGCGAGCGGCGGCGGAAACGGTGCTCGTTCCCGTTCATTTACCGGCCGGTGCGCTCACCTTGTCAAGGAGCAAAGAGCACGTTTTTATATCATGAGGCGGTGCGTTACCATGCTTATATGTTGGCGTGACTACTCCTGAGAGATCCGAGACACCGCCGGAGACCTCATGATCTCCGGCTTCTGCCGCCAAGCTTTTCTCTTCTAGGTACGATGCCGATCGAGCTACAAGAAGCCATGCATACATAAAGTTTGTACTTTGAAGAATGCTTTACAGAAAGGAGACAATTAGACGGGTTCATTTGTAAATAGTTTTTTTTTTTTTGGTGATTTTGGTTATGTTTTTGCCCTCTGTTTTGTTTTGGAAGCAAGTTTTGTATCTCCGGCGATGGAGTTTGGGGGCTGATCTGCAAACGCTAGTTTTGAAGTAGTAGATTTAAAAAAGGAGAGCGGTATATTGCTCTTCAGAGATCTGCGGTGCATCGATTTGTAAAATTTTCTTGGATTCTTTGCCTTTTTTCTTACGTTTTTTGGGTAATTTTTTTTTGCTGGAGATCGATTTGATTGACAGAATGATGGGTTTGTAGAGAGGGAAAGTAGGAACTGAGTGGTTCTGAGTGATAAAGCGCAGGCACAAATATTAAATATTTGTAATTTGATATTTGCATTTAACGTATAGGAGGGGAAAAGTATAAAATTGTAATGACATGTAATTTCCCTTTTGGTTTTTTTTAATGACAAGGGCTCTGCCCCAAAAATTTCCCAAAAAAAGTATGGAATAAAAAAATTTGTAGCATTAAAAATAAAGTTATGTTTTAATAAATAAATTTTAATAGATTTGATTTTTTGTTTATGAAAATTTTATATCCAAATATAGTAATATTTTATGTTGAAATATTCAGGTTTTACGTACATGTCTGTTTTTGTTAATTTAACTATAATTGGTACAATGATTTCATTTAAATTTGATCTATTTAACAAATTTTAAATAAGTTTTCTTAATGATTAATTTCGAGCTGATCTGAGCTTATGATAGCTTAAAATTTATTTCATACAATTTTGTACTAAAAGTTTTAAAATTAATATTATTTAATTTAATCTCTATTTGAGCCATTGCGTAGAAATATTCTAATATATATATTTTTAAAATTACTCTGAGTAAATAAATTAAGTCCGGATTGGCCCTTCAGGCGGAGAGATATTCACTTGCCCGCATAGGGAACTCATATGCGCCATTATTTGTTAACGAAAAAACGTATGCGGAATAAAAACGGAGACGTTTAGAAAACTGTTAATGTAATAGTTCTTGGAATGGGAGCTTGTGGGCAGCGAGATGTACGCAGCATCGTGTCCTACGTGGATCACGATGTGTGTCAGTCAGTTGCGGGCCCCACACTTCCATGGGTTGGGCTGTTGCTTTGACCTTATTCAGGCGACATTTTTGACCTGCACATGCTTCGGCTCCCTGCGCTCTCTACTCTCAGACCATTTTAAACTTTTTTTTTTTTTTTAAATCTTTAGATTGTGTGCAAATCCAATTTAATTTATAAAAAAATATGTATGGAAAGTGATTTTGCTAGAAAAGTTAAGAGATGGGCCACCGCGGTCAGATCAGCATGTGGTGTGTTGTATGAGGATAAAACATTCAATTAGTTTCGGAATTTCTACTGTGGAGTTGGGCCAAACGATGATGCGATTGATCGATTTCATTTTTATTTTTAACTTTAAGCTGATAATTCTAATTAAAATGAATAAGTTATTATATTTATAGTTTTGGCGCAATTCTGAACTTTATTTGAAATAGTTTTTTTATTGTTTTTTAAAATAATTTTTAATTTTTATATTAAAAAGCTTATTTAAGAAATAATAAAAAATATCGTCTCAAACAGAATATTTATTTAAGATAATTTTAGTACTGTCACAATTTTTTTTAAAATTAAAATTTTGTACTAAAAAAATAATATTAGAAAGAACTAAGAAAATTATCTCAAATAAAATCTTAGAAAACGAGCAACCCAAATAGTATGCCCCAAAAATTTATCGCTACATAGGCACTAATGACAAACTGCAAGATTATAATGTTCTAACTAGCTAGCAAGAATGTCCATTCTTTTTAATCATTATTGATAACAAGTAAGCTATAATTAAAAAATGAGAGATTATTTTTGGTAAGTTCGTTTATATCAGTTAAGATAAGCAATGCCATCATAGTGAATTAAGATGAAAAAATTTTAAGTAGGGATTTTTATGCTTGCCTCAGGTTTAAATTAGCATGTTGCGTGATGAAAATATATAAAATGATACTCATGATTTCAAAAAAGCCCTAAGATCATCTTCAACCGAAAATCTCATTTTCACTTTAAAATGGCGTGAAACTAAAAAAAATGCCGTAATTCATCCAACCGAACTCCAAATTTGAGAAGGTAATATTCTTTTTTTTTTTTCGCGCGTTTCTTTGGCAAGTTAGGTATGTAGAAACGTTAACTCCTCATATGTCTTGGCAAGAACCAGAGGTTGAAGACAATGAACAGTAAAAGTAACAATATTATATTATTATCCTTGTTTTAGATAAGTACATGGCAGATAGCTTTATAGGGAAAAGAAACAATAGAGTTACACGTGGAGTAGTCTTATTGGTACAGTACACCAACGGGTAAATAATGTTTTAATACATAGTGTCTTAATAAGGTAGAGATAGAAAAATAGCGGGGATGAACAATGCAACGCCAATATTGACATCCCACTGCTCACCGCAAGCAAATAGCAAAATTTTTACCATTCCGCTTGAGCTCTGCAGCAACGTCATTCAAGCATTTGGAGTTCGGTTGGAGATGCACTAAGTACTAAAGAAACAAATCAACTAGTGAGGTACTCTCATTCAGAGTGAGCATACGTGGAGGAGGAGGAATGGCTGAATGTACAATTTTTATATATTTATGGAAGTGACTTTCTATAAACCCAAGGGTTTGTAAAAAGCGGAAAAGAGGAGCCATTAGCAAAGGACAAAAAGGGATGAAATTTGATGTTAAATAAAAATAGTGTTCAACCAAAATGGCAAATTCTCTTTGCTTGTAGACTCTTTCAACTCAACATGGTCAATTCTCCAACTCCTTTTCAACATTCTTCAAATAATGAGGATTCTCCTATCATTGTACCATGTTTTATTACCTTTCCATTTAACTTAAATCTTGATGTAAAACATTAAAAATATTATTCATATCCTTTTTATTGCTAATAAATATCCAACTTTAAAAATATCATATTATAAAAGTAACGAGGGAAAATAGATTGATGGTCACTTTTGACGGACTAATTACTTTTTAACCTCTAAAACATATTATTTGTGATAAAAGTCAAATCTCCACAAATCCTAAACATCAATTTTGAATGTTGATTGATTAAAGTCTTGCAACAACATTTTCCTCTATCATTACTATTTTCATGACTTAATGTTTCTTTGATTTTAAATCCAAAATGGATAACATTGTTACTACAAATTACTTTATGTTTGTCACATTGAATGGACTTTCGGAGTCTAAATCCATCGATCTTATGACATATTTAATTTATTGATTTGAAATTTCCATACCAAAGGTTATTTTCAAATCTTTATCAATCGCTTGGGCCTCATGAAATTGAACAACTCGACTTTGCTATCCTGCTATCCTGCTATCCTAGAGAAAGGTTAGCGAAATACTTTTAAGCTATGTGAGAGCATAATAAATAATTATAAATAATATTTCATTTTTATGCATTAATCAAAGCATTTTTTGAAGAAATTTTATAAAAAATTTTGTTTTGAACATTTAAATCAATTATGAATTGTAGGGCTCAAATTATTGTTTAAAACTTTTGTCAGCTCCTTACTATATTTTTTTTTTGTATATATTACTTTAGAAGGTAAGAGGGCCATTCTAATCCTTCAAAGGCATATACTTGATATATCATATGTACAAATTTCAGTTAAAGTTATGACAACAATTTCCCAATTAAAAATTTGAATAAATGATCAATATCATCGAATTTAAATTAAATAAAAGAATAATTTTACTATTATGTATGAATTGCATATATAACTTTGAATAATTAGTATTATTGATTTTGAATTTTAAAAAATCATGTTTAACCATGCTTAACTTAGGCCTTTTTGAGGAGAGATTATTCTATGCGGAGATGAATTTGGATGCGTCATGTCACCGGATGCACTGTGCCCCGGTGATGTGGCATGCCCGGATTCGCCTCCGAACACGTTCAGATTCTGAACAAAATAATTCCTTCAAAGGCATATACTTGATATATCATATGTACAAATTTCAGTTAAAGTTATGACAACAATTTCCCAATTAAAAATTTGAATAAATGATCAATATCATCGAATTTAAATTAAATAAAAGAATAATTTTACTATTATGTATGAATTGCATATATAACTTTGAATAATTAGTATTATTGATTTTGAATTTTAAAAAATCATGTTTAACCATGCTTAACTTAGGCCTTTTTGACGAGAGATTATTCTGTGTGGAATCCGAATGCATTCGGAGACGAATTTGGATACGTCATGTCACCGGATGCACTGTGCCCCGGTGATTTGGCATGCCCGGATTCGCCTCCGAACACGTTCGGATTCCCCCACAGAATAATTTTACCTTTTTGAGACGGCTTTTTTGGTGAAGTTTTTAAAAGTTTATAGTAAACAATTTAAAAGTTGCTTTTAAAAAAGAGTAAGAATGTTACCCCAAACAAAATCTTAGAGTTTGTTTGTGTTCGCTCCAACTTTTTTGTTAAAATGATTATGAAGTTGTTTCGTGAAAAGCATTATTTTAAAAGTTGGTATGAATATTATAAATATTTTTATTTAAATAAAATTAGATTTAGACTCTTTTATAGTTGCTATATTATTGCAAATTTGATTATAAAAATAATTATTCTCTTTAAAATGTAAATGTAAAATAAACCAAAAAAAATAAAACATTCTTTTTAATGTTGGACGCAAAAATATAATTTTGATGCAAGCCCATTTTAATTTTAAAAAAATAAAATAATTTTCAAAATATTTACTCACGAAATTAACGATAAAGTTTATTCACACTCATCTTAGAGCACTAAATATGTTTTTGTTTTTTCAGGCAAAATTTGATATTAAAATAATAATAATAATTTTCAAAATATTTTTATTCCACTAAATTGATGAACAGACGCTGCCTTACATTTACATGCGCGCCAGCTGTACCTGACTGTTTCCCGCACGTACCCTCCGCTCCATTCACCCTGCACGTGCCCCTCGCATACGATTCTGCTACAATCATCTTTCACCTTCACCCAAATTCTGACCCCACATAGGCTGACGGCCACACGTCACCTCCAGACTCTTCACCCACGCTCACCTCCATCTCTGTTAATTCAAACTTTCTTCTTTAATTATCGCTAATTAATCGTCTCTGTACGGTAATGATGCCTTTTTTACTTTATCTACGCTCGAGATCTCGAGAAAGGGTTAGTTTAGCTCTGTTAATTTCTGCTTAACAATAATTAAAAATTTCTGCTTAACAATAATTAAAAAGCTTTTTTTCCCGTACGGGTTTCCGACGACTGTGATATGTCCAGGTTGTGATCCTTCGGATCGAGCGACTCGCACGTGGGAAGGATACGACCAGGCCGGATATTATAATGACGATTTGACTGCCTGGCAATTAGTGGGGCCCGTGGACTCGAGGTTGGGCTGGAGGGAGTGCAAATGGGCCCGCAGGCCTTTCGCTGTGCGGTCGGTGGTGGTATGGCGGAATGGTGGACTGAAGCGAAGTTGGGTCAAGCGTCACGTCGAGGGAACATTGATGGGCCGTCATGTTGCTGCAGATGGCTTCTTATCTTCATTGAGTATATATTGTTGTTTTTAAAAACAGCATAAGTGGTATAAGACAATAATTTTATTTAAAATATATTTATATTTATTAATAAATTTCTGGCCTTAATTTAAATATTTTAATTTCCTTCAAAAAATAATATTAAACTATTTATTAAAATAATGTCAAAATATTCATATTTTCATTTTTATGCTTCTTAAAGCATTTTGATACTAAAAAAGAAGCAATAAAGAAGTCGTCCGAAACGAAGCCAAGTGTTTCGGGCATTTCATTAAACTGTAAGCTAAATTTAAGAAATAAAATTATATCAGTGTGTTAACTAATGAGATTAATTGGATTTTTGTACTTTATCTTTGTTGATTGGATCTTCATTTACCATATTTTCATTTGTTTCTATGATATAGTCAATGGGGAGTTGTATGATTATTTCAATATTAGTTCAAGTTTAAGGCAAGAATGTTATTTATCTCTCTACTTTTTTTTTTTATTGTTATGGCACAAATTTTCCTGTTCAGGTGGGGCAGCTCCCGGACGACAAATGTTGGTTTGGCGTTCGGTTGGAGATGGCCTTAAAACCACGAAATACTCCTATCATTGTGTTATGATATTTTTCATATTTCGATCACTGATGGCTCTTCAATCCGGGAGGAGATGATGGAAGCTTCAACTTTCTTAATGATGGAAGCTTCAGCTTCATAGTAAAATTGTTTATGATTCTTGACATCTATATCATATCTTATGTAATTTCAAAAACATTGGCACATTCGCGGAAGTAGAGAGATACAGTGTTTAGCGTCTGAACATTGTACGAAGATCCAACACAGACAAATAAGAGAGAGAGGGGTGAAAGAGTTATAAAAAACATCAAGTTTTTTTTTGTAAAAACTCTGAAAGAAAAAAAATCACAGGGCGAAGACAAGTTAAAATGATTTTTTTAGTGTTTATTATTGATTATAAATGAGACCCTTCCTTGAGGGGAAGGCCTTGGCTCGATATAATAAAATTTACATTATATGGAGCACATTACGTGGCAGGAGTTGGAAGAAACTAAAGATAGGAGAGTTATTCTTAAGAGAGTATCGGCTTGTTCATTTGGTTGATAGGACCGTAGTCGGGTGAGAGTGGTATGAGGGACAGTTGTCAGTGGGAGATTTTGGTCGAAGGGAACCAGTAGTTGGAGGGACGTAGTCGGCAGGAAACTGTAGTTGGAAGGATCATAGTCAGTTGGGCGGAGGTTCAATAACGGTGGTCGGGTGATAATGGTTTGTTGGTGGTAGGGGAACAAACGAGTCGAGTCGAACTCGAGTCAGAGGGTGTTCGAGTCGAGCTCAGTTGTCGAAAACCAAGATCGAGCTCGACTTAATAGAGAGAAAGCCAACTCGTCAAGGGGGAGATTGAGTCGTGCGTCGCGGACGTCGTCGACCGTCCGTTTCCTCTTCCGCGTCGTTTATCATAGTGCCATCAAGTGTAAATGATGTTGAGATCTCGTCAAACCACTTTCGCATTGTTCGTCGCAGAATCGTCGAGCTCTCGTTCGTCCTCTCCCGTGTCGTCCGTCCTGGCGTCGTAGACGTCACCTATCTGTCGCAGCGTCGTCGAGATCTCGTCCGTCCGAGCATCGCAGACGTCTCCATTTAGGATTTCCGATTTCCAGCTCACGCGATTTGGAATTCCCGGTCGCGATTTGGATTTCCCACCGTCAAGCTGCTCGTCGAGCCGACGAGTTGAGTCCGACGCATGTTCGAGCTCGAAACTGTGTTTGAGTTCTCGAAAGTGTGTTTGAGCTCAACTCGCGTGCTCGATAAGCTTGACTCGTCGAACCTATTACCGAGTTGAGTCCGAGACGGCTCACCAGCCTACTTGACTCGGTTGCACCCCTAGCTGGTTGAGGCTCTAAGGTAGAGCTCTTCAAAATTCTCTTGGGTATATAGTCTATGGTCCAAGCTGAAAGCAGATCAAGTAAAGTGGGAAAGAACAGAGAAAGAAGAAGAAACGGGAAATAGAGTAGATAGAAAGTAAAAGCTGTATTGTATATTCTTAATGAGATATTACATGGTTTTCTAATATATAGACTTAGGTACAGGTATCTTTGTAATAACAGTAAAGTTGTAAAACATGAATAACTTTATATCCTCTAATATCGTCCCTCAAATTGATCACTTCGAGGATCGAATGGTCAATTTGTTGCGGAGATCGTTGAACCTGGTGATGGAAAACGGCTTTGTGAAAATGTCAGCAATCTGATTTTGAGAGGAGATATGAGCTAGAGCAATGTCGCCGGAGCTGATCTGTTGACGAATGAAATGGTAGTCGATCTCTATGTGTTTTGTGCGCGCATGGAAGACTGGATTTTTGGCGATTGCAATGGCGGACGTGTTGTCACAATAGATGGTGGTGGGAGACGTCTGCGGTATGTTTAGCTCAGCGACAAGACGACGTAGCCAAATGACTTCCGATGTGGCTGCGGACAGCGACCTGTACTCAGCTTCGGTGGAGGACTTGGCTACTGTTGCTTGTTTCTTCACTGTCCAAGAGATGAGGTTTGGACCGAGAAATGAACAAAATCCTGAAATTGATTTACGATCCATAGAGTCGGACGCCCAATCAGCATCCGAATATGAGTGCAGCTCGAGAGATCCCGTGGTGAGCGGTAGTCCGAAGGATCGGATGTCATTGAGATAGCGTAGAAGTCGCTTGAGTGCCTTGAAATCGTGCTCAGTCGGATTCTGCATGTGTCTGCATACCCTGTTTGTGGCGTAGGCGATGTCCGGCCTCGTGATGGAGAGATATTGTAGAGAGCCGGCGAGACAACGGTAGAGGGAGGGATCCTGGAATGGTGGACTGTGCTCCGTGTGTGGATTTGATGCCGGTGTTACCGGTGTAGGTGCCGGTTTTGAATTTTCGTATCCTGCATCCACAAGAAGTTTTGTTGCGTAGTGTTCTTGAGAAAGAAAGTAACCAGTGGTGGATTGAATTACCTGGATTCTGAGAAAGAGAGAGATGTTGCCGAGCTGTTTTAATGCAAAATTTGATTTCAGTTGATGTAATAGTTGTCGGATGGAGGCGGGATCATTACCAGTGACTAAAAAATCATCAACATAGATCAGAATATACAATTGAATTTGATTTGTATCGCATATGAGTAGGGACGGGTCAGCCCGACTAAAGTGAAATCTTTGAGATTGTAGGAAGTTTGTGAGTTTTTGAAACCAATGTCGGGGCGCTTGCTTTAGACCGTAGAGCGGCTTTTGGAGTTTGCAAACAACAGTGGGTTGAAGCGGATCGAGGAAACCTGGAGGCTGTTGCATGTATATGTCATCCGGTAAGTCCCCGTGTAAGAAGGCATTAGAAATATCTAGTTGATACATCGGCCATTGACGATGGAGGGCAACGGTAAGCAGAAGACGGATTGTGGGCATTTTAGCCACGGGGCTAAACGTCTCGGTGTAATTGATGCCAAATTTCTGATTATAACCAAGTGCGACGAGTCTAGCTTTGTAGCGATCAACGTGACCGTTAGGAAGCATTTTGGTTTTGAACGTCCATTTACATCCTAGCACGAGTTTGTTGGGAGGAGGTGACATAAGTGTCCAGGTGGCCTGTTTAATGAGAGCATCATATTCAGTTTGCATGGCCTGCCTCCAGTGAGCCGTCTTCTTTGCTTGATTGTAGGTAGTTGGGGTAGGCGGGAGGCTGAGCTGAGTTGAGAGATTTAAAATTTGTTTGGGTTTGTGTATGCCAGACTTGGAGCGAGTTTGCATAGCATGAGAGGGACGAGACTGCTGGGGCGGAGCCTGGTCAGGTAAGGGATCCGAGGAAACAGGGACAGAGTCTGGCAAAGCAATAGGTCTGTGAGTGTTCAGAGATGGTTCAGGAGGCTTGGAGTTTTGCGGTTGGGAAGTGGTTCCAGTCGTTGGATAGGAAAGAGAGGTGGGAATTAGCAGAGAGGGGGGAGTGTGAATGCTAACGGGCTGAGTGATGGAGCTAACAGTAGAGGTGATTTGCTTGTGAGGAAAGTGTTGCTCGTGAAAAACCACATGACGAGAGACATAAGTTTTACCGTTGTTTAGATTATAACATTTGTAACCTTTGTGAACGGGAGAGTAACCAATGAAGATACAGGCTTGCGAACGAGAAGAGAATTTGTCGGAGGTGTAAGGCCGGAGCCAGGGATAGCATAGGCACCCGAAGGTGCGAAGGTGTTGGTAAGTCGGTAGAGTGCCGTGTAACCTTTGGAAGGGAATCTGATTGGAGATAGCTTTAGAAGGAAGTTTGTTAATTAGGTAATGAGCGGTAGATATGGCTTCGGCCCAGAATTTTTGAGGAAGGCTAGATTCGTGCAGGAGCGCGCTTGTGAGGTCAAGGAGATGACGATGTTTGCGTTCCGATATACCGTTTTGCTCCGGTGTGTGAGGGCACGTTAATTGCTGAGTGATCCCGTTTAGATGAAGAAATTTTTTGAAAGCATTGCTAGTATATTCACCGCCGCCGTCAGATCGAAGAGCTTTGGGGGTGGTGTGAAATTGAGTGCGAACAAGATTACAAAAATTTTTAAAGGTTGTCAGAGCATCTTGTTTAGAATGAAGAAAGTAAAGCCAAGAAAAACGCGAGTAATCATCGATGAAAATTATGTAATAGCGGAATCCATCGAGGGAGGGCAGCGGCGCCGGACCCCAGAGATCAGTATGAATTAACTGAAAAGGAGCGGTGGTAATAGTTTTGCTTTTATTAAAGACAATTTTGTGGCTCTTAGCCTGATTACAAGAGTCACACAAGATACAATGTTTAGCTGAGGCAAGGTCCGGAGATAGCCGAGTTAGAATGGTAAGAACGTCCTTGTTGGGGTGGCCAAGACGAGAGTGCCAAGGAGGAGAAGACTGGGCGTGAGCCGTGAGAGCCGGGAGCCTTCGTTCTTACAGAATTTGAATCCTGTAAAGACCGTTATGGAGCTGTCCAAGAAGCAGCGGATGGTGGTCCTGAAGGTCCTTCATAACAAATCCATGAGCGTCAAAAGTAATATAATCGAGATTGAATTATCTTTGGTTAGCTTTGAAACAGAAATAAGATTGTGACTAAGAGATGGGACGTGGAGGAGATTGCGAAGGCGGAGCGTACGAGCGGAGTCAGGTAGAGGAAAAAGACCCTGACCGGCATTGTAGATCGGAGCGGTGGAGCCATTTGCAGTGGAGACGGTGTCAGATCCATTGTAAGCGGTTGGATTGTAGAGATGTGAGGCGTCCGGAGTAAGATGAGCTGAGGCTCCGGAATCAAGGATCCATTCTTGACAGGGAACGACATTGGGAGTGGCAAGAAGCGCACGAGGCAAACGGGTGTCAGTTGGAGCATATTTAAGGTTGCATCTATGCCAGCAATTTAGCGCAAGATGTCTAATTTTGCCGCAGATCTGTCAAGTTGGTCTGTTGGTGGGCTGAGAGCTGGATTGAGTCGACGCAGGCGACGGAGACTGCTGGGTCTTGGATCTGTTGTAGCGTTTGGAGTTGGTAGCAGTGCGATTTCGGTTGTTGTTGGACGAAGCCGAGTAAAGAGCGGTAGCCGTAGTCGTCGAAAGGTGTTCTTGATTTTGCTCCTGTTGAAGGTGAATTTCTTCATTGCATAGCATAGAGTAGAAGGTATCAATGTCAATGGGGAGGAGAGAGTTGCGGATCGTAGATTTGAAGGAGTTAAAGGTGGAGGGGAGGCCGTTCAAAATGTGGAGCATGATGTCTTCCGGATCGATCTTGGAGCCCGAAGCGGAGATGTTGTCCACGATGGTTTTGATCCGAGTAAGGTATTGCTGCATAGGTAAATCCTTCATTTGAACACGGTCTAGTTCATTCTTTAGCTGCATCACCCTTGACCGGCTGGTGGGTTGCAGACGGCGTTCAAGAATGCTCCAGGCTTCATGAACGGTGGTGGCGGTGATGATGCATGGCAGAATTTGCTGCGAAACAGTGGAGAATAAGGCCGAAAGAAGGTTGTTGTCAACAAGAATCCATTGGGCATGAGCTGTGGAAGTTGGGTCGGAGGGTGGTGCCGCTGTGCCGGTGAGATGACCGGCGTAACCATTGGCGGTGAATTGCTACATGAGTTGAACGCGCCATATTGGGTAATTCTCCGTAGTAAGAGAGTGCGGAGCTAGGTTCTTTATGTTGGAAACGAGAAATTTGAGATGCGACGGAATTGTGCTGGCGATGATGGAGTTGTGATCGGAAGGGGAGGGAGGAGGAAGAACTTCTTCAGAGTCTTGATCTCCCATAGAAGCTCACGATACCATGAAAGCAGATCAAGTAAAGTGGGAAAGAACAGAGAGAGAAGAAGAAACGGGAAACAGAGTAGATAGGAAGTAAAAGCTGTATTGTATATTCTTAATGAGATATTACACGGTTTTCTAATATATAGACTTAGGTACAGGTATCTTTGTAATAACAGTAAAGTTGTAAAACATGAATAACCGTATATCCTCTAATACAAGCCTCCTCGAAGAGTTGAAGCCCATTCCAAAAGTCACTCTCATGTAAGAAGTGTTGTCTATTTATAAATTTTGAGAGTAACATGCTCTGTAAATATGAAGAAGATTTATGGTAAATTTTGGGCGCTCCATCATACAATCCGTACTAATTCCCACGATCATGGAGTATTTTTTGAGAATTTGTGTACCTCAATGATATCAGAATTAAGCGATTTTGGGCTCGTTGGATTTGTCTTGTCGATCTGCTCGATTCAACTACAATCATGCCATATTTGAATATCATTTGATCATTAAATAATGCTTTGAAGCTCCTAAATATGTTTCGACCCCTTGATGTGAACCCATTTGTGCTCTGATTGGATCCATTTTTATGTTAATAGTTTCATGTTCTTAAGATGTTCAATTTGTCTTTAAGTTTGCTGAAATTGGCATTCTAATGGTTCTTATTTAATTTTGGAAGATGCCTACTCATATATTCTTTAAGATTTGTGTTTAACTAAGAAGATTTTTTTTCCTTTGTTATGAAAAAAAAAATGGAAATAATCTTCGTTGATAAAAAAAATCCTTTTTATGACATGTATTTTACATGTGAAAATTTTGCCTTGATGAATTTAAAATTATTGTCAATCTTGGGCTAACAAAGACAAATTTCCCTACCATATATTCTCTTCGCTATATGTTTTTCTATTAGCCATTTCTAATAAAAGAGTTCTTACAATATGGTTGGCTAATTATCAGGAGACTAATTAAGTTTTATTAGCGATGCGGATTATTTTTAATGATGCTTTTAAAATAGTTAATAACAATACATAGAGATGATTTATGATGTGAAAACAGATCCTTTAGGAATTTGAAGCTTTTTTATAGGGTTGACTTTTATTTTAGTGCTCATTTTTTAAAAAATAAAAAAGGACAATTTTCATGATAAGTCAACCATTTAGCAAACATTTAGACTATATAGATTTCCTTTGGGACGACTTTTTATTGATTTTAAAATCAAAATTTTAGTTAAAAAATTACTAAAACTCTATTTTAATAGGCAATAAAAAAGTAATCCCAAATGAAACTTTAGTCTTTCATTATTTCCTTTTATTCAAGAGGTTTGAGTCTCAAAAAATCAACAAGCTAATAATTTTGGCTAAATAACTTAATTTTGATAAGTAGATTTAGAGTCCAAAATGAGGTGAATAATTGATAATTATATTGGCATATCAAATGAGAATGTTTGATAAGTCGTATAAAGTTGAAATATGTTGCCATCAAATAATAGGTTGGGAAATACAATTGATGCTTTGTTTGGGGTATCTTTCTCATAGTTTTTTCAACTAAGTTTTTTTGTTAAAAAATTTTAATTGGAATTTTTTTTATATTAAAATATTACTAGAAAACAGTGAGAAAGCTATACCAAAAGAAGCCCGACTCTCTATAAAATTTTAATATCGAAAACTATATATTTGATGATGATTTCTCTGATTGTCATAGGCGGATCCACGATCAAGTGAGGGTGGGCAATGCCCACCCCGAAAAAAAAATTTCATTAGAGAAATTTGCCCATAAAAGAACTTTTTTGCTCTAAATTTATTAATCGTGCGATAGTTTTGCCTACCTCGACTCCTGTAGTTTGCAAAATAGCAGTCGAAGGCTCGAAGTCCTATTAGAGCATAAAGACAAACAAAGACCAATACAAAATGGACACGTATAAGCTAGGTCATCTTGATTCTTGTTCACCTTTACACGTGTACTCGCTTTACTCACCGTTGCTTATTTCTTTATATAAGTGTTGTATTACAAGGTTAACATGACATAGAAAACCATTCTTCTTTCTGCATTTACTTTTCTCTCTATCTTGATCTATCCGCTTAGCCAAGAACAGCGAATGCTTTGTATCTGTTCTTCTACATGGTATCAAACAAGGACAGATCCTCCGATCATTCCTGATGACTACATCCGCTTCATCTCATGCTGAAGATCCTCCGGAAACTGACCAGGCGGACATCACCGATATCTCTTCCTCTTTGAAATTTCTTGTTTCTAACTTGAAAAATCTGGTCCCTACTCAACTTTATCCTGACAACTACTCTCTTTGGAAATCCCAAATCAATAAAATGTTTAGAGAAAATGGGTTTTCTAGTTTTCTTGACACCTCAATTTCCCTCTGCTTCTCGGCTTTAGCAGTCAGACGGCTTGACAACCCCAAATCCCTCTTACACACAATGGTTGCTGACCGATCAAAATTTGGCGGCTGCCATTTGTTCCACTATTTCCACTTTGATTCTTCAGTATATCTTGAATCTTGACTCTACTTCTCAGATTTGGCAATACCTTGAAACAATATTTCAATCTTCCTATCGTTCTAGAGTCATACAACTCAAAAATGAATTACGCAACATTTCTATGAAAAATTCTTCAATGACTCAATATCTTTCCGATATCAAAAATCTTGTTGATCAAATTTCCGCCGCCGGCTCTGTTCTTGATACAGAGGATATCATTCTTTATATCTTAAATGGACTTCTTCCTACATAACAATCCTTTAAAACCTCAATTTGCACCACGCTAACCCCTATCAGCTTGGACACTCTTTACTCGCTTTTCTTAAGCGAAGAAATTAACTTAGCTATAGATGCCTCTCGTCCCGAACAACACCAATCCCAATCTTGCTCTTTATTCCTTCCGTGGAAGAGGACGTCGATCTCATGGTTGGTCTACCCAACCAACTTTGTCCAATGCAAGAACTGCGGTTTCTGCTGCAGTTATTTGTCAGATTTGACTTAAGAAGGGTCACTCATCACATGATTGTTGGCATCAAGCAAATCTTCAATACGTTCCTCAACCGTGAAATAATACCAACCGTGCTCTCGCAGCTACATCCGAACAAGCGCCCAGTGAATGGTATTTGGACTCCGGTGCCTCGTCTCACGTCACCAACTCACTCGATAGACTTTCTTTATCAAACCAATACCAAGGCTCAGATTCGATCACCATAGTGGATGGGCGTTCAGCTCCTATAGCACATATCGGTGAGGGCATCTTGCCCACACCGAATCGTAAGCTTACTCTAACTAATCTTTTACACATACCTGTTATACATTACAATCTTTTATCTATCTCTCGACTAACAAATGATAATGACATTTACATTGTACTTGATCCCTCTAGTTTTTATTTTAAAGACCTGAAGAATCATCAAACACTGCTTCATGGACCGTGTCGTGAAGGTCTTTACCTGATCCAGGTCTCGGAATGTCGTGATTTATCCTCTGCCTTTACAACAACATCGTCCATAGATTCTCTTTGGCCCAATTGCTTGGGTCATCCCCACAAGAATGTACTCAATAACATTTCCAAACATAATCCTAGTCTTAAATTTTCTAGTTGCTTTGATATCTGTTATTCTTAAAAACTTTCCAAAGCTCATAAAATTGTGTTTGAAGATTCCATAAATAGCAAAATAAGCTTCTTTCTTTAATTCATTATGACATTTGGTCCCCCTCCCCCGTTAAATCCTTGCAAGGTTTTTCTTATTATATCATATTTGTGGACGATTTCTCTCACTATTCTTGGATTTTTTCCTCTCACGCATAAATTTGAAGTTGCAACCACATTTATAAATTTTAAGAATCTAATCGAAAAACAATTATCTCATGATATCAAATGCCTACGCACTAATGGAGGAACTGAATATTTAAACAATACCCTTCGTCAATTTTTACAAGAAAATGACATTCGTCACCAAATTTCATGTCCGTATGCGCCCAAACAGAACGGTCTTGTAGAAAGCAAACATCATCATATCACTGAAACCATGCGAACTCACATTCAAACCACTTTTGTTCCTCACCGACACTAGCTCGATGCCGCTTTAACAGTTGTCTATCTTATCAACCGTATGCCTTCCAAAACTACCTCTCACATTTCTCCTTTTCAATTACTCTATAAAAAAATCCTTCCTACTCTCATCTTCGTGTGTGGTTGTAAATGTTTTCCTTTACTTTCCTCCCACAATCATCACAAACTTGAATATAAGGCTAATTCATGTGTGTTCTTAGGATACTCGGACGTCTATAAATGCTACAAATGCCTTGACATGCACACCAACAAAGTCACTTTCTCGAGAAATATAACTTTTAACGAGTATTCTTTTCCTTTTAAACGTCTTGATCAGCAGGCAAATAACACTTCTCTGATCCTCAATCCTTCACTTCTTATTCCTACATCTATTACATCCTCCAATTCTACTCTGCATAAACCGCCTTGCTCTCCTCTGCAGCCCATTACAACTAAACTGAAATCCTTACCAAACCCAAATTCTATCCAGCCTACGGTTTCTCCTCCTGTACTCATGCCGCGACATCACATGGTCACAAGACGTCAAACAGGAACTCTAAAACATTGCAAACGTCTTAATCTCATACATCATCAAACCGGCAATAACGATCAATCAACCCCCACAACTTATACCGACCCTGCCAAACATTTTGAATGGCGTCAAGCAATGGCCCATGAATTTTTTGCTCTCCAAAGACAAGGGACATGGAGCTTAGTTCCTCCACCTCCTAATGCATCCATACTTGGATGTAACTAGACTTATAGAACTAAACTTCATTTCGATGGTTCCATCGCTCGCTTTAAAGTGCGACTTGTTGCTCTCGAAAACAGGCAAGAATACAACTTTGATTATGATGAAACTTTTAGTCATGTCGCCAAGCTTCTCACAATTCGTTTCCTCCAAACCGTTGCTCTTTATCACAGTTGGAAGATCCAACAACTTGATGTTGAAAATGCTTTTCTTCACAGAACCTTATCCGAAACTGTATACACATCACAACCTAAGCGTTTTGAAGACTCTTCTCATCCCAATCACATTTGTCTCTTGCATAAGGTCATTTATGGTCTAAAACAAGCACCTCAACATTGGTATAATACCTTTACCACTCATCTCTTTCTCTCAGCTTCGTTCATAGCAAATCTAATCCATCCATCCTTATTTTAAATCAACAATCCTCCATAATCTTCATTCTTATTTACATCGATGACATTCTCATCACTGGCAACAATTCGCATGTTATTACCAATCTTCTATAACAGTTATAAGCTAAATTCGCTATTAAACATCTCGGCGCTTCTCACTCTTTTCTTGGTATTAAAATAACTTCTACTTCAAATCAATTCTTTCTTTCTCAACCGCATTATGCCAAGACTATCTTGCAAACCGCTAATATGACTGCATGCAATGCATTAGCCAATCTTACTTGTACCAAGTTTTCGCAAAACCTTCCTCCATATCCTATTCTTTCTGATCCTACTATATAAATACAAATAATTGGTTCTCTTCAATACTTAACCACCAACAGACCGACATCTCTTATTATGTCAATGTTTTATTCAACACGTGCACGATCCTCAGCCTCAACACACTTATCTTCTTAAACGTCTTCTCTGATACATTCATGGTACACTTCATTACGGTATTTTGATCATAAAGAACGATCTTACTTTAACATCTTTTTTGGATGTTGACTGGGCAGGTGACCCCGTCTCTCGAAAATCCACATATGGTTATTTCTCTTTTTCAGGTACAACACTTATCTCTTGGGCAGTCAAAAAGTAGCATACTGTAGCAAGCTCATCCACAGAATCTGAATATCGGATGTTAGCTGCTGCAACGGCTGACATTCTTTTGCTTCGAAGGATTCTCGCAGACTTTGGGATAAGTTTGGATAAGCCTACCAACCTATATTGTGATAACACCTCTGTCATTGCTCTCGCAAACAATCCTGTCTTTCATGCCAGAACCAAGCACATAGAAATCGACCACAAGTTTCTCCGTAATCATATTCAAAACAACAACATCCAACTACTTCCATTAAGCATGATTGATCAAACTGCAGACATCTTTACAAAGCCTCTCTCTACGCCTCGATTTCTACAGCTTTCGCTCAAACTGACGGTGACTGAAGATCCATTAGATTGCGGGGGCATATTAGAGCATAAAGACAAACAAAAACCAATACAAGATGGACTCGTATAAGCTAGGCCATCTTGATTCTTGTTCACCTTTACGCATGTACTCGCTATACTCACAGTTGCTTATTTCTTTATATAAGTGTTGCATTAAAAGGTTAACATGACATAGAAAATATTTCTTCTTTCTGCATTTACTCTTCCCTCTATCTTGCTCTATCCTCTTAGCCAAGAACAATGAATCCTTTGGATCTGTTCTTCTACAAGCCCCCTCGTTCTGTCGTTCACAACTCCCAAGATCAGGTCGCCAGCCTTCGTCTTCACAAATCGCAAGAGTTTGCCCATCCTAAAAAATTGATATGGATCCACCCCTGCTTATTGATACCCATCACCGTATAGGCTATATAACGTATTATGCAATAAAAAAAAAATCGAAGGGTTCGTAATTGAACATAGGAATTTCAAAGATTTTGTAAAATAAATAGCCGGGCTGAGAATTTAGTGGGCTAGAAGTCCAAAATAGACTAGTGATCCACAAGTCCAAAATAGACCATTGTACAAGTGGGCTTCCACAAACGGGGCTTAATTTAAGATTTCTGCTTGAAACTAACTATTCTTTCTAGAAAAAAAATTGAAAATGTTAATTTCATTATTATTGTTATTATTACATAATCAAAATTAATATATTTAAGCAAATTTTATAGAAACTTATAGCTAAAAGCTACCATTGCATCCAATCTATGATATATTTAAGAGAATTTTAAACAAAACAATTTTATCATTTTTAGAAAATATTTTTCTAGCTTCAAGAATTCAGCTGAGATTTATGAAATTTTCCAGAATGAATCAGCCTTGTTATTTAAATATTATAATTTTATAAAGGCCATAATAATACTTTATTAAATTTGCTCGGTGTAATAAAAAGCGTCATTAGGCCTAGTTGTCAAAGAAAACTTTACCTAAAGGGGCATTTGATTCAAGTAAAAGAGATGAAAAAGTAAATAAATAAATGAGAAAGCAATTTACATAAAGTGGTTGCATTTAATTTGTAAAAAGTTATAAAAGTTTTTTGTGGGATGTCTTTTTTTTTTTTTTTAAAGAACTTTTTTATTACAAAAATTAAAATTTTTGTACTAGAAACCTGCTTTATAAAATAATAAGAAAGCTATTTCAAATAAAGACTTCGTTTGGGAGGCTTTTTTACTGCTTCTTAATTTAGAAAGCTTTTTTTTAAAAGCTAGAAAAAAGCCGTTCCAAACGAAGTCAAAGTTTAAAGTTTCGTTAGGGATGAATTTTTTCTTGCTTCTTAAAATAAATTTTTAGTACAAAATTTTTAATTTTACAAAAAAGCTACAATAACAACATCATCAAGCCTTTATGCCACTACGTGGGGTCGGCTACATGAATCGTTTTTCTCCATTGTGTCCTATAACATTGCCGTTATCAGGTCCTAAGTCCTGGATGAGAAAAGTGGAGGGTTGCGCTAGGTAGTCGACAGCCAGCGTAAAACTTGTCGAACAATAATGACATGAATCCTCAAACGAAGTAATAAAAAAAAACTGTCCCAAACGAAGCTCAAATATTACAACTGAGATAGGACATGAGAAAAAGATGATAGTAGAATGTACGATCAACAACATATGAACACACATAAAATATATATATAAGTTCGATATTGAGAAGATTGGTGCGTACATTTCTATATCCGAAGTGGCATAACCGCATAATAGCTAATGCTCACATTTTTAATATTAAAGAGGCTTTGGAAAGATGTGGGGCTTATTGGTATTTGGCTTTACCTTAAGTAGAGGTGTCAAAATGAGTTTGTGGGTCGGGTTTGGGTTTGGGTCAAACCCAGATTGACCTGGGTCTAAATGGGTTGACCCTAATGGGTCCGAAAATCCAACTCGGATCTGACTCATGCGGGTTATTGGTTGATCTGATGTAATACAATCAAGAATTGCGTGAAAAAATTAATGATTTATGAACTTGCGAAGATAAATATGAACGGATGCGTGTCAAGATAGATTGTCAGAAAATTTTCACGGAAGAACTTAGCAATGTCCATGGATTACAATTAAAAGCACAAGAGACTAACAAAATTACACTAACAAATAAATAATAACCAAATGGCAATTAGCATAAATCTACAGTTTAAGATCTAGATCCTTCACCTCAGAGTTCCTCACATACGCTCTTGTTGTCGCTCGGCTTAGCGGAAGAGGATTGCACACAAACTTAAGGATGCCACTAATAAACAAGTGACGCCGCGTGGACTAGTCGCCGCAGAAAAAGCCGGAGTTGGGGGAGCGGGTAGGCGCCCGGTGATGGTCCACTCGTCTGCCGGTAGTTTCTCGTCGAGGATGTCCACGAGATGGGGAAGGATGTGGTTCAAGTAGTCCTTGACGGTGTGGTCGAATCCGAATCCAACATCAAAGAACGGCGATCGGGTGACGTCGATGTCCCCTTGATAGTCGAACACAAATCCGTGGTCACGCTCCGGATCGGCCATACATGACCATGTGAAATCCTTGTCGTGTGTAAAAACGTCGAGGAGGGGGAGCCGTCGGTGGGCGGAGGGCTGAAGGCCGGCGGCTAGATGGCTGACCGGCTGGTGGGGGAGGCTCCAGGGAGCTCATGGGTTGGGGGTTTGGGTTCGGTCTTGGGAAGTCGAATGGGGGTTGGGGGTTGGAGAGAGGCCGGCGGGTGGTGGGGATGACAAGAGGATGATTTGCGGAAGGATTAGAGAATGGACTGCGAACCTTGGAATCCACCAACGGTTGACGACAGGTCTTGCTATCACCCTCTTTGGGTCTCTCCTCTCATGAACTCACTAAGAGATCAAACAAGTAGCATAAAAATTTTCATTAACAATTCCTCAACTAGTACAATGCATGAGGCCTCCTTTAAATATGCCAAGATAAAACAAAGCTAGAAAGACACAAATGCCCTCAGGTCTACATAAGAGACTCAATATCCACAGGGGAAAAGTAGGAAAATAAAATGCGAGAATAAATAAAATACAAAATAAATCAGAAATAAAGGCTCTGAATCTTAGCCGTCGATCTGCGTCTCCGACGATGGTACACGTTTCTAAATTTGATGTCCTCATCATGATCGGACCTAACACACAAACTCAGGGATGAGTTGTGCGAATTGCGAACGTTGGAGGAGCTTTGAAGGCGGAGTTTAGGGTGTGTGGGCAGTGTAGATCGCAAATGATGGTAGAGGACAACCGGCGGAGGATGAACGGCCGTACAAGCTGTTGCTTTGGCCTGGCAAATGGCGGAGGACGGACGGCGGAGGATGCAGAACCCGAAACTTTGAAGGCTAGACAAGCTGCTGCCTCGTCCCGACAGATTGCAGAAGCCGAATGGCCGGACAAGATGTGCAAGCGGACGTCGTGTTTCCGGGTGAGCTCTGTAGGTCGGACAAGTTGCCGACTCGCATGAGTTGTGTAGGCTCGCGAACATCGGAACATGCAGAACCTAAGTTTTTTCTAAACGGGTCAACTATGTCATTTTCGGATTCCCGGGTCAACACGAATTCGGCCGATTTTTAAAACGGGTCAACTTTCTAAACCCGAACCTAACCCATACATTAAACGGATTGATCTGAAACTAGAATTTTTTGGATTGGTTTCGAGTCGTGTCAAATATTAACACCCCTAACCTTAAGATGCTATTGAACTTACAAAAGGAAAGCCCATCCTATGATTATAATTGTATTGTTTGTCATACAATAACTTGATCCACACTATAATGAGGTCTGTCGAACTTGCACCTGTTTGAGATGTCAACATGTTATTGAATATTAAATAATCCCAAACGTAGGTTTTGATTGCCTTGAAGTAAATGAACCCACCCCTATGTGATCCATAAGCTTTTGAGGTGATTTAAAACCAAGAGAACATTTTTCATCAAAACTTATTTTGCTAATAGTAAATATATGATTTTTTTCGAATTAAATGGACTCCTTTTAAGCAAAGATTATCAAGGCATAGTATTTTAAGTCATATTTCAAGAAGGCAAACCAAGCTAGACACTATTGACCAAATAGGGCGATTTGAGGATCAATTCTAATTACTATGGATCTTATTAAAGCACATTGGGTTGATTAATGAATCAATTAACTCAACAAGAACTGAGTGAGGTCACTAAGTCCTTGCAAGGTTTGATTAGGCTGCTCAGGAAAATGAAGATAGTTTAAGTCAAATAAGATCCATAAAAATAACTCAAAATTTCCAGTTAAACTTGTTGAAAATGGGTAGAATCAGATCTTTATTGAAGATTCTTTCCTTAAATATCACATATCACGATTTTCTAAGTAGCCCCAGCAGGGTTAATGATGCAGGTTCTGCAGCCTGAAGAGGAGCAATTAAATTGCGATGGCTGACGTTGTGATGAATGACGATGGATTCTCAAAACAAGGACTTACTAAGTGAAAGTTAAATTGCAGATAGATATACCTAGTATCCAACTTATGTTAGGGGTGTTAATATTTGACACGACTTAAAAATCCAACCCGAACCTGACCTATAAATTTCGAGTTCGGCTTGACCCAAGCCCGAACCGAGTCGGGTTTGGGTTAAGATTTTCGACCGGTTTTAAAAATCAGGTTGGGCTGACCCGGAAAGACCGCATTACTCATGAAGAAAGCTAATGTGCAGAACATGGGAAGAAGACAAACAGTAAAAGAATGATAAATTGTATTCAATCACCCTCTTGTTACAGCCCGAATACACTTATATAAAGATATAGTGAGATGTAATAGGTACACGTGTCATCAGGTAAAAGGCTAAGGTTAAATATATATAAAACATTAATTCAAATATAAACCTGTAGCTTAACATTCCCCCTCAAACTTAATATTGGGTCCAATAGTAAGTTTGTCACGAAGGTTTTTAAAACGAGATGTAGCTAGAGGTTTGGTGAGAATATCAGCGATCTGATCAACAGTGCTAATAGGTAATAGCCGAATGCTCCCGTTTTGAATGTGATCACGAACAAAACGCTGATCAATTTCAATGTGTTTTGTTCGTGCGTGAAAAACGAGATTATTCGCCAACGCTATGGTAGACATATTATCACAAAAGATATCTACGGGTTGATTGTGCGGGATGCGGAAGTCAGCGAGAAGACGCTTGATCCAAATTGTATCTGCCGTAGCCGATGCTAGCGCTCGATATTCCGACTCGGTAGAAGACCGGGAAATAGTAGTCTGTTTCTTCACCGTCCATGATACCAAAGTATCTCCCAGATAGGTGAAGAAACCTGATGTAGATTTGCGTGTAATCGGATCCGAAGCCCAATCGGCATCCGAAAATGTTCTGAGCAGCAGATTGCTTCTGGAGATAGGTAGACCGTAAGAGGCAGATCCTTTGATATACCGAATGAGCTTCTTTAACATAACCGTATGAATTGGAGCTGGATTGTGCATATGTTGGGATAGTGTGTTCACTGCATAAGATATATCTGGACACGTTAACGTCAAATATTGGAGAGATCCAATTATCTTCCGGTATGTTAAGTCATCAAATGTCGGAGTATCGTCAGTACCTGAAACGGGAATTTTTGTAAAGGATGGATTAGCTACCGAGTTACAGTTTTGTAACTCGGCTAACTGTATAATAGAGTTTGCGTAAAGATTTTGAGATAGAAAATACTTATCAGGAGTTGATTCAATCTTGATTCCTAGAAAATGGTTGGCGGATCCAAGGTCGTTCATCGTAAATCTTGATTTCATTTGTGCTACTAGCTCGTTCATTGCATTGGTGTCATTTCCCGTTAGAAGGATATCGTCGACATAGACGAGTAGGTAGAGTTGAACGTGATGACGATGGAGGATCAACAGAGAAGGATCTGCTTGACTATGAGAGTAACCAAATTGAATGAGATAATTAGTAAAAGTAGTGTACCATTGGTGTGATGCTTGACGCAAACCGTATATGGCCTTCTTAAGGCAGCAGACATAGTTTGGATTTGAGGAATCTTCAAATCCTTTGGGTTGTCGCATATAAACTGTGTCATTGATGTCGCCATGTAAGAACGCGTTTGCTACGTCAAGTTGTCGTATGTGCCATTGGTGATACAAAGCGACCGTAAATAGAATTCTGACGGTTGGTAGTTTGGCTACCGGACTGAATGTGTCCTGATAGTCAAGGCCGTATTCCTGTTGATTGCCTTGAGCAACAAGACATGCTTTGAAGCGAGCGATCGAGCCATCTGAGTTGTACTTCATTCTATACGTCCATTTAGAGCCGAGAATTGATCCGTTGATAGGTGGTGGTACAAGTGTCCAAGTACCCTGTTTTTGTAATGCGAAAAACTCATCTGCCATTGCCTTACGCCATTCAAACTTCTTACAGGCCTCATTATAGTTTGTAGGATCGGTATGAGGTGAATCCTGATGCATCAGATTCATTCTTTGGACTGGTTTTAGATTTCCAGTTTTCGTTCTGGTGATCATTTTATGAATGACTGTTGGAGCGCGCGTAGTAGGCCGTGCGTCAGGTAGATGGTTGTCGAGGGAACCGTTAATCGAAGATGGAATGATGGTCTGTTGTTCAGTCTCTCCG
Source organism: Dendrobium catenatum (assembly GCF_001605985.2). Lineage (NCBI taxonomy): Eukaryota > Viridiplantae > Streptophyta > Magnoliopsida > Asparagales > Orchidaceae > Dendrobium > Dendrobium catenatum. The sequence continues at coordinate 111,694 of NW_021319444.1, forward strand.
AGAGCTTGAGACGTATGATGCTCCAGTGATGATGGATTAGTTGTGTTTAATGTGGACGCAGGGACCAGCAGATGAGGCAGAGTATTGTGTTTAGGCGCCGAGTCGTGGCTAGACTTGATCTTGCAAGGAAACACATTTTCAATGAATTTAACATGTCTAGAAATAAAAATAGTATTCGTTACCATGTTCAAGCATTTGTATCCTTTTGAAACTTCTGAGTATCCCAAAAAAATGCACGGTTGAGAGGTTGGCGTGAGCTTTGTCCGTTGATTGGGAGGTGATAACGGGTAACATTCGCATCCGAATGTTCTGAGGTGTTGATACGAAGGTTTAATTTGGAACATTATTTGTAGTGGCGATATATTTTCGGTAGTAACAGATGGGAGTCGATTTATAAGGTAAGTAGCCGTGCACGCCGCATCTAACCAATAATTCATAGGTAACCCAGCTGTTTGCAGAAGCGTTCTAGTCGTGGTTATTATATGTCGATGCTTACGTTCTGCCGTGCCGTTTTGTTCGGGAGTATAGGGACGTGATATTTGATGCTTGATCCTAGTAGTCTTTGTAAACGATTGAAAGTGATGGTTTACGAATTCGCCTCCACCATCAGTTCTTATCGTTTTTACCTTATAATTTGTTTGACGTTCGATGAAGTGGACAAACTGAATGAAAATGTTAGTAACCTCAGATTTATGCATTAACGGAAATAGCCATATATACGAGAAAAATCATCAACGAAAATCACGTAAAATTTGAATCCTTGATGTGAGGGAATCGGTGAAGGACCCCATACATCAGAATGGATTAGTTCAAGCGGAGCAGTAGTTTTATTAGAGGACCGATCAAACGAGAGTTTGTGGCCTTTACAAGATAAGCAAGAAGTACACACAGTTTTAACAGACTTAATATGTAAAGTTGGATTAGTTTTAGAAATTTGCTGAAGAACACGGTGATGAGGATGGCCTAGGCGACGGTGCCAGTCGAGAGACGACGTGTTGGACACGAGAAGCGCCTCGGATGGTTGCGGTTGTCTCCGAGTTCCAATTTTGTACATTCCATTGCTACATGGACCTTTGAGGATGACTTGCTTGGTCGTCCGATCCTTAAAGACAAAGCCATTTTCATCAAATTTTATAGAAATTGGATTGTCTTTGACAAGATTTGAAATGGATAACAAGTTATACGATAAAGATGGAATATGAAGAATTCGTGAGAGAAGAAGCTTACTGATCGGGGTAGGAAGTAGTCCAGTTCCCATATGAGCAATTGGGACCGACCTTCCATCCCCGATTGTTACCGTATCATGCCCTTTGTACGTGTTGTAGCTTTCCATATGATCCAATTGGTTTGTCATGTGCGACGATGCGCCTGAGTCGATGTACCAATCGGCCATCGGATTGCTGTCATTGTTTGCAAGAAAGGCATTGCTGGGTTTGGACGAGGACTGGTTCGGGATGTAGTTGACGTTAAGTCGATGCCAGCACGCGTCTGCGCTATGCCCTTTCTTTTTACATATTTGGCATGTAATACCAGCATTCTGAGTTGATTTGTTGGTCTGAGAGTTGTCTGTAGCTGATCGTCCTCTACCGCGTTTTCCTCGTCCACGAGATGAAAAGAGCGCAGATTGATTATCTGCCATTTTCGGGAACTTGAGTGCAGCAGACTTGAGATGAATTTCTTCACTTATAAGAAGGGAATACAGATTATCAAGGGATAAAGAGTTTTGCATTGTGCGGATAGTAGTTGCGAACGACTGGTACGCCGGAGGTAAGCCATTCAGGATGTAAATGATGACATCTTCAGGATCCACCGATGAACCTGCCGCCGAGATCTTATCCACTATCTTCTTGATTTCTGTAAGATATTGAGTCATTGACATTGTGTGCATAGAGACATTGTGCAGCTCATTTTTGAGTTGAATGACCTTTGATCTGTTGGAGGATTGAAATCTTGTTTGAAGAGTCTGCCAGATCTCGTGTGTAGATTCAAGATGAATCACGTAGGGCAGAACTTCCGGTGAAATAGTGGAGCACAGCGCAATTGCAAGATTCTGGTCCGTGACCTGCCAGCTTTGCGCGTCTTGATTTGGATCGGCATTTTCTTGTGTTGATTTTGCATCAAGAAATGCTGCGAATCCATTTGCCTTTAGAAGCTTTGCGATTTGTGTGCTCCAGATCGGGAAGTTGTCGGGTGAGAGAGAATGTGGAACAAGAAACTTAAGATTTGAAATTACAAATTTCAAAGAAGGAGATATGAGATGAGCCGACACCGCATCGCTGGTGGTGGCGCCTGTCGTCGAAGTGGCGGAAGCCTGACTTGCCATGGCGAGGACGTCAAGACCGACTGTCTCTTGATACCATGAAGAAAGCTAATGTGCAGAACAGGGGAAGAAGACAAACAGTAAAAGAATGATAAATTGTATTCAATCACCCTCTTGTTACAGCCCGAGTACACTTATATAAAGATACAGTGAGATGTAATAGGTACCCGTGTCATCAGGTAAAAGGCTAAGGTTAAATATATATAAAACATTAATTCAAATATAAACATGTAGCTTAACAACTCACACCTGATCGGAGCTGCACAGCCTGCCCGCTCACATCCCGAAGCCTTGCGTCACGTCCCGGACTTGCCGCCGCGCTGACCGCCGGCCGTCCCCGCGTCTTGCCGTCAGTCACCAGCCCACCACTACTAATGAACCGCCGCTGCCAGCATTGTCGTGTCCATGGGTTGGGTCGGTTTGACCCAAACCTAAAGCGGGTCGGTTCAGGTCCGAAAGACCGACCTGTTTGGGGTTCGGGTTGACCCGAATAGTGCCGGATCAATTCTGGATTTGACCCAAACCAGACCCGTGACCCGAAATCAATACCCCTGCCTTATGCGGACAGTGATATGAATGGTTCAAGTAAAGTGTTCTTGCTCCATCAAATTCAGAAAAGCAATTTAGAAAAGCTTGTTACTGAAAAGCAATTAACCTTGCCTGGCCGCCTAAGAAGAGAAAGTGCAGCAGGGATAATTTTTTCTCATTAGCCAATTCTTCATCAGTTGGAACTGAAATGAAGCAGAAAAGAGAAGCAGCCTTCATACTAATAGAGTCTTCACCAAACCCTTAGCCATAATTCAACGTTTAAACAAGGACCATATGCAAACTATACTTCAGCTAACTGAAAGGTCCAACCAGAATCATAGACACACCATACCTGGCTCATGGCTGGCTTTAATAAATGGTCCCAACCATCTCCATGTGCATCCCAGCTGGTCACAAAGCCCACTTGCCGGTCAAATCATCTGCTGCATCAAAAAAGTTTAATTTTCTGTATAGAATCTCACATTTAGTGAAACATGAAGAGTTTGAATAAAAGTTCATAGAAAGTTGAGATACACAGCCAAGAGAGGTTGCCATAAAGGAAAAAAGCATGGTGAAAAAAAAAAAAGCCAGAAGAAAAGCAATTCGATGTGGAAATAAAGAATTAAAGTGACAGGAAATCCAGAGATAGATTTCATTCCCAAAACTTGAAAAGCGATGGGAATTATTGTTTTAAAAAAGTTTACTCTACTTCTCACCACTTTCCACTAATATTCGGTAAAACTAAATTAACTCCCTTAAATGTGCCATTTACAAGTGGAAGATTCACTTGACGTCAACCATCACCAATATGGAGCATAAAAAAGGGATGATTCTGTGCGGATGTCGAATGCCGTCCAAAGACTAATCAAAATGCGTCACATTACCCCCGCTCTGTACCGCGGCTCGGTAACATGCTTAGTACCGCGCTCGGTACCCCGCTCGGTACTGCTAACGTGACCCATTCTGATTAGTCTCCGGACAGTGAACGGCGTTCAACGTCTGCACAGAATAATTTCTCGGTCAAGGGACACCGTTACTGTGATTTGAATACCCTGACTTGTTTTGACTGGTTTCCACCAAATGATATATATCTTCAAGAATCAGTTCCAAAAGGCTAATAAAAAAAAGGTAAAATAAATACTTAATCAAAGAAGACATCCCAACCTATCCTTTATCAAAACAAAGCTTCATTGTGAATGCTGGAATCTCATTGTTTTAAGAAAAGCTCTGTCACACTTGTCAACTAATCTTTGTCGGCATAAAATTTTATTTTCCTGTAAAATTGTATCCTCCTTCACAGAAACTTCATAAGGTTACAGAATCCAATGGGATTTAGGGAGTAAAACATACAAAGTAGACAAATATGTTGTTCAATATATATATATAATTATTTTTTTCTATTAAAATAGAAGCATAGTTAATAACCTTTATCCTTGTCTCATTGTAGCTTCTTGTTTTGTATGAAAATAAATTATGTTCAAATATCATACTAAAAAATTTATCATGATAATTTAAAAACTTTAGAACTTATTATAAGATAAATGAAATAAAATAAGTTGAAAGACCTTTTTTGTCAAGACTATTATAAAAAATAATTAGGCTCCCACTAGAAATTTTTTTTGGCTCTATCACTACAATCATGCCAATAGGAAAACGCATTTACCATGCCAGATCTACACACAAAACCAAGGACTTACTCATAAAATATATCCAATATATTATAAATTCATGAAAACATGCCTTCTAGTTCATGTCACTTAGGTTTTATTTACATCTATGGACATAAAAAATTGCTTATATTAAATAAGATATTCAAAAAAGTAAAGTTTGGCAACTTGCAATAAAGGATGAAGTCAATTGTGGCTCATGTAATAACAGTGAATTGAAAAAAATAAAAAATTAAAAAAAAAAAAACAGAAATACAAATAGCATTTTAATCACTTACATATAATTAGGCTTATGCCTTAATTAGAACCAAATATAAACGAATAAAGATCAAAGATTTGTAAAGGCTAAAGAAGAGTTATTGAGAATTTATACTTTCTAGTTTGTGCACAATTGAGATAAATGACCACATTTTCAGTAAGGTTCCAATTTAAATGAATCTCATGTGATACAAAGATAAGAAAATTTGCACACATAAAAAAAAAAAAACTCTTATACCCTTCCCGGCAATTCCATATGGCCAATAGTTTTTTTCCCCCTTATATATATATGAGAGGTTGGGTTCATTTGGTCAATAGTTTATTCATACAAATAATTGGCACAATTATTGTAAAATCTACGTAAGCAGCATTAAAGAGAAGGAAAAACAATAATAAGAACTGAAACAAAGCATCACAATTATAAAAAAAATAAAGCTACCTATAGAACAGGGAAAGCTTCACACATAAACAACTAAATAAGACAGACAGATCAGAGTTCAATAAAATTAAAGAATAAAAATACCTGTTAATTCCATGCCTTCATGGGGGCTATAGCTTGCAGGTCGTCTTTCCTATCATTTGATGAAATATCAGACAAAAACAACAAGTTATTGAACAAAATAATACAGAAAGGATGTTCAAACTGCCCTCTCTATAATTGCAACATAGACTATGGCTTTGTTTGGGATGACTTTATTACTGGTTCTTAAAGCAGTTTTTTAGTCAAATTTTTCAATTTTTATACTAAAAAGCTGCTTTATGAAGCAATAAGAAAGCCGTCCCAAACAAAGCCTATACCTAAGCTAAAAAATCAAGCATTAATTTCATAGAAAAATAACCAACCGACCATGACTGCCCAGTTCCTAACTTCCCTAAACCACCATTTGGATCATCCTTGCCATGAAGACTTCCAATATCATAAATAGAAAAAAAAAATCTTAGCCACTACAAACCAAACCAAGTACCTAACGATGCAATTTTATAAACAAGAAACAAATTTTATAAGAAACAATTTGGATGGTAGATGAGAAAGTAAAATAAGAAACAATTTTATAATCGGCTTCCTTACTTTTTCAAAACAAAAGATAGTGGCTTTCATCGCCCCACATGAGAATTGATTCTTTGCTGTAAGGATAGGATAGATAGCCTTCCAAATCATACAAACTTCATGTAAAAGGTGGTGAAGCCCACTGGGATCAGTAAAGGGTAAGGAAAAGACAAATCGACATTCAGAAAGAAGATCCCAGTGAAAAAATCAAAGCTTTTCTAGTTTACAGACACATTGAAAGCTATCACATGGGATAATTACCGCAGTATTTCCATTAAATCACAGCATTTCCATCATCTGCACAGATTTAACTACATGGTTTAATGCCACAGGCTCAGCGCTTGTGGACTTTTACCATGCAATGACCATCTTTCCGATACTCATATCAAGAAATATAATAACTATTCCTCAAAGTTGTAACCTTGTCAAGGCACTTTCATCTATCAATACAGAGGAACATATACCAGACTATTTATAAATAATGAGAGACCTGCGAATCAAATTTTTAAATCAAACTACTGCTAGAACATAAATGAAGCAACTTTTAAAATTATTTGAACATATTAAGGAAGAGTCATTGCCACAGAATTCCACAAAGGAGCTAAAAATGTTAAAGTACAAGACAAGATCATCGGAGCGCCTCCACCATCCATTTCAATTCTTATTGCAAGGCACAAGGAACTTGCACGCAGTTTGTTTGAAGAATACATAATGGATAAATGTATAACTCAAAACTTAAACGGGTAAACAGGCAAGTTCAATTTTCTTCAAAGCCACCGCCAAATTTATAGCAGAAAAAATGCAATACATTTTTCCAGATTCCTTCTATTTACATTGGATATATAAAGAAAAAACAGCATGCCTTCTACAACTTCTACACAATGATTTCTCCTCTAATGAGATGGAGGAAACAACTAGAATAATGTATTATAACTATAAAGATGAAGCTCTCATTTGATGAAAAAGATCATGAAATTGATCAATTTTTTGTTCTTTTTTCCTATTTTTTCCTCTAATGTCTAATTGAAAACTCGCTGCCGTTAGCCCTAAAAGTTCTGTTTCTTCGGGGCAAATCAGAAGCTGAAGACCCAAGATCTGAACTGGGGCGAGAAGAGGTAGATCCACGCCTGCCCAAGAATGAGAAGATATTGCGAAATATCCGACCAATTCCTCCTCTCTGCTGAGACCTATTACCTCTTGAAACCCAGGAGATTCTCCTCGGCACACCCCCAGAATTAAACCCGCCGTCCATTTCAGTGTAAACAACAGGGAGCTGCCGATCCCCAGCCCTCATCCCTCCAGTAAATCTCCCAACTGCGAATCCTCCACCAGGAAGCCTCCATATTGTAAGTCCCACAGTCTCATCCTCACTGGAGGCAACCGGACTCCTGTCATCGCCGGCGGGATCCGTCATCCCACGACCGCTTACATCAGTAGGCATCTCATGCCTGCACACCGGGCACGAATTCCGGAGCGAGAGCCACGGCAAGATGCAATCTTGATGGTAAATATGCTTACAAGGCATCTCCCTTGCTTCAGCCCCGAGATCGAACGGTTCCATGCACACGGCGCAGTTGCAATCTTGAGATTTAGTGATCTCGATCGTCGGCATAGACTCGATGGCTGCCTTAGAAGCAGGCGGGTTCTCAAATCCACGGCCAGCGAGGCCGTTGATTTCGATCTGAGCGAGCTGATCTAGTAGCCGCTCCAAGCCAGAGCCCATCAAAAACCCCGACATGCTCGACGGTAGAGGGCGAAGGCCAGACCCCGTCCCGTCGTCGTAGTAGAGCTCAAAGCTTCTGCTAGATGGGCGATCGGCACCGCGGTCGCCGCTGCCGTCGGAAGGACCGCGGAGAACGATGACAGGATTGAAAGGCGAGCGGTCTCCGGTTCCATTGCGCCTGTGGCGACGCATTCTGATGGGCTCAGGTTGGGTTTCTGGGAAATCCCCACGGCTGCCAAGAAGATACCGGCGCGCGACGCTCGGCGAGTTCTCGAGCTCCTCTAGAAAGCCACCATCGCAGTCAGGACAGACGATCGCGTCCTGCGGCCAGACCCTGACAAAGCGACTGCAGCGGTAACACCAATAGGAAGATGCAGTCGCCATCGCCGGAGAAGAATGAATCAAAAACAGAACCGATCTGAGATTCCGAACGTTGATCCGATAAAATATTTTGATATGTCCAAAAGAGTAAGCTCTAAAGACAGATCATTGGAGAAAACTTCGAAAGAAACCTAATTAACCCCCAAAAAAAAAATCCTATCTTGCAATCTGGTAAGGAAGATTTGAAGACGAAACACTGGTTGACAAAATAGTTGGGGGCCGGAAGAAAATGAGAGGCGGTGACAAATATCCAAAAGTCACCGGTAGGTTTCGCGAGCTAAAGAGGACTGGAGAAGAAGTAATGTCGTGAGACGAGGAGCTTGGGGTTTTTATGCGATTGACGAGCTTAACGGCCCATTCACGCGGGCGCGGGCGCGCCTTCGACGCATTTCACTGCTTTAACGGCGTTCTGAAATGGCGAAAAATAATTGGATGCTGGACAGAGACTTAACGGAGCGGAAGGAACCGAGTTAACTTAAGTGGCAACCTCGCTGCCAAATGGTGAGTCGGTCAGCCTCCGCATCCATTTCAAAAGATGTTCACATTTAAAATTACCGAATTACCCTTAAAGGGTTAAAACGTAATTTCACGTTTTTAGGAGAGTTTCCCGCTTTTTCATGCATGCTACCACGTTGTGTCGGGATCGGCCAGCCTGGCGCACCGCGCCGTAGTGCGGGTCAATCATACTGACGAAGGAAGAAAAATTAGATGCTTATCAAAATTCGATTTAAAAAATATATAATAAATTAATTTATGCATTATTTCTGAATTTTATCTAATTAAATTTATATTAGGATTTTTTTAATAAAGTGTTTTATATGAGAATTTTAAATAAGAATATTTTGATTCAAATTTAACTAATATTTTTTATAAAAAATTAAGTATTAATATTGTATTAATTCTAAAATGAACTTAACAAATCCAAGATCTCTTTATTGTGACATCATTATGACACTTAAATGTATAACATACATTCTATGATCAACATAATCAATATGGGTTGTTTGATGTAATACAATAAATTTGTCTTGGATCTTCTCCATATATACAGAGCATGTCACTCTCAAATTCATAAATACACCCTCACTCTCCACATGAAGATGATATTTGGAAGATAGGACCTTAGGCTAGAGATTCAAGAGAGCCTATAAGACATAAATCTCGGAGCACCATCGATCGAAAACCCTCACCACCCGTCCGTCACCGTGAGACTTTCATTGATTGAGTATCATTACACATCCATCCAACCATTGTCGCCACCAGACCTCAGCATTGTCGCCACTGACAGGTCTCCGCCCGATCTGTCTCCCGCTGAATATAGTCCTAACAACTATTGTCGCCCAACTACGGTCCTTATGACCTCCACCCACCGATTATCTGTATCAACCCTTAAATTTCTACAAGATGTATTTTTCATCTACATGAATCAAATAATATATCATGGGTCATTATAAGTTTAATTTACAAATTGTTTTTTCCATAACATAGATATTGTTGTGCTCTAATTATGATCAATATTTTTTTGTTTTCTAATTTTACAGGCAATTTATATATGAAAATTAAAAAAAAAACATTTTAATTAATTATAGTTCCTTAAGAAAATGACACATATTGGTACAAGTGAGTTTTATAGGACCGTTAGATGTTCAGTTTTTTGCAAATTAATTTTACCAAACAATTCTAAATGTCACTTGATTTCACCAATTATGTTAGCACATGCCATCTTCCATAGTTGATGCACGCTATCGATATTAATTTAGGCGTCATCGATATTAACTTTGACTCCTAACATTAGCACTAGGATATACACTGAACTAAAATGATAATATATTTCCATAGCCCCAAATGTTATGTCACACAATAATCTTAATCAATGGATGCATCTCAATGTTATTTTAATAGTTCATCTCAAATAACTGTATTTAACATGAAAATAATAAATCAACAACCTGTCAACTTCGAGCCTATACTTCTGCATGGACAATCATGATTAATAAATATAGTTTGTTCACTTAAACTAAAATTTAAAATTTTACCATTAATTTATTTCATGTCAAGTTCATCACTATGTGTTCAGAAATTTATATATTCTTGCTAACAAATCAAAAATTTTAATGCCGAAATAACAACTCACCTTACATCGTATTGCTAATAATTTTAATTAAAATTCAGTTTTTTAAAAGCTTAGTTAAGCAACGTGAGTGTTAATGTTCAATAAATATTTCAAATAATAATTTAGGCTTCTTTTGGATTGGCTTCCTTATTGCTTTTTTTATGCAGATTTGTAGATAAAAATTTATTTTTTATACTAGAAAGCTGCTTCAAAAAACAGTAAGAAAGTCATCTCAAACAAAACGTTACTTGAGGCTTCGTTTGGGACGGTTTTCTTTTAATTTTTATACTAGGAAGCTGCCTTAAGGAGTAATAAGAAAGCTGTCCCAAACAAAACCTAAGATTTACTGCTTAAAGGAAAGAAGACTTGGGATATATTTAGGACAACTATATATTTTAATAGAGTTGGTTGTGAAATTATTGTGGAGATAACAATTTAACTATTTTAGTTATAAAAATTAATTTTCAGTCATATAAATTTTTAAGAAGTTGTGAGAAATTTTATAGCTTTAGATAATTATTTAATTTTTTAGTTTCTTATTTTTAGCTTGTCAAATATTTATAACTTCAAAATATTTGCGAAACCTTAATTTTGTAGCTTTATATAATTTTATATATTCAAAATAAATCAATAAAAATATCAAAGAGTTATTGCACAAATTATTTGGAAACCCTTTAAACCAATGTGACTTTGCAATTATTATTTATTAGCTTTGAAGCATCTACCTCCTAGTTCGCTTTTTTTTTTTTAGTTGTCACATGTTCAAACAAACACAGGTGTTTTCTAGCGCGTTTTTCTTTAAAACTTCGTTTGCTAATGTTTTGTAAAATTAGTATAGAAAAAGTAATTATTCAATGTTATTACATAAAAATAATTTTTAGTGTAATTTTTTTAATCAGTGCAAAACTAATGAACAAAAAGAATTTACAATTAGGATCTGAAAAATAAATTAGTAAAAAAATTGTTTTAAAGTAAGAGCAAAAGTAATGTCCAAAAATAAAGTTATAGTTGCGGTTTGAAAATCAAATCAGTAAAAAAATTATTCGAAAGGAAGCTTATGGCTTCATTTGAAATAGATTTCTTATTGCTTTATAAAATATTTTTTAGTACAATTAATTGTTTTGAAATAAAAAATTTGTGCTAAAAAACTAATTTAAAAAGTAGTAAAAAGTTATTCCAAATGAAACCTAAATCTTTTAATTGTGAGTACAAGAACGTGAGCAGGCACGGCGGGCCTCGGGCATGGGAGAGAGCGCTTGCAGGCGCGGGTGCGTTCATTGGCAGGTGCGGACGGCCTAGATGGACGCATGGGTGGTGGCTGGCAGGAAACCCAAAAATATGATTAGATCTTGATAGGGATCTTGAGATGACGACAAATTGTTGGTGGTGATCATCAGTTGTGACAATGATTAGTAATGGTATTCGACGATGATGACTGTAAAATGCAAGAGAGAGTATTAATTCACTTAGCTTCTAAACCCTTATGTGTGTAGAGAATGAGACTCAGTGTACCGCCTTTTTGATATGAGCATTTTAGTAAATTAGGCTAGAATTCAAAAAACCTCATCGTATGATCCATATTAATTTCTCTAATTATGAATTATTTTCTCAGTAATTAAGTGGTGTAATGATATCAAAATTAAGTGACATTATGCTCGTTGAATTCTTCTCGCCAAGATGCTTTTTTTTTTCACAAACATTAATATATTAATAAAAAACAGCAAATGTTACAGCATGGAAATAAGAGAGAAAAAATAAAAAAAGGAAAAATATAGCCAAAAGGCGGGCTCAGTAATCGGCTAGGACTACCAGCACCCCTGAAGACAAGCACAGACCATCCAGTAAGGTAGGAAACACCAAAGGTTGCCACAAGCTGAACCACAGGGGCGCGAACCCCAACCACATCATAGCCCATTTCTCGACGCAAACAGTCAATCAAACAGTGACATAGCAACTGAAACCCGAAACAAAACAACCAAAAAAGAGCCATTAGCGTCTACGACGCCCTCTCCCACGAAATCGCCCCCGAGATGCAGCAGATAAACTAGGTATAGTGCGAACCAAAGTGAAATCATTGCCAAGATCCGAACCCCCACACAAATCTGGAGACGCCAAACCACTTTCAGAAAATTCAGATTTCGATTCATACTATGACGATAACCAATTAATATGGTTCATAATGTCCAAACCAGACGAAACACCTAGCCGATTAACCAAAGCATGCGAATCCATCAGCTTAACAGGAACCTCAATAAAATAATTACTAACAGGATTACCCTCAACTCTCGCATCAGACGAAGGAACCACACTAGTCGACGGTAAAGCAGGAGGAAAAAAAGGAAGGGCATTTGGTGAGAGACCAACCAAAACAACATCCGAAACAATGTCGCCAGCCCCTAACCCAACATATTCCTCCACCATAATTACATTCTCCAACCCGCCATCAACGACTGGCAATTGGGCAAATTCGGGTTCAGAAACAGCAGGAGAATTCACAACACCACCCAAACCCGGTAACATAGTAAGTTCGGGTCCAGGTACATCAACACCACCAGCCATAATATCAGGGGAAGAAACAATCTCAGGCTCAATAGAGGGTAAAGCATAAAAAACATTCTCAGAGTTTGCAGCAACATTACCCAAAATTTCCGTCACAGAGGGAGCAACCTCCTTATCAACATTTAGAGCACGAATAGGAGCTAGAATATCAACCGGAATAGACGAAACAATAGGATTCCCAGATGCAGTATCAGGACGACATTTACCCGATACATGCCCTAAGCATTTACAAACAGCACAAAATTGAGGAAACTCATCTAACACCACATCCTGAACATAACCTAATGAATCAGAACCTAACCACACTTGCTTAGGGTAAGTTTTTTAGTAACGTCAAGTTCGACTAGAAGACGAGCATTCGACGGACGAGAGCCAACCGATGTAGCTTCATCGATTTTCAGAGGTTTACCAAATAATTCACCCAGACCAAACAGAATCCTAGGCGAGAAAAAATGAGGGAGAAGATGTGGAAAGGAGATCCATATCAGAACAATCGGCGACTCAATGCCGATGTCCAAACTAGGTAACAATTTGGTAAGTTTCATAAAACAATTGAAAACAAGATAAGAACGGTGACAAAACACCCTACAATAGTCTAAATCGTTTGACAGTTTGATCAAAATGTGAGAATGATGCAGAACCGTAACAGGAACATCACCGTTCAACTTCAAATTAAAAAAAAAAAATTGCGAATGGCATCGAGAGGCGGGCGTTTAGACGGAAAAAAACCGATTAAAGAAAAACGAAACGGTGCAGCAAGTTCTTGGATTTTCTCATCGAAAACCCAAAGGGACGGCAAGCCACGAAAGTTAGAAAGCCTCAAATCCGGGAAAGAAGAAGAAGACACAGCTAGAGCTTCAAGAAAAGACTTAAAATGAGAGATCCCACCAAAAAAATCAGGATCCATCAGTTTAATCGGCGCCATGCCGAACGGCTGACGTAAAAGAGAGAAAATCGGCGACTCAATGCCGATGTCCAAACTAGGTAACAATTTGGTAAGTTTCATAAAACAATTGAAAACAAGATAAGAACAGTGACAAAAAACCCTACAATAGTCTAAATCGTTTGACAGTTTGATCAAAATGTTAGAATGATCCAGAACCGTAATAGAAACATCACTGTTCAACTTCAAATTTAAAAAAAAAAATTGCGAATGGCATCGAGAGGCGGGCGTTTAGACGGAAAAAAAACAGACTAAAGAAAAACGAAACGGTGCAGCAAGTTCTTGGATTTTCTCATCGAAAACCCAAAGGGATGGCAAGCCACGAAAGTTAGAAAGCCTCAAATCCAGGAAAGAAGAAGAAGACCCAGCTAGAGCTTCAAGAAAAGACTTAAAATGAGAGATCCCACCAAAAAAATCAGGATCCATCAGTTTAATCGGCGCCATGCCGAACGGCTGGCGTAAAAGAGAGAAAATCGGCGACTCAATGCCGATGTCCAAACTAGGTAACAATTTGGTAAGTTTCATAAAACAATTGAAAACAAGATAAGAACGGTGACAAAACACCCTACAATAGTCTAAATCGTTTGACAGTTTGATCAAAATGTGCCGGGGGAGAAACTCGAAACCCTAGCGGAGTGTGGAAAAAACTCACCTTAGTACGTTGTTTAGGGTTTAGGAATAAATTCGTACATATAAAAACATGTGTAAAATTTCCAATATGCATCAAGTGTACGATTTGATCTCATTTATGCTCAAATCTAACCACTTTTGATATCGTTAGGTTCTTCTATTCGGAATGTTCAGTCTAATTATAAGACCTATACTTCATTTCAAATAATTTTCTTACTATTATGTTCTTCAAATCTCAATTATAATTTTTATTTAACTACAATTTGTTCACAATATTTAAAAAAATTATGCACTAGGAAGCTATTTTTTTAGCTTTCAAACAAACTACTTGTACTATAAAAGTTTTATAACTTTCTATACAAGAAGTCACAATCAGCATAAATGAATTCTTAAATTTATTCGTGTCAGCTTCTTAACCGTTTTTCTTTTTAAATATTAATTATAATTTTATTTAGCTAATAATACTTTAATTCATTTTTTTTAAAAAAATTATATGATAAAAAGCTATTTTCACACACATAACTTAAAAAAGGGCATAACCAAAAAAGAAAAAAAAATTAGGCAAATTTTTCATATGTGATAGTATTAATTATTCTGCGCAGTCGTCGAATGTCATTCGGAGATCAATCAAAATGTCTGTCACGCCATTCGCTAATGAATGCGGCTCGATATCATTGATTTTTGAAGAGCGTTCTGTGTCCGACTTCCATACATAATAATTTCTCATGAATAGATAGAGCATTAAGGAGAAATTTGAAGTGTATATGGAGAGATTATTAGGTGCGGAGTGCAGACGGGGAGAACCGTCCGCATAGTAGTATAAAATCCAGCTATGTACCGTTCGGTACCGCTGGGTACCACTAGGTACCGCTTGGTATCCTGTGCCTGTGCAGACGGTGCTCTCCCCCTCTGCACTCCGCACCTAATAATTTTTCGTGTAATATGACGGTTGATAATAAGCATGCTAAATACACGTGAAGCCGCTCCTCCATGCGCCGCCAGCTGCATCTCTTCTCGAATGCCGCCGCGCTTTAGGTAAAGTAGGAGGGCAGTTTCGGAAGAATGTAAATAATTGGTCTAATTCAGCGAATGCGCGGGCGGTGGGGACCGGTTGCGCTCCACAATGGGCAAACGCGGAATCCCACGTGTGCAACTCAGGATCAACCGTTAATTGAATCGCACGTGTAAAATTGGACGGCAGATATATCAACTTAACCGTAGAGAGCGAGACAAGACTAATAATTAGGGTTAAATGATTTTTTTTAGCTGAAAGTGCAAAAGGAAGTTGCCTGTAAATTATTTATGCCACGACAGAAATTAATTAATTACAAAGCGCACCACTTGATTTAAACGACCGAGAATAGGAACCAGCTGGAATTTGACCGGTCGTCTCTTTAGTGCAGATGAGGCGGCTGGGCCCACTCTAGTCTTATCTGTTTGAATATATTATATCATCTTTTTGAATTACAAATCTTGCGCAGGACAAAATGTCAAAATATTTGGTATCCTTCTCAACCACCCAATTTTAAGATGCTATTTATTTTAATTATTAAAAATGAAAGAAATAAATGCAAAATAAAATTTTAACATTCTGAATTTAATTTTTAGACATGATTAAAATGAGATAATTATAATTCTAATTTCTATAATTAATATTTTGTTAGAAAATTCATTCAATTGAATATTGATCACAATATAATAATTATATGAACAAGAAATTAAAATTATATTTTAAAATCATTCGAACTTTATTTTCAATAAATTTATGATTTGAATGAACATTTCAAATGAGACGAACTCATTAATGCTAAAAGTATTTTGATGTGAGTCAAAATGAACCTAAATTAAATAATGCAAGTATAACTAAAAACTTTATGATACTATTTGAAAGATTGAACATTCTTGAATCTTTATGTGCTAATAGATAAAATAAATGTCTAAGTTAGAAGAATCCAACGATTTCAAAATCATTTAATTTAAATGTTATTAAGACACTTATAAATATTTAACACACATCGTATGATGAAAAGTTTGTATATTTTGACTAAAATAATTAAAATGCAGCTACAAAAATGTTATAATAGATCATAATTATTCAATATGAAATTGAATAGTGCTTGGAGATCTAAAAAAATTCTAGAGCTTTATTTGTCAATCAATACAGACAGTCTACTTATGATCGGCATCGCCCAATTTATATCATTTGATCGCCATCGCCTAATCATCATAGCTTGACCATCAATGTCCAATTGCTATCACCCAACTATTATCTCCTAATTGTTGTCACATTATGTTAATTAAAACGACTATCATCACATGATTATTTTTAGCTAGCTATTAACCAATATTGACCTTATCATACATCATTATTTTTTCCACTTTTTTCGTTAACACGCATGAGATCAAGCCAATGAATCAGATTTTATTATCAAGTATTTTCAATTCAAAAGGTTTTCTTCGGTTCATTGTTCAAAGAAATTTCTTACTTTGTGATCTCAGACCTCAACAATCACAACCCAATTATGTCATATTCTAATTGATCAGGTTGGCCTAGGGAATTATTTAACCACTTTTGGATCTAATGCATGATGCATCCATTGTTAATAAGATTATAGAATATTATGTTTTAATTTTAAATAAGATCCAAAATGAACTCTTAAATTTTATGAATTGATTATTTTCATGTCTATTTAGGATATTTTGAATTTTAATATCATGAAGAATTCTTTTAAGCCTAGCAGATTACTCTCCTTGCATTTTTTTTCTAATCTTTATAAATTCAACGACTAATGTATACTTGCATATACTTATGCAAGTGCTAGATAGGTAGCTTGCGGATCACGATGAAAGAGCACACTCCCACTGAGGCCCAAAGGTGAACTTTTCTGATTCAACAAGAGCTATTGGTTTTGGAAACACAAGAGAATTTGCCTGAATGATCAACATGTGCTACTTGCTTGGGCCTGCTAAAGGAGAATGTCCCTCATAAGGGATGATTAAGGTTCCTTAAAGAGCAAACAGATTGTCACTCGTCACATAAGAAGATAGCTACCATGATTGTTTGCTCTCATCCAGAGCAGATAACCTCACTTAACGCAGCAGATAACCTCACTTAACGCTAGCCAAGCTCAACGTTAGGAAGTACCTACCACAAGAGTACCCTCAACTAGCCTTGCCACGACCATCTGAATTAAATCTCTCCTTTATCGTAACAATAGCTCACTCGCCAAGCTCGACGTTAGGAAGTGATTACCACATGACCCTCAATACATGAGTATGACAGTTCATACTAAGAGTCATTAAAATCAATATATTTTTTTTTAATATAGTATTTTTTGTGGCCCTTAGATTCCTAAATGTAAGAGGTGAAACAAAGTATTTTGGATCTTTTTATTGAGTAGGCTTTGGAGGTTCTTTAGCATTTCTTTAAAGATTTTTCTAGTAAAACTTTTTTTTTCTTCGTTGTCACACACTTTTCAGGACACCCTTCACCGAATTCGTTCATCCTTTTTAAAATTTGAATCCAACAACTACATTCATAATCAATTAATCAAAGATTTTTCTTTTCTTCTAGAGAAATTATCTTGACCAATAATTCCGCTCGCTACAAATTAGTCATCCAATCCTCTTCAAAGTAGAGGAATAACCCTAATTATTAACCATTTATCACTTTCAAGTTTATTAGCTTGTCCAATAGGCCATCATTAACATCTTCATCAATACCTATAAATTTTCCACTTAAAAAAATAATCTAATTTTTATTAATTATAATTTGTATATTACAATTTAGTCAGTTAAAGAAGAACAACAAAGTATAACTAATATCGAATTAATAAAAAAAATTCAGCTACTAAGCCCTTAAAAAAAAGAGTTAAGTTTACATGTAAAAAATTTAATGTTCCTGCTCTAAACATTTTACAATTTTATTTAATGCACGCGCACGCTCATTTAGATCTGTAACACAAAACTATATTTTTCTCTCTCTATAATACAAAAAATTGAATATATGTATTCTCCTATTTTCTCATTTTATTTAATAGACTACAATATATAAATATATATAATAATACATTTCTTGATCATTATAATATATGTGCATCTCCAATCAAACTCTAAACTTTCGTTTTTAGTTTTCGTGAGTCTCCACTCGAACGTCAAAATGAAACCAATTTTTTTCGACTGGGAATACTGCGACTTCAATGTTGACATCGCACTATTCACATAAGCCTATTTTTTAATGAAAATAAAGATGAGAAAAAAGAATCTACATTGAATATTCTTTTTTAGTGTTAAAAATGAAGTTCGATTAGAGATGAAATCCTGTTTTATATGAATATTACTGTATTTTGAAGTGAGAATTAAGGAGTTTAATTGGAGATGCCCTATGGATGGAGATTTTCGCGAGAGGATTCTATTGGATGTGATAGTTTTATCCTTGAATGAGTATTGGAATATTGCATCAAGGTCTAGTACTTAATTATAAATTGCAAAAAACCTATAATATGCAATTTGTTATTTGCTATAATTATTTTCATATTCTTTTTTGAAAAAAAAAAAAAATTGGTTAGAGTTTTGGTAGGTTTCACATCAGGCAATAACAGTATCAATAAATGATTCAACCTGTCAGTCTTTTTGGAGTCTGCAAAATTCGGATTAGGATTGACTCATTTAATAAATGGGCTATGTGATTTAGATTGATATGTGAATTCATTTTTTACCTAAAGATAACCCTTAATATTTTTTTTCTTTTAACTTTTTTATTTTTTTCCCTCGAATCTCCTAATGTTTATATTTCATAAGTTATAAATTTTTTCAAACCAGAAACGAGTTAACAAGTCAAATTCAAGTCATTTAGGTTGCTAGTGTGTCGAGTTAGAATTAATTTTTTGACTCATTAAACGGGTTAAGTTTGTGCTGAAGGGAGTCAAGTCGAATCAATTTTGAGTTGGACCCGAACTTGACTCGTCAACTTGTTTTGACAAGCCTAACAAGCAACTCTTGTAAGTACATTTCGTTTCTTCTAAATTCATTTTTTATAGTTTTATTAATCATAGAAATTTTTTGTAAACTCTTTTAAGTAATCTTTCAATCTCTTTAGTTAAATGAAAAAATAAAATATGAAATATTTGCATATTATATATTCCAAATTTAATTAAATTTAGTAAAATATTTTGAAAAGATAGGAAATAGTAGAAAGATATGAACAATTTTGACATATTAAAAAATTTTCTATGATACATCAATATCACATATTAGATATATAATAAATTAATTTTCATATGCTTTTAATTCTTTTAATTTTTAAAATGTCCAAACATATACAAAATTTATTGAATGATTAATAGAATAAATATCTAATCAAGTCGCTTATAATATTAAATATTTATCAAGATTATAAATGTGATAAATATTTTAAAACCTTTCATGCTCATTATTGTGTCCTGGAATATTCGTGGCGGTAGAGAAATATAAAGTTTAGAATCTTAGCTTTGTACGAAGATCCGGCACGCAATCATATAGAGAGAGGGTGCAATATTTATAAAAGACAAGAAGGATTTTACGTGGAAAACCTCTGAAAATGGGAAAAAATCACAGGGTCTAACCCAATTTGAATGAATCCAATAGTATTTGTAGTTGATTACAATTGAGGCCATTTTTTGGGGGAAGGCCTTAGCTTGATGTACATCATATATAGTACATTACATGGTGGGAATACAAAAAATTACCGTTAATGTGTTTAATTGGTAAGAAGGGCTGTCGTCGATGGGTGTGATGTAAGTCGAAAGGGCCATAGTTGGCGGGCATCGGAGATCGGAAGGACTATAGTCGGTGGGCGCGATGTAAGTCAGAAAGACCGTAGTCGGCGGGCAACAAAGGTCGGAAGGACTGTAATCGGTGGGCGACGTAAGATCGAAAGGACTATAGTCGGTGGACGACATATGTCTGAAGGATCATAGTTGGCGGGCGATAGAGGTCGAAAAGACTATAGTCGGCAGGAAATGGAGGTCGAAAGGACTATAGTTGGTGGGCAATGTAAGTCGAAAGGATGACGTCAGGTATAAGTCCAACAATAGACATAGGTTCAGCATCGGATAGAAGTCCGACGAATGTCTGTCTACGGGCAGAATTCCGATGACGGGTAGAAATTCGATAGAATTCTAGTGGCGAGCAAAAGTTCGGCGTCCAGCAAGAATCCGACGACAGGCGAAAGTCCAACATTTAGTAGGAATCCAGTGAAGGGAAGAAGTCCGGTGTCATATAGGAATCCGACGACGGGTGCAAGTCTAGCGTCGGGTGGAAGCTTGTCGCTGGACAAAAGTCTTGCATCAGATAGAAGTCCGACAATAATCTGACTACGGGCAGAACTCCGACGTTAGATAGAAGTCTAATATCGGGTATACAGAAATCTGACGACAAGCGAAGGTCTGGCGTTGGTAAAAGTTCGACATTAGTTGGAGGCCGGGCAGAACTCTAGCGTCGGTAGACTGCCAGGTGGAAGTCCGACGGTGGTCGAGGAAGAGTCTGGTAACAAGAGAGTTCTCTTTCTTCTCTTTCTTTTCTTCCTTCTATTCTTGCTTCCTTGCTTAATTCCGGTGTCAGATTGTGATGGGGCAAAAGTCTAGCGTTGTTCGACTGCCGGGTGAAAGTCCGGTGGTAGTCGAGGAGGAGTCTCTTCCTTGCTTTCTTTTCTTCTCTTCTTACTTGGGCCTCTTTCTTCTTCCTTGCCTCTCTCCCCCATTCTTCAATGAAAAATGAGGGGTCTATTTATAGTTCTCATAGAGTGGCACGACCAGTAAATAGGAAGAAGATCAGGGGTGAATTGGGAGTGGTTTGAATGAACGACCGATGTTGAATCTCTTGATTGTGGACCGTTTATTAGGCATTTGAATGTCTTAATGATATCATAATTCAACAATACTGGGCTCGTTGAATTCGTCTCGTCGAGCCGCTCGATTCGATTATAAGCATGTCAATTTTGGAAACCGTTTAGTAATCCAAATTATGGTTTAAACCTTCCAATTGTGCTTCAGGTCTTTGATTTGGACTCATTTGTGCTCGGATTGTGTCGAATTTGGTGTCGTTGGGTTCGTATTTTCGAGACGTTCAATTAGACTACAAATTTGCTAAAATTGAAGTTCAAATGGTCTCCAAATTAATTTTTGAAATTTACAATTTGATTTTTGCCTCGAGATTCATGCCCGATCAAGAAAATTGTTTGATGATATATCACTCAAAATGAGTATTTTATATAGATATTTTATCATTTAAATATCATATAAATATTGTCCTTACTTACTTAATCTAATTATTTAATAAGTAATATTTTATTTATAAAAAAACAAAAACAAAATCAAAATCAAAATAGAAATATAAAAATCTAAATTTTTAAAATTTTGGATTTTTTTTGTGAGAAAATCAAAAGTCTTTATTTTGTGGTCAAAGCTTAGTAGTTCTAAAATCATGAGTTGTTTTCTAGCTTTCTCATATTTGATGTCCTTCTAGAAGGGTCAAATCCTTCTTAATTTAGCTAAAAGAGCTAAGCTATCTTCTTTTGGTCAACAAATCGAAAGTCTGGTCAGAGAAAAGGCTTCGTTCGCCCCCCTTACAGAAAAT